>NC_058090.1:90440029-90778295 GCF_014858855.1 Bufo gargarizans | reverse complement strand
CTAACAGATTTATTCTTCTCAGTTTTCCAATATTCCATACTTGGAGGTCATTGGTTTTCTTACCTTCTTGGGGATGTATTTGATAACATTGTCAGCAAACCTTCTACTAATCATTTTGGTGATGCAATATGGTTGAATAAATCCAGCTCCAATTCGGTAAAGGAAAAATTTATTTTGCTTGCGGTAAAATCACATCCAGTTACAGTTACAAAGTCGTTGTCTACATGTTTTGGGCTACTGAAGACAATTCGCGCCCTTAATCATTTTGGTGAGGATTAATCTAAAGCCGCAGACTCCTATTCGGTTTGCTTATTAAATTAAGGTGATTAATACAAATCAGAATTTTCAATATACTTAAATGTCCAAAAAATTGATACATAAATGGATTTTTCAATTTTTATGGTAGCAAATATTTTACAGATGTTTTTAGTATGTTTTCCATATTTACTGTACATGTCAAAGAAATTGACTTCTTCTGGATCAACAAGAGTAAACATTTTATTTTAGACATACCTTTTGTGTTTCTTGCCTATTCTACCTATATACAATGATGACCTTCCTGAATTGTTCATTTATCTCAACATAGCCAGATATGTGTAGCACAAAATCTAGTGCCTAACTAATTCCAACACAATGTCTCAACTTTACAAATACCAAATGGGTCTGCAATACAACTCTTCAGACATTAGGTGGCGCACAGCTAATACCTGAACAGGTCAGGGTCAAGACCTGGTAATGGAATTATAGCTGTGAAATTATAGCCCCTTTTCTGCTTTTCCGTGTATCTAATCCTATTGCGTGATACTGATATTATTGGCTAAACTGCTATACCTAATCCTATGATGTTTGTTACTGTTTGCTAAAATATGTATCTTATCTAATACCATCTTCTAATCTGCTATATCTAATCCTTTCATGTGTGATACTGCTAAACTGATGTATATGATCCTATCATAATAACAGATCCTCCTGACCAGTTTGTTATAAGGGGACGACTTGAGGATCCTTCATATAGCAGCCAGATGATCCAGATGGAACTCAACTCTTATTTATAGTTCAATACTACAAAAATATCTCAGGGGATGACCTCAACACATGATCCTGACCAAGAGATCATCACACATGGCCCCAGAAACTATGAGTAGCAAACCCCATTTTCTCTAATTTGTCTTTTTTTCATTCCCTCTGGCCAATCAGACAGCCAATGGGTAGATAAGGTAGTTAAATATTTACAGCACGCAACCATCCAACAAAGGGTCCACAAGCAAAAGGTGAAATTAATAGTAAATAATAAATTAATGGGATATCCCATCTACTGTAAACATTTGTGGCATTTTGCTACTAGGATATGTCATAAATGGTAAATACGTAGGTGCTGATAGGGATCATCTCGTATCTTGATTAGGACCCCTGAAATGAAGGGAGAATAGCCGCAGATGCATGGCCACCCTCCATTCATGACTATAGGAGTCCCAAAAATAGTCAAGCACTAGCTCACATGAACATTGTTTTCTTCTTAACTTTGGAGCCCTATTATCGAAATAGGAGTGGGTCGCAAATTCCGCACCTGCACTTATCTCATGTACGGCATATTCTATTGATATTGAAAAAAGGAGGGTTATCGGCGGCACTGCAAAAGAGCATCATGGAAGGTGCTGGTCATAGAGTAGACAGTTTTATTGGTATTCCTCAACGCGTTTCGGAATCGGACAAACCCCTTCCTCGGGTGGGTGGAATACCAATAAAACTATCTACTCTTCAAACCAGCATCTTCCGTGATGTTCTCTTGCAGTGCTGCCAATAACCCTCCTTATTTCAGCATTCTCTCTCTGAATTTCCAGACCTTCAGCTCTGGTGGGCAGGCGAGCAGCAGAAAACCCTGTGTCTACGACAGGCTTATTTGGTCATTGTGCACCCAACACAATGATACCAGGATAAGGGCTTTTGTTTTCCCCTCACTACTGGTGTGACGATCCCACCTACCCTGCTCTCCCTTATCTTTCTACAATATTTTATCGATATACTACATATGTTTAGATGGGAGAACCCCTTTACCACTCAAAACTGATATGTTAACTTATGCTTAGTGAAGTGTTAGATGAGGTGGAGCAGGTCTTAAAATCCCTTTGCCAGGTGCAGCACAATCAGGCTTTATGCTAGGCATACCACAGTAGAGAGTTCCTTTATAGATGAGTACTTTTTTCTCTATTCAGTAAGGTTGAATGTACGTAAATTATAATTTTCATATAAATAATGAACATAAACAAAATTTACAGATTAAATAAGAGTCATTGTTGGCAGATTAATTTGAAAATCTTTTTTTATGGCTCAGTAATTGCTCTGGGACAATTAGAGAGTCAGCAAAATGGTATATAAGAGCACATCCCAAGCAGGTGGCTTTGTCTTCTCATTATTACATTAGAGATCACTCCACTGGATTGCTGGACGTCAAGAGGCCTAATCCACAGGTCAAATAAGAAAGGCTTAATTCATGTAGGAGAAATACAACCAGGTTCTAGTCTAAAAGCTCTTATATAAGCTCCTTCGATTAAGATATGACAAAGTACAATGTTTTTTGTACTGTTCCTAGAGTTGACCATATATGTCATGATTATAATAGGGCTATACAATATTCAAGGACAGTTCTCCTGAGCTCTTGCAGGTAGATATGTCAATAAATAAGATTTCATTCTGATTTATTGTCCAGGACAGGGTCTCCTTTGCATGTTATGGAACTGTTCAACCAGTCTTCGAGCAGATTTATTCTTCTCGGTTTTTCCAATATTCCATACCTGGAGGTCATTGGTTTCATTACATTCTTGGTCATTTATTTAATAACATTGTTAGCAAACCTTCTATTGATCATTATGGTGAGGATTAATCCAAAGCTCCACACTCCCATGTACTTTTTTCTTGTGAATCTCTCCTTCATTGACATTTGCTTCTCTACCACTGTGGTCCCTAAACTCCTATATAACACATTAGCCAAAGATAGGAGCATCTCTCTACTAGAATGTGCTATCCAGATGCACTTTCATTTGGCTTTTGGGTCTACAGAGTGTTTCATACTTGCAGTCATGGCCTATGATAGATTTGCTGCCATCTGCAAACCGCTTCACTACAACATTATTATGAGTTGGAAGATATGCATCAATCTGGCTGCTGTGTCATGGACCTCAAGCTTCATCAACTCCATTTTTCAAGTCATCTACACCTTTCAGATGTCCTTCTGCCATACCCACCATGTCAACCACTTCTTTTGTGAGGTACCACCATTTTTAAAAATATCCTGCAGTGATACTTGGCTCCATGAGCTGTCGCTTTGTATTGCAGCAGGTATAATAGTTAGTCTATCCTTTCTCTTGATTCTGATTTCATATATTCATATTCTGTCCACCATCTTGAAGATCAGGTCTTCTTCTGGAAGGTACAAAGCTCTCTCCACATGTGCCTCCCACATCATTGTGGTGACTTTCTTCTATGGGACCATTATGATTCTGTATTTTCGCCTACGTTCCCGTTCCTCTCCAGACATAGACAAATCTGTCTCTCTCATCTACTCAGCCATTACACCCATGCTGAACCCCATCATCTACAGTGTCCGAAATAAAGATGTCAAAGACACTGTAAGAAAGACTCTAGTTAAAGAGGTTCTCCAATTAAAAATCATGGTAATATGGCAGTTAAACTAAGAGGGGTTAATTACTGTAAAACCTCTTTTTCTTCTGTGCTCCAAGCTTAGTGCCATTTTTGGACTTGATCTTTAGACCTGACCATAGACATACATGTGCACCACTTATTGTATTGGCCGGAGCAGGACACTATGCTATTCACATAGAGCACTTGGCATGGCTACATTATTAAGAGAGCATACCATACTATACACCTACTTTTAGAATGTCGTGCCAAATCTGTAACAGATACTCCACACACATTACCACCAACCACTAGATAACACAGTACTAGAGATGTGCAAACATCTTGAAATTTGTTTTGTGGCTGATCCTTAGTGACCAGCCTGTTTTGGGCCTTACTGACCAAGTTTTTTTTCATCCTTTTTTCATCGTCATCGTGATACCAAATACATATATTTTTTATTTTATTTTTTACGTTTTACTGCTTTTCTACAATAAAACCCCTTTTTTTAAAAGGAAGAAAATCTTTTTGCATCGCCGCTTCCCAAGATCCATAACTTTTTTTTTAAAAAATTTGTGTGAGGGCTTGATTTTTGTAGGATGACTTGTAGTTTTCATCGGTATCATTTTGGAGTAAATTACACTTTTTGATCGCTCGTTTTTTTCGGTGGTAAATAAGAATAATATATATATATATATATATTTTTTTTACGGCGTTCACCGTAGGGGATCATTTACATGATATTTATGTAGTGCGAGTCGTTATGGACGTGGGAATACTAAATATATGGGGAAGGTTTTATTTTTGCATTTTTTTATTGAAAAGCGTATTTTCTTTTTTTATTTAATAAATGTGACTTTTTTTAAAACTTTTTTACCACTTAATAGTCCCAAAAGGGGACTATACCATGCAATCTTTTAATTATTTTAAAATAAAATACACTATCCCTATAATTCATTGCATTTTAATGTCAGTGCTATACTAACATTGACCAGGAGGCCACGCCAGAGAGTCACAGCCTGCTGCAAAACACTCAATGTTGGCTTGGGGACTATACCAGGCCCCAGCCAGTCTTTACACACATCGGCACCCCGCAATCGCATTTGTGCCCCCCAAAATAATTACCGTCCCCAGTAGTGCCCCCCAGTAATAGTAATGCATCCATTAGTGCCCCTGAAATAATTATGCCACAATTAGTGCCCTTAAGAATTAATAATTTACCCATTAGTGCCCCCCATTAATAGTAATACCCCTAGTAGTGCTCCCCAGTAATAGTAATGCCCCCTTTACTCACCTCCTCCATTTGATAGCGCCGCTGTAAACACTCACTGTTGACTGGATGTGCAGTCCAATAAATAGAGATGGAGGCAGCATGTCCGGTACAAAAAATCCCTTTATTGGGAGCCGCTTCAGTGAACAAACACGTGCAGAGGGTAGTTACGTTTCGGCTGCCCCACAGCCTTTATCAAACACAATGTGTACTCTAAAGGATCATGTTTAAATACCATAGGCCACACCCACTCTCACAGATGTGGCCAATTGCCCCATCAGTGAAGTGCTATTAACATCACAGGTGTGTATATACGTGCTCATAAATGGTGTCATAATATGCGCCCACTACGGGCATATGATCCAGCCCCCCATATACCTTCATGGTGCACGTCTCTCGAGCGTCCTCCAACAGTCAGCGCGCATGTCAGAGGAGGCGGGGCCATGTCATCACATGTCCGTCTCTGAGTCACCTGATCGCCAGCAGCTCTGCCCATGCGACCATGGTGTCATCGAGACTCCTCCCAATCCTCCTCCCACCAGCGCACCGCTGCTAGGGACGCATATGGAACCATCCGCCCACAGCCCCGACGTGAGTGTAGTGAATCCATGTAATCGCGTCAGGGATCCCGGCCGGGCAATCGCCCTAACACGAGATTAACTATGACGCAACAACATGCCCAATGTCAATCTCCTCACCCATGTCATCCGGCAAGCAGGGGGACTGTCTGGGGAGGCGGAGTCACACAATCTCCAGGTCACCAGCCGCGCACCTGACCGAAGTGACGTCAAAACTCCTCCCTATCTCCGTCCAGTCAACCAGGCGTTGTCAAGGACGCGCAGGGGGCCTCTATCCGCCCGCATCTCTGACGCGCATATCAGGATCCCCACACACACGTCAGGGAGCCAAGCAGGGAAGAACCACACTAGGATCAAGTGCACCATGACGCAGTGTAGGCTGGAAAATTAAGTGCAAGTAAAATGGTAAAAAGCAAAAATCCATTAAAAACACTATACAGATAACAGATTCTAATGAAAGGTCACTCGGATCATTTACACATTCCCCACATAGAAATCAAGATTCATCCCAAAGGTTTGGAGTGCCCTCATTTCAAAGATCCATTTATGCTCTTTTTTACGTAGGATCCGATCCTTATCTCCCCCACGTCTCATTTTGCCAACCGAATCAATGATTCGGAACCTGAGTTGGTTGACTGAGTGTCTACGTTCCAAGAAATGTTTCGCCACAGGTTTGTCAATCTGGGCCCTTCTGATGTTACTCTTATGAGAGTTAATACGTTCACGGGCTTCCATTGTGGTCTCACCTATATAGATGAGGCCACAAGGGCACGTGATCATATATACCACGTCCCGTGATCTGCATGTAAAAAAATCATTGATCTTAAAGGTTTTGCCACTGTAGGGATGGGCAAAGGTATCTCCCTTCACCATGTTGCAGCAGTTGCAACAGCCAAGGCAAGGATAACATCCCAACTTCCTTGGCGCCAGATACCTCTGCCCATCCCCACGGGGCTCCCCAACCTACGTTTTTACCAACTTGTTGCGTAGGTTGGCACCTCTCTTGTATGCCATCATGGGAAAACTCTCAAATTCATCTATTGCGGGTAGCCCTTTCTGTAGAATATGCCATTCTTTGCATATGATACAGGCTATGTCTCCACTATTGGCTCCATATGTGGAAACAAACGGTATCCGTTTTAGGTCCCTATCCTTCTTCTTTCCTTGGAACGTGGACTCGCGGTCAACCGTCCCAACCCTTTGTGAGATCCTCTCCACTAATTTACGTGGATAGCCCCTATAGGAGCCCTGATGGATCTTGATTGCATTCCGGATGATCACAAGTTCTGGTGAGTGCGATTCCACAATACTTCTCTACATTGACTGGAAGTGCAGGACAGGACCTGCGCTCCAGCGTGATGATATCTCGTCCTACAGTCAGCAACGAGTGTTCACCGTGGCGCCATCAAATGGAGGAGGTAAGTTCTTTTTTTTTTGTTTTCTTAACACAAAAGGAGTGGGTGGGAGTTAAAGGCTGTACTAATGAGCGCTCCACAATGGAAACGGTCGTTAGTAACAGTCCATATAGGAAAACACTGGCAATTATTATTGCCGATAGGGGCACTGGTATACTGATTTGGCCGGTGAGATACCAGCCAGATGGTAACCCTAACTGTGGCATGTAAAGAGTTAAACAGCCCGGATCGGCACTGCTGCTGGTCCAGGCTGTTAGAGCAGGAGCGCGGATCTCATGTGGAAACCGGGTCCCTGTTCTCCACTGCGCGGGGGACCCATGCAGTGCTTAGACTGGGCCGCCGTGAAAAAGTGGCAGCTCAGACTAATGGGGTTAAGGGACTAAGGGGTTAAGCTTTTGAACACAATGACAGCAATAGCAAATAATATCAGAGTGACATTGACATCTATAGCTACTGGTGAACACCTGTTAGCCAACGGCGTATTAAAAAGCACACCGTGCCGTTATATATATGATTATTTTTTATATTAAAAAGCTTCCAAAAATTGTCTCTTGCCGGGGAAAGATGATGTTTAAAGCAAAGGTGTCACAAAAAACTTTATCTACCAGTTAAAACCAAATAGTAACACATCTCCTTGTTTTCTAATCTGTTTTTATTTTCTGATTGTAGATTTTTTTATTTTATTTCCTGAACATGATTATGGGGCGGCCATCTTACCTGAGCTGTTGTTAACAGTATTTACAAAGCATTAAAAAAACTGCTTTACGGCAGCAACATGGTCCATATCCATAGACACAATGGTCAGGAGGGGACCTTATTGACTTCTATGGGAGAGTTTTCTAGACATGCTCTGTGACCTGTGCAGAGGTCATTGTACAGGGAAAGAACAGATAAGCTCTGACAATCACCTATTGTGAATGGTGAGTCCTTTCTTATCTATACACAGAGGTGATATCATTACAGGTAGGATTAGAATGACAGATAAGCAGATAACTTCAGTAAAGTGATCTGTACAAACCACGAATGAGCACCAATTAATAGGCTTAGTGGCCAGTGCGAAAACTGCAGGATTTGGGGTTTTAGTTTAAATATAAAAATGACATGGAAAATTTAAAATAACATTGTCAAGAAAGAATAAAAAATATATTAAACATGAAAAAGTGATTTAAACAGCAGTTCATTTTCTGATGACACATTCTCTTTAAACACACTGTGTTATGGGAAAAAACAGTGGCTTGTTGGGATCAAGCGTCCAAAACCTGGAGGTAGGAGACAGAGTATAATGGGCCAACTCAGGCCACTGTTCTAATCAGCCTGCCCAGAATTGGGTCAGGGAACATGGTATGCATCAGAGAAAGGCCAAGAGTCCAGCTAGGACTGAATCTGGCTGTTGAGGTGGTACATCGCTGTTTGATGATTTGCGTCAGCACATAAAAAATTGCTCCTTTATGTTGATGCTCCCTCATGGAATTGAATGCTACTGTGGTTTCTGTAATGGAGACTGGGGGGTGGGGTTCAGAGAGGGCCATCGTGGTCCAGACAGACCAAAAGTTGTGACAAGCTGCATACACAGTGTATCGTGGTAATAAAATAAAATAAATTGGACCCTTTTGGAAGTTTGCCCATTTTACTTATATAGCAAGGGTCTAAAAACATGTTTTTTTAGTAATTAGAGATGAATGGATTTCTCAAAAATTTGATTTGGCCAGTTTGCCCAGTTTCCCAAAAAGATTCAATCTGAATTTATTTGTAATGAATCTCGTTAAAAAAACAGCTATTTCCTGGCTGCAGAGAGCCTTTGTAATGGTGTAGAACACTGTGCCTTGCAGTAACATGCATAGGGAGTCTGCTGTGGTAGTGAAATAAAACTGTCCGTATGACATGCAGATGACAGGCGTCGATCCTAGAATCACTGCACACTTCACTTATTTGGGCAGTCACGGGGCCAAAACTGACCAAATAACTCAAGTATGAACTCAGCCTTACAGGTCAATGTTAGCGTCAGGTATAAAGAACCGTGCAGAGGCCCAAGATTCTACTAAAGCGTGAAAGAGCGCACTCCTTTTACACCGTCGTCAGCTGATTCCACATAAATGTCTATAGAACCTGTTCTGTTACATGCTTCCCCTGACAGAGTGGAGAGGGTGTCAGGAGTAAGTTTGTGCCAACAACACTATTTATTTAGCCCTTCTTCTCATTTGTCATAAGAGCAACCCAAAAAAAAACGGATCCTGTCTTTTGACCATCCCCCTTCACACGGTCAGCATTTGCTCAATAATCCATCAGTATTGCTAAGGCCCCAAAAAAACAGGAGTGGATCCAAAACAGAGATGACACGTGATTGGAATATTTGCATGTCTTCTGTGTTTTGTACCCACTCTTGCTTCTGGTTTCCAAATCATATCCTGATGCAATATAGGGACCGTGTGATACAGGCCTTACGGATGCTCCAAAGACAGGATCCGTTTTGTGTTTCTCATTTTTCTGATCTTCTGACAGATCAGAAGAAAGGTAAAATAAATGGTGATGTTAACAATGAAAAACAGGCAGAATAGCGGCCCGGTGACAGAGTGGTGAGGTGGCAACAGCATGAGGAGTCAACACAGTGGCCCAGTCACAGAGTGGGGATGTGGCAACAGCATGAGGAGTCAACACAGTGGCCCAGTCACAGAGTGGGGAGGTGGCAACAGCATGAGGAGTCAACACAGTGGCCCAGTCACAGAGTGGGGAGGTGGCAACAGCATGAGGAGTCAACACAGTGGCCCAGTCACAGATTGGGGAGGTGGCAACAGCATGAGGAGTCAACACAGTGGCCCAGTCACAGAGTGGGGAGGTGGGGGGCAAAGGCAGTGGCAGGCAGTAGGAGGACATGGCACATGGCTTTTCTGGGGCTGTAAGAAGAAGGATTGAGAGGAGGAGTGAGCCTTCAAATCCACAATCTCATCTTCTTTCAGTCCTCAATGCTAATGTGCCTTTTCAAAGACAGGGACAACTGTTTGCTACTAACCCTTCTACTTCTGGACGCATAGATGGTGCTGCTACTGCCCACATTCTGGCTCTTGGAGGACAAGTTCTTCCCCTTGATGTTTTGTTTGGAATCCTTACATATTCCTAACATTTTTTGGGAACACTCACACTAGATACATATGGAAATGTTTGCAAGTCTGTTTTCTGGTACTTAAAGACAGAGAGATGCAAATAAATGTCTTCCTTCTCTCTACTGACAATTGACTTTAGAAATAATGCAGTATCGATGCAACTAACAGATTTGGGTCTAATGTCTTATGTGCGTTCAAATATGCAGATTCTGAAAAAACTCTCTCTAGTGTAAAACACAAGTTGTCAACCTTCCCCAAGATACTATTGTAGGGGTATCTCAGAAACTTTACAAAGTGGAATATTTAAATTTCACCTACATCTTTCATTAATTCTTATATAACACCCAAAGGGTTAACAAAGTTTTTAAGATCAGTTTAGAATATCTTGAAGGGTGTTGTTTCCAAAATGGAGTAATTTCTGTTATGTAAGCCCCTCAGAGCCACTTAGAGGGGTTTTCTGAGACTATGATACTAATGACCTATCCTCAGGATAGGTCCTCAGTATCTGATTGGTGTGAGAAGATACTGGCGCTCCTGTGAGTGCTGCGTCCTTCTCGCGGTCCAACGTAAAGTGGCTGTGCTTGGAATCACTTCAATGGGGCTCAGCACAATACCTTACAATACTATACAATGTATGGTGCTGTGTTTAGTAAGCAGAAGGCCCTGGCGCTCACAGGAGAGACGATGCCTTCGCAAACAGCTGATCTGCAGGGGTCCCAGGTGTCAGACCCCCACAATTAGATACAGATGGCCTATCCTAAAGATAGGTCATCAGTATCAAAATCTTGGAAAACGCCTTTAATACTTAAAATAATCTGTGAAAAAGTGGGTTTTGGAAATTTTCTTGAACATATTAAAAATTGCTTTTAAAATTCTATGCCTACTAACGTCCTAAAAAAATTTAAAATAACATTTACTAAAAAACTGCAACATAAAAAAGACATATGGTGAATGTTACATAATAACTATTTTATGAGGTGTCACTATCCATCTTAAAAGCAGAGAAATTCAAATTTTCAAAATTGCTACTTTTCTGTAAATGTAGGATTTTTTTAAATAAATAAAGGTAAAACATATTGACTCAAAGCTTGTATGAAGTACAATGTGTCACAAGAAAAAAGTCTCAGATTGGCTAGGAAAAGAACAAGTTTTCCCAAGTTATTATCACATAAAATAACACATCAGATTTGCAAAAAAAGTCTGGTGAAAAATGAAAAAAACTAACAAAAAAACAGGCAAAAAGTGGCTTAGTCCTGAAGGGGTTTAACTCAACTTTAAAAAAAAAAACATTTAAAATGTGTGAACCTTGCGGATATAAAAAAAATGACAATAAACATTCTATAAAGTAAAGTTTAGACATAGCATGCATGTGGGAGTCTATAGATGGTAAAGTTGCATTTGTAAGAACAATGCCAACATGTGTGCTATCGATGTATTTCTTTCCAAAAACAGGTGGGAAAAAAAATCCCTTGCATTACAGAGAAGGGCCCTGTGGCAAAGATCAAGTGGGTTGACCATTCTGGTGAAAGAAGAAACTGGTGTTTGATTACATGTACGCATTCCTTATATGGTTCTAGCGCCAATTCCCATCTCTCACCTTGCTGACATTCTGCTGGAGAAGGGACTACTGGACAGATTCCCACCATCCAGTAGAAAAAGGAATTGGACCAACCAGGGCAGGTCCTCCTTTAATCAAGGGCTCCATAGCAGCCACATGGTCTGCCTCTATATTGTGTAGGCTTTTGCCTGTCCCCTTAGTAAAGTTTAGCTCACACCTTGATGTTCAAATTGGCAGGTCAACGTTATCTAGCCAAAAAACAAAAACATCAGGCATTTTTAAAGACAAGCTTTCGTCTTTTAAAAATCGGAAGCAAAAGATATCTACTTATACTTTTCCACTTTAGTGCTGTAGAAAGGAGGAGCCATATTGTCAATCTTTTATTAAAAAAAAAACAGCAACAATTTCCACATTTCTAGAGCAATGAGATGATTACAGTGCAGTACATACAATGCTTCATACAATCCCTGTGTCCTGTTTATTCCAAAGCTGAGGTGTGAAAATTCCTTGCACGGTCACTATTACTGGACACACAATTAATCATCATATCTGTCCAGCCAAGAAGACCAGAACAATGCCCCATGTGCCCAGTCTCTGATGAGGAGACCTTGATATTGTTCTGCAGTCTGGTCTCATGTAACATGTAAACATTAAAGTTCTCATCAGACAATCGCTGATAAACTTCCTGGCTTCTCGCCTTGGTTTTCGGACTGTTCACATTAAGACTACTGATCCTCAGATGCAGACAGGTCACCAAGGTTTCTTAATTTTTTTCCTTTTCCTGCTGCTATGCCCTTTGGATCCCCACCGCTTGGTGGACACAGAGAACGCAATGTCTCTCTCCTCGGGGACATCTTTATTAGTGGCCCCCTGGATATTCTGGCTGCAGATATAATCACCTTCTCCTAAGACATGGAAACTCCCAGGACAGCTTTCTAAAGCAGGTAATCTTGGCGTCTGAATGGTTTTACTGTATGTTTGAATGGTTCCTGTTCAGATAACACGGTCTTTCTTTTTACCACTTGAAATCCCTCTTCTGTGGCTGACTCCATGGTTTCTGTGGTAGGACTGGAGCCTTGATGTTTGGAGGAGGCCTCTCCAAACCCCCACCCCATCATATATGTTCAGCCCTGAAGACTACAACAATGCCCCATGTGCCCAGCCTCTGATAAGGAGACCTCGATGTTCTGCAGTGTGGTCTCATGTAACATGTAAGCATTAAAGTTCTCATCAGACAATAGCTGATAAATTTCCTGACGTCTCGCCTTGGTTTTCAGACTGTTCACATTAAGAGTACCGATCCTCAGATGCATAGAGGTCACCGAGGTTTCTTCATTTTTTTCCTTTTCCTGTTGCTATGCCCTTCGGAGCCCCACCTCTTGATGGGACATGTCCCTCGGGGACATCTTCATCAGTGGCTCGCATGTACAGTGTTCTTTTCCTAACTTTTGGAACATTATACTCAAGATAGGAGCAGGTCCCTGAGACGGGGCCTGCAATGATCTGATATGTCGATATACCACAAATGTTTATATATGAAAACCCCTTTAACACTCACTGCAAAACTAATATATTCACTTATACCTAGTGCAGGGTTAGAGGAGGTGGAGCATGACTTAGTAATGACTTGAATCCATTTGCCATGTGCAGTCCACTCAGGCTCTATACCAGGCATACCACAGTAGAGTGTCAAGCACTCTTTTCTCCATTCAATAAATTGCTATGTACGTACGTATATTATCATTTTTAATGCAAGCAACAAAAAGAAGCAAATATAAAAATTAAAGAATAATCCCTTTTGGAAGATTCATTTGAAAATTGTTTTTCATGGCTCAGTAATTGCTCTGGGACAATTAGAGAGTCTCCTTCACATTACTGAATTGGAGACCACACCACTGGATAATTGGACGTCAACAAGTCTAATTCATAGAACAGGTAAGAAAGGGTGAATTCATGTAGGAGAAATATAACCAGGTTCTACTCTACAAGATCTTATATAAGCTCCTTTCTTTAAAATATGACAAAGTACTGTGTTTTTTGTACTGTTCCTGGAGTTGATCGTACATGTCATGATTATAAGAGGGCTATACAATATTCAAGGACCATTATCCTTAGCTCTTGCAGGTAGATATTAGTCAAAAAATAAGGTTTTATTTTTGACTTTTTGTCCAGGTCAGGGTCTCGTTGGATGTTATGGAACTGTTCAACCAATCTTCGAGCAGATTTATTCTTCTCGGTTTGTCCACTGTTCCATACCTGGAGGTTATTGGTTTCATTACATTCTTGGTGATGTATTTGATAACATTGTCAGCAAACCTTCTACTGATCATTGTGGTGAGCATTAATCCGAAACTCCAAACTCCAATGTATTTTTTTCTTGTGAATCTCTCCTTCGTTGACATTTTCTTCTCTACCACTGTGATCCCTAAACTCCTATATAACACATTGGCCAAAGATAGGAGCATCTCTCTACTAGAATGTGCTGTCCAGATGCAATTTCATTTGGCTTTTGGGTCTACCGAGTGTTTCATACTTGCCATCATGGCTTATGATAGATTTGCTGCCATCTGCAAACCTCTGCACTACAACACTATTATGAGTTGGAAGATGTGTATCAATCTTGCTGCTGTGTCATGGAGTTCAAGCTTCATGAACTCCGTTTTTCAAGTCATCTACACCTTTCAGATGTCCTTCTGCCATACCAACCATGTCAACCACTTTTTTTGTGAGGTACCCCTATTTTTACAAATATCCTGCAGTGATACTTGGCTTCATGAGTTGTCACTTTTTATTGCAGCAGGCATAATAGCTAGTCTATCCTTTCTCCTGATTCTGATTTCATATATTCACATTGTGTCCACCATCTTGAAGATCAGTTCTTCTCATGGAAGGTACAAAGCTCTCTCCACATGTGCCTCCCACATTATTGTGGTGACTTTCTACTATGGAACCATTATGATTCTGTATTTACGTCTACGATCCCGTTTTTCTCCAGACATAGACAAAACTATCTCCATGCTCTACTCAACTGTGACACCCATGCTGAACCCCATCATCTACAGTGTCCGAAATAAAGATGTCAAAGACACTATAAGAAAGACTCTAGGTAAAGAGGTTCTCCAATCAAATACATTTTTACCAAAATCATATTAAGATGGCAGTTAAACTAAGAGGAGTTGATTACTATAAAACCTCTTTTTCTTCTGTGCTCCAAGCATAGTGTCAATTTTTGACATGCATGCTGCTGATTCTCTGTAATTCAATCACTTATTGAAAGGAGCATATTCAAAATAATAGCAGTGTGGAGTTCAATTAGTGAGGTCATTCATTATTTGAAAAACAGGTGGCAATCATTGCCCTTATTTAAGGAAGGAAGGCAGCAAATGTTGTACATGCTGGTTACAGTGCATTACTCTCTGAAATTCTGAGGAAAATGGGTCGTTCCAGACATTGTTCAGAAGAACAGCGTACATTGATTAAAAAGTTGATTGGAGAGGGGAAAACATATAAAGAAATGCAGAAAATGATAGGTTGCTCGGCTAAAATGATCGCAAATGCTTTAAAATGGCAACCAAAACCTGAAAGACGTGGAAGAATGAGAAAAACTACCATTCAACTTTCATCAGAGCAGGATACTACACTATTGACATAGAACATCTTTCTGCACTGACTGGGGATCCAAATTGCCATTATACAGCTCTGTAATTCCAGCAAACCGTTCTTATTAGTGCAAGTGCTGTTTGATACAGCCATTAATAGGGTTTATTACGAGGAAATATTTCTACAGTACGTCTTATTTGCCTTTGTGCGGTGCAGTTATATGTTCTAAAGCCCTGTTTGTCGTGTATTAGTGGCAAAATAAAAATATATTAGGCTACTTTCACACCTGCGTGCGGATCCATCTTGTATCTGCACAGACAATGCAAATGCTTGTATCCGTCTTGACTTACATTGAGAGTCAATAGGGGACGGATCCGTTTTCAATTGCACCATATTGTGTCAGGGAAAATGGATCCGTCCCCATTGACTTACATTGTAAGTCAGGACGGATCCGTTTGGCTCCCCATCGTCAGGCGGACACCAAAATGCTGCAAGCAGTGTTTTGGTGTCCGCCTCAAAAGCGTAACGGAGACCAAAAGCAGCCAAACTGATGCATTCTGAACGGATCCTTATCCATTCAGAATGCATTGGGGCTGAAGAGATCAGTTTTGGGCCGCTTGGGAGAGCCCAGAAACGGATCTCACACGCGGACCCAGAAACGCCAGTGTGAAAGTAGCCTTAGCCGTTCAGCGTTGCACTTATATGTTGAAAAGCCTTTTGTGTAATGTAAAAGTGGAAAAAAAATTAGGGCCTAATTGCCGTTCAGCGGTGCAGTTATATGTGGTAAAGCCCTTTTAGCGGTATGGACTGACTTATGTAGTGGTGACTTTTTTATGTGAATCAGGCTTTTTTTGGGAAAATTGATGGGTGATTGTAGACTTTGTTCTGTATGAACCGATGTTATATGTTGAAAAGCCTTTAGTGTAGTGTAGCCTTTAGTGTGACTCCGTTCGCCCAGGCAAACCAGGTGCAGAACAGCGTGAGAGTGATGAGAGGGCACAGGGCTTGCATACACTACATGCCTCCAACATAATTCTTGGATCTCTACATGAAAATAATGTATTTGCTGTAAATCGCGAGAGTGGCATAGTTGGAGACATTGACTTCACAAGAGATACAGAGCAGTGGAGTTCAGCCCCCTCTATTTGCTTCCCGCTGTTTACTGCTCCTGAATTAAAATTGGGGCAACCAGCTTCAGCTTCCTCTGATGTGTATGCCTATGGATGGAGTCCTTTTGTTATGGCTTTGCACAGGGAGCTCTTGCACAATTCAGATGGAACTCCTGATCTTAAGAGACTGGACTTGGACTCCAAAGCAGAGGCTCTCCTGTCATGTCTTGTGTGCTGTGGAGATTGAAAGCAGATGGAGTAGATAAAAACGCAAGAATATTTTCAACTTACTGAAGCTGCTTGATTTAATTGTGAATAGATGGTAAAGGCAAAGTCTGCTGGTGTGTTGTCATCAGCGTCTTCATTATGTTTACTGCAGGACCCACCACGACGTAATTCAGTCCATACAGCAAATGGAGGTCTACAATCACCCACCTGTTTCACCTAAAAAATTTCACCAATGAAAGGATGATGGAATTCGGTTCATTCGGTTATTGTTCTGACGGATCAGAGGAAGGGCAAAATAATCAGTGACGTCAACACAAACTTACTGCTGACCCCCTCTCCACTCTGTCGGGGGGCTCTACTTGTATAAGTGTTTATTAGAACAGATTCCGTAGACATCTACGTGGAATCAGCTGACATGGATGTAAAACTAGTGCGCTTCTTCTTGGCGCTAACATCGACTTGTAAGGCTGAGTTATTTGTTCAGTTTTGGCCCCGTGACTGCCCAAATAAGTGAAGTGTGCAGTGATTGTAAGAGCGACCCCTGTCATCTACAGGACTCACAGTATTATTTCACTACCACAGCAGACTCCCTATGTGTGTTACTGCAAGGTACAGTGTTCTACACCACTATACAGGCTCTCTGCAGCCAGGAAATAGACGTTTTTTTTTTACGTGATTCGGCGTGAATAAATTCGGATCGAACCACATTTTTTCCCAAAAATTTGCCGAACCGGCGAATTGAATTTTTGAAAAATGTACTCATCTCCAATTATGATATTATTTCAAGCTGAAACCCTACACAGATCATGTTTCCTCCAGTCTACAGGAGCTTCCAGCATTATTCTACTTCATAGTCAATGATAGAAACCTCAAGAGAACTGGGAATCCAATAATCCCACCAAAGAAAGCTGCTGCAATGTAATTCCTCATACAGTGAAAAGTGACTCACACATAAGAGTCACAGTAATTGCTTGAGCAAATTAAACATTGATATTTGACCTATAGAAATTCATTAGGCACCTCACTGTTTTAGCCTGTTTTATTTATTTTTATTTATTTACACTATTTTAATTTTCATATGTAATATTGTTTAACTTTTATGCTGTTGATTTCATCTTTTTTTCTTTACAAAATAATAAAACATTTAAATAGTTATAATTATAATTTAACAAAATGAGTAAAAACCTAATAAAAAATTAAATAAACAATAAGCTGCTCTATGATTTTCTTTTTTTCTTTACAGAATAATAAAAAATTTAAATAGTTATAATTATAATTTAGCAAAATAAGAAAAAACCGAATAAAAAATTAAATAAACAATAAGCTGCTCTATGATTTTCTAGTGTGACTATTGGAAATGTTTTACATTTATTTGAATTTAAATCTTCTCTGAATTTTTTAATGTTATTGTATTGTACTTTATTATAACTATATTTTCAATATTTGCATTATTAGTAATGATGCTAATAATTCTCACTTTATCCACTTTTTAAATTTTTTATTAGTATTTGTTATTTTGTGATGGTTATTAGCAATTTTATTGCTAAATTATTATTTTATGCATTTATATATATAATTTCATGGTGTATGTTGTAAAACAAGCAATGGAAAGGGGTGAAAAGGAGCAGAATGAATTGCCCACTTCCTTAAAGACCATCAACATGCATGGAGAGGACTGTCTCTAATGTTTCTAGTATATTATTGGACATTTATTAAAGGGATTGTCCCACAAAACTTTTCTACAGTTTTCAAACCAGCACCTGGATCTGAATACTTTTGAATTGCATGGAATTAAACATTTAGTATAGCCACTAAGTTCTTCAATAAAATATATGTGTAGCGCTACCCTTCTGATCTTTTTTCCTTATTTATCTGTGTGGGTCACTGAGATGGCCTCACATACTAGTTTTATCCTTCAACTGCCTCCTAAGTTGTGATAGGGAGAGAGCTGCAACAGAAAGGACATGCCCCCTTAGCTGCAGCAGAAAGGACACTTTGTTTTAAGGACCAATTCAGTTTTGAAGTCACTTTGTGGAGCTTAGATAACAGAAACCTCCCACAAATGACTCCATTTTAGAAGCTACACCCCTAAAGTTATTAAAAACTGATTTTAGAGATTTTTAGAAATGTGATTAACCCTTTAGGTATTCCACAAGAATTAAACAAAATGGAGGTGAGATTTAAAAATTTCCCTTTTTTTTTTGCAGCTTTTCCACTTTAATCCATTTTTCCCTGTAACACAGCAAGGGTTACAGACAAAAAAAAACTCTATTTGTGGTATTACCCTGGTTATGCAGTTTATGCCAACACCCCATATGTGGTCATAAACTGCTGTATGGGCACACATCGGGGCTCAGAAAGCAAGAAGCACATATGGTTTTTGGAGGGCAGATTTTGCTGGAATTGAAGAGACCCTGTGGAAACCCTGCAAAAGGACTACACTTTGGAAACCATTCCACACAAGGAATTTTAAGCGATGTAGTGATCACTTTGACCCAACAGGGGTTTTATTGAATTTATAATACTTGGTTGTGAATTTTTTTTTATTTTTTTACAAGAAAATATGGTGGTTTGGTCCCAAATGTTCTTTTCACAAGGAATAACAGTAGAATATCACTCCATCATTTGCTACTCATTTTCTTCTGAATACAGCAACATCCCATTTATGGTCGTAAACTGCTTGTCACGGATGGTGTTGCAGAAAACAAGAAGTAACAAATAAAGATCCGACTGACTTGATCCCAAACTAAGGAACAAAAGGGTGAGCCCTATTAAAGCCCTAGAGCTCTCCCTGACTGCTCAACCCATGCAAAGATCTCTGTGATAGAAAGTTGCATGTCTACGTACCTAGACTGAGTGACACCTGAAAACCCTATAATAGTGAGGGGACACGACCACCAGTTCCCTGCACTTAATACGGAGGGAGCCAGGGTCACCTAGAATCAAGCCAACAGGAAAACACAAATAAAAGGAATAGACTTATCTCAGGAACCAGCTGTAGAAAAACTTCTAGCAGTGCGCACAATCCAGGAAGTAGTATAAACCGCAAAGTGAGGCAGTATGGGAGGGGCTATAAAGGGAGGCAATCACTGCTAGTAGATGACAGCTAGGAGAGGGAGAAGAGATGTCAAAGCGAAACCAAAACAAAAGAACATCATGCAGGAGGTACTGAATAACGTCTGTCAGAACTTCTCAGAGATCTGGCGGTGACACTGCTGCACTCAGGTAAGGAGCAGCATATGGATTTTCTATGGTGAAAATGGATTTAAGAGCCATAGTCGTAGCTTTTATTAGCACCATTTTTGGGTAAATTTGGTTTTCTGATAGATTTTTATCTTATTTTTTGGGGAGGTTGGGTAGGCAAAAATGTAAATTGTGTCAGTTTTTTTATTTTGTATGGGGTTCACCATATATGATATGATAACGTTATTCAGCATAATCATGATATGATTATGGCGATACAGAATGTATATATTTTTTCCATATTTTACTACTTTTGCCTAATAAAATCAGTATGTGATTAATAGTTTTTTTAATCAGAAATTGAGGATCCCGATTCCATTTATGGCTGAGTGTTGCATGATCAGCCTTCCTATTTAGCTGGGCTGTGGTCCCACATCCTTGCCTGAGCGTTGGGATTTCTGGTATTTAGTAACCAGTGAAGGTGTGATCTCTTGTCTGACTACCCAAGTACCATACCTAACCTATCTACTCTGCTCTTTGCTGCCTGCACCAACCTATCTGGATTACTTACATACCCAGCCTGTTCCTACTTTGGAAATGCTATACGGAATACACATACTCAGCCCACCCTGACCCTGGACTGTGCTCAGACTATGCCTTTTGCATGAACCCTTGGTGCTCTGCACCTGGGAATTTAACCCCTGTGGGTCAGCAGCAAACTACATCAAGACTACTTCAGGAGGAAGCAGCCTAGTTGATTCCTTGCAGCGAAGTCTAGATCCTTGTACAGGGGTTAAAGGGTGAAAAACAGTTAACCGCTAGAACAATGTGCTTAGGTTGAATGTCAAACTGGTTGGTTGCCACAGTGGGTCCACATCATGGTTCTAAGGAAGGATACCTCAATTATCATATATAGTATGCAATGTCTGTGTGAAACCAAATAAAAAGAATTTGTAAAGATAGTTGTCGATACTTTTCTATGAGAGCCATGTTAGGGTTTCATAAAACTGTATTATGTTTGTGTGCTTTGGTCATTCATAATAACGCATACCTAATGACAAGGTGTTGGCATTCCTACAAACCCCATAGGCAGCTATGGCAACAGTAATATAGGTCTATAGGCTTTCAATGTGTACTGTATTTAGGGAGAAGTCCTGGGGTACTTAGGGGGAGGGGGCATTAGGACAATCATATTGTGACCTTAAGAGAGGAAATTTGAATTTTGATCCTAACCATTCAACATTTTTCCGCAATTTTTTTTAAATATTTTTACAATTATACTTTTTGTCAATTATAGGTCTTCATCCTGGGTAGTAAATATTATTACCGCTTATTAATGTACAAGGGTTTCCTTTCTTACCTTTCCTCTTGGCTCAACATATCTCGAGATATGGTGTGGTGTGAGATTAATGTGTAATTTTTTTGATACTCTGTCATGAGATGTCTATTCTTCATGTGTCTATGTGTGGCCATCCAGTGGTTTTGTTGTGAATTGCAGTCTGTCAAAGATTTTGCAAGCATGTCATAATATTGTGCTGAGTATCATGATAAATTAGAGTCCTCGATCAAGGAAAAGGTGAAAATACCCGTAATAGGCTAGTGAAAGTGAGAAATGCTATGCATTATTTCTATGAATTCTATAATCACTGTTTATCAATGTATTATTCAGATACCGTAAATGGAAGAAATATTTGGGCTCTCCCTGTCTTCTTTACCTTTAGACATGTAGCAGTCTTTCCTTGGGGCTATAGACTCTCCATTTAAACACTCTATCGAAGAAAGAACTACTGGACAGATTTCCACCACCTAATAGAAAACAAAATTGGACCAACCAGGGCTGGTCCTCCTGTAATCAATGGCTCCATAGCAGCCACATGGTCTGCCTTTATATCGTGTAGGCTCTTGCTGGTCCCCTTCGTAGTTCTCCATCACAGGTCAACATTATCTACCCAAAAATAAAAAAAACACCAGGCATTTTCAAGGCAAACTTTCAGCCATGATATATCTTACTTCATTCCACTCCTCTTTTAGAAATCAGAATTGGAAAATACCCAGAAATTTCCACTTTAGTGTTCAAGCCATATTTTGCCCCCCCCCCCCCTTGGCATATACGGCTTAAGTACTATATCCAGTCCTGATCAAAAGTTTATCAGAGAATAAAACTTTCTTCCACCTTTGAATGTCCCATGTTTGGTGCTCTCTTGCAAAGTCCAAACGAGCAGTTCTGTGGCATTCAAGGAGACAAGGTCTTTGAAGATGTTTTTTGTTTTTGAAGCCCTTCAGTCTCAGATGCCGTCTGATGGTTATGGGGCTGCAGTCAGCACCAGTAAGGGCCTTAATTTGGGTAGAGGATCATCCAGTGTCTTGACGGACAGCCAATTGGATCCTCCGGCTCAGTGCTGATGAATTTTTTTGGGGTCTTCCAGTTGACTTTTTTGTTCCATAACCCTCAGGATCATTTAAGAATTTAAGAAATTCCAAATTACTGTCTTACTGCGTCCCACCTCAGCAGCGATGGCGCTGTGAGAGACCCTGTGTCAAAACACAGTGGCCCAGTCACAGGGTGGTGAAGGTGGGACTCGCATAAGGAAGCGCATGAGGAATCGCATAAGTCATCAACACAGTGTTCCAGTCACAGAGTGGTGAGGGTGGGAATCTCATGAGTCGTCAACACAGTGGCTCAGTCACAAAGTGGTGAGGGTTGGAATCGCATAAGGAATCACATTTGTCATCAACACAGTGGCCCAGTCATAGAGTGGTGAGGGTGGGAATTACATGAGGAATTGCACGAGGAATCACATAAGTAATCATGAGTTGTCAAAACAAAGTGGCCCAGTCACAGGGTGGTGAAGGTGGGAATCCCATATAGAAGCGCATGAGGAATCGCATGAGTCATCAACACAGTGCCCCAGTCTCAGTCACAGAGTGGTGAGGGTGGGAATCGCATGAGGAATCGCATAAGTAATCATGAGTTGTCAAAACACAGTGGGCCAGTCACAGGGTGGTGAAGGTGGGAATCACATAAGGAAGCGCATGAGGAATCGCATGATTCGTCAACACAGTGCCCCGGTCACAGAGTGATGATGGTGGGAATCACATGAGAAATCGCATGAGTCATCAACACAGTGGCCCAGTCACAGAGTGGTGAGGTGGCAGCAGCATGAGGAGACTACAGAGTAGTGAGGTGGCAGCAGCATTAGGAGACCACAGAGTGGTGAGGTGGCAGCAGCATGAGGAGACCACAGAGTGGTGAGGTGACAGCAGCATGAGGAGACCTCAGAGTGGTGAGGTGACAGCAGAATGAGGAGACCACAGAGTGTTGAGGTGGTAGCAGCATGACGAGACCACAGAGTGGCCTAGTGACAGAGTGGTGAGGTGACAGCAGCATGAGGAGACCACAGAGTGGCCCAGTGACAGAGTGATGAGGAGGCCACAGAGTGGTAAGGTGGCAGCAGCATGAGGAGACCACAGATTGGCCCAGTGAACGAGTGGTGAGGTGGCAGCAGCATGAGGAGACCACAGAGTGGTGAGGTGGCTACAGCATGAGGAAACTACAAATTGGCCCTGTGACAAAGTGTTGAGGTGGCAGCAGCATGACGAGACCACAGGCATGAGTTGCCGATGAGAAAGCCAGGATTCGATTTCTTGATGAAGGACATGGAGCAGTTCCTAACCTGTGCGACTCCGTTCAACCACGCAAACTAAGTGCAGAACAGCATGACACCGTTGTGCCCTGCACATGTGGTATGTTGGAGGAGCACTGTGAATTGTCCCTCCAGTGGAGACTGAGGACGCGGTGGAGGATGAGGAGGCAGAGGTGGACATTGTTGTTGGACCAACGGCATGAGAACATGGAGGCGGCAGCGCCATCACCTGACCAAGTAGCTGGTGTGGCTGGGCAGGAACCACATTCACCCAGTGGGCCATAAAGGACATATATTGTCCTTGACCATAGTTAAAGCTCCACATGTCGGTGCTGCCGTGCGTTTTGCCATACACTGACAGGCTCAAGGACTGGCCCACCTTCTGTTCAACATAGGTGTGTAGGGCTGGTACTGCCTTTTTCGCAAAGAAAACTCTCCACCTTGGCACAAGCCATCAGTTCTCTGAAAGGTGCAGATTCCACCACTTAGAAAGGGAGGGACTGCAGCACAAGCAACTTGGACAGGAGTACGTTCAGCTTCTGTGCCGTTGGATGAGTAAACGCATACTTTTGTCTCTTGGCAATCGCTTTGGTGATCGATTGCTGACAAAATGACTGATAAGGAGTAGGAGGACAATGAGCAGGAGCATTAGGGCCAATAGATGATGGGAAGGACCTACAGCTCCCTTTGGCTGAGGTGGTGGAGCCCTGACTTGCGGAAAAGGGGTGAGGGCCACTGGGTGATACAGTGGTTGCTGTGGCAGGATGGACCACGACATTAGCAACATGGTTCACCCAGGTCACTTTATGGTGACGCTACATGTGTTGACGCAGGGCCGTGGTGGCACCCTGGCCACTCTTCATCTTCTGCGCACAGATTCGGCAAATGGCCATGTTTACCTCCTCCGGCAGCTTGTCAAAAAATTGCCAGATTGCCGAGTATGGCATTTTCCCCCTAATACTCCACACTGGCTGACTGCTACCGCTGCCTCTGTGAATCCCTGCACTGCTATTTTATGGTCAGGTAGGCTCCTGCAATGTGGATGGTCTATCTCGGGGCACCTCCCACTGCTGCCACCCTGCTGACTCAGTCAAGCTACCATCTTGCTGGCTCAGCCGTTGCCTCACGTGCAAGCTGCCACCCTCTTCTCCTGATGATGATGAAGCGCCTTCTTCTCCTGGCTCCCAAGTGTGATCAGCTACATCATCATCCGCTACTGTCTGCATTCCACTGATGTCCCCCTCAACGGTCTCAGGGCCAGGAGCCTGACCCCTTCGCAACACCAATTCCCATGCGACTCTCATCATCACTACTTGCCCACCTATCCGAGGAAGCGGCAGATCTCTCCTCCAGATCTTGCCTGGGCAGTAGCTGCTGATTGTCCTCTAGTAGCTCGTCCTCTCTGAAAAGTTGAGCCGAGCCTATGGCATATAATACTTCTCGCACTAAGGGAACAGAAAATGACAGAGGCAGGTGGAGAACAGTTGGGGCCTGCTCCCGGGCCATGACAACTAAGCATTGTGTCAGAGGAACCCCCTACTCTTGGCTGGGAATGTCTGATGTCACTTGCGATGAAGTCGAATACCAAGTCAACCATTCAAGCACCGCTGGGTTGCTGGTCAAGACACGACCGCTAGCTGACACTGAGAGCTCAGGCCTCTCACTAAGACTCCCGCTGCCATACCCCCTACTTCTACTGCTACTTCTTTCCACGACAGAAACATTTTGGCTACTGCCCGTTCCCTTTGAAAGGCCTGTCACTTGTCTGTCTGACATACTTTAAGATAAAATAATGAAATTAAATTAAAAGTAAATTAATACACCCCAGAAAAGGCTGTAGTACAATGTAACTTCACCGCGGAACAGCTTATAAGACGTATTTTTTTTAAACTATTAATACACCCCCAAAAAAATTGTAGAACAATGTAAATTCATAGCAGAACGGCTAATAAGATGTACGTATATTTCTTATCAAAAGACCCTGTAAATGGCTGCACAGCAATGTAACTTCACCATAGAACGGCAAATAAGAAGTATTTTTTTCCCTATTAATACACCCCAAAAAAGGCTGTAGAACAATGTAACTTCACCGTAGAACGGCTAATAAGACATTCTTTTTTTCCACTAATACACCCCAAAAAAGGCTGCAGTACAATGTAACTTCACTGCAGAATGGCTAATAAGACGTATGTATGTGGCGTACCAGAACCGCAGGGGCGATACGTGAGGTGCACGGTGGGCCGATGAGAGGGAGTAGTAATACAGTTCATCGGTTTACTCACGGTTAGCAGAAAGCCTCCCTGGGCCGGCAGCACAGTGATGAGGAAGACAGCACGAAACCTTCCGGGGCACACTCTGTGGTAGGGGAGCACCAGCCTAGATGGAGGTTGAGGTGCCCTTGATGATGGCGGTGTTTAGGGGGCTTGTGGTGGCTGGGTTCCTTGGTGGTATTTGTCATGACGCCAGTACCGTTTATGGTGGTACAACCAGTTGTAGTGGTAGTATTGAAGAATGAGGTAGACAGTGGTAGGATACAACTCACAACTTTTACTGTAGCTGGTTTTAGTTGCAGCATAAACATCCAGACAGAATACAGTCTCTGGGTATATAGAGGAATTCTGTTGATCCACTGTTAATAGGTTGTGGCTAGGTCCTGGCTGTGGTTCAGTAGTACTCTTTTCGGGTATGCTTAGTCCTAAAATTTCTGTATCTTCCAAGATCTTGAACAGGTAGCTAATCTGTCTTCTATACTTTATGGTGAGCCTGCCTGTAGCTAGATTGTCCTCTACCATGTGCAAAGGTGCCCGTTAAGCCTTAGATAGTGGCTGTTATCACCGATGTCTCTTTGCTTGGATTTCTTCCAGGGACGAAACTCTATCCTCTTGTTGTAGGATAAAAGGAACTAAGAGGACCACAGGAGGAAAACGCTCTCCTGCTCCTCATACCTTGGCACTACCACATGGTCGCGTCTGACTTCACTCACTACTCTGTGATGTGTAGTCTCAACTGACTTGAATCACTCCACTAACAACCACCCACATTAGTCCCGACTAAGGTATTTGTATAGACTGAGTGCTATCCCCCTCTGGTGGTGGGATGTATAAAACACACCTAACCAGCCTATGAACAGGGATACAACAGGTGAGGAAATGCAGAATGACATGCAACACAGTAATGCAGTATACAGTTATTTTGCAGTTCCCACATGTCCTGAGTGGGACGCTGCATGTATATTACCTGTTAATGCACCCCATAAATGGCTGTACAGCAAAGTAAATTCACTGCAGAACGGTTAATAGGACATACATATATTTCCTATTAATACACCCCGTAAATGGCTGTATAGTAATATAAATTCTCCAAGTTTTTTGCTCCAAGTCCTAACATGTGCAGCAGCCATTTTAGGAAAAAAAGCCGATTCGTTACGACGAAGCGCAAGGAAATTCGACTTCGGTGCAAATCGAATTTTTCCTGAAATTTGGATCAAATTCCACTTTGTCAACTTTGATTCGCTCATCTCTAGTTACATGCATGTATATTATAATTTCCATGCAAGCATTGAACATAAACAAATGGAAAATTAAAGAATAATCCCTTTTGGAGGATTAATTTGAAAATCATTTTTCGGAGCTCAGTAATTGCTGTGGGACAATTAGAGAGTCTGTAAAATAGTATATAAGAGCACATCCCAAGGAGGTAGCTTTGTCATCACATTAATGCATTGGAGACCACTTCACTGGATTGCTAGGCACCAACAAGCTTAATCCACAGGTCAAGTAAGAAAGGACGAATTCATGAAGGAGAAATACAACCAGCTTCTAGTCTACAAGGCCTAGTGCAAGCTCCCTAATTTATGTTTAGAGCATCCCTATTGGAGTTCTTAAATATCAAAGTGTCCTAACCTCACACATATCAAGAGTCCACAATTTCTAATGGAAAAAAAATAATAAAAAATACAACAAAGTACAATGCTCTTTGTACTGTTCCTAGAGTTGACCACAGATGATATGATTACAAGACCATTGTTATTAGCTCTTGCAGGTAGATTTAAGTCCAGCTCGGGGTCTCCTTTGGATGTTATGGAACTGTTCAACCAGTCTTCTAGCAGATTTATTCTTCTCGGTTTCTCAACTGTTCCATACTTGGAGGTCATTGGTTTCATTACCTTCTTGGTGATGTATTTGATAACATTGTTAGCAAACCTTCTACTGATCATCGTGGTGAGGTTTAATCTGAAGCTCCACACGCCCATGTATTTTTTCCTTACAAATCTCTCCTTTATTGACATCTGCTTTTCTACCACTGTGGTCCCTAAACTCTTATATAACACGTTGGCCAAAGACAGGAGCGTCTCTCTACTAGAATGTGCTGTCCAGATGCTATTTCATTTGGCTTTGGGGTCTGCAGAGTGTTTTATACTTGCAGTCATGGCTTATGATAGATTTGCTGCCATCTGTAAACCACTTCACTACAACACTATCATGAGCCGGAAGACATGCATCAATCTGGCTGCTGTGTCATGGACCTCAAGCTTCATCAGCTCCATTTCACAAGTCATCTACTGCTTCCAGATGTCTTTCTGCCATACCCGCCATGTCAACCATTTCTTTTGTGAGTTACCCGCACTTTTAAAAATATCATGCAGTGATACTTGGATCCATGAGTTGATAAATTATATCATGGCAAGCATAATAGTCAATCTATTCTTTCTCTTGATTCTGATTTCATATATTCATATTCTGTTCTCCATCTTGAAGATCAGTTCTTCTCATAGAAGGTACAAAACTCTCTCCACATGTGGCTCCCACATCATTGTGGTGACTTTCTACTATGGGGCCATTATGATTCAGTATTTTCGCGCACATTCCCGTTCATCCCCAGACATAGACAGATCCATCTCCCTCATCTACACAGCCGTGACACCCATGCTAAACCCCATCATCTACAGTGTCCGAAATAAAGATGTCGAAGAGACTATAAGAAAGATTCTAGGTTAAGAGGTTCTGTAATCAAATGCATTTTTACAAACATCATATTAATATGGCAGCTAAACTAAGAGGGGTTGATTACTATAAAACCTTTCTGCCCTTTTTGTGCTCCAAGCTTAGTGCCATTTTGGACTTGATCTTTAGACTTTACCACAGTCTTATTATATTGCCCAGAGCATGATACTACACTATTGACATAGAGCATCTAGCATGGGTAGGCTTTTAATATACAGTGATGAGCGCCAGGGGCAATATTTCCCGAATATTTGGGCAAATATTCATCATATAATAGCAAATTCGAGAATTCGTGATCTCCAGTCATTATTTTCTTGATTGCAAAAATTGCCAATTGGAAAATTCTCAATAAAAATTTGTGACTCGAAAATTCGCAATCAACACTACTCCTAAAGTCAAAGATATTGTAGCCTTCTCATTGGCCCACAAGCAAGAAGCAGTGAGGGATCATGGGTGCTGATGAAAAAAAAATCTAGAATATTCGCGATTACGAAGATATAGCGCTATATTCTAGATATTCGCAAATTCTCGAAGTGCCAATATTCGCAATGAACATTCGCGATTAACAGTATTAATATAGCATGCCATTGTGTAGATCTACTATTAGAATGGCGTGCTATATTAATATTGTTGATGTTTTGTGGCATGCTGTATTAATGGTGAAGGCTGGAAAGAGGTCAGGTGAAGATAACAAGTGCTACCTCTGTAGCTTAACGCTACTTTCACAGTTGCGTTATTATTTTACGGTATTGATTTTTGTCATAGGGTCTCAATACCGGAAAAAAAGCGCTTCTGTTTTGTCTCCATTCATTGTCAATAGGGACAAAACGTAACTGAACGGAACGGAATGCTCCAAAATGCATTCCGTTCCGTTCTCAAACCGGACAGCATGCTGCAGTTTTCTTTCCGTCCTGGGATGCTGAGCAAGACGGATCTGTCATGAGCCACAATGCAAGTCAATGGGGACGCATCCGTTTTCTCTGACACAATCTGACACAATAGAAAATGGATCCGTCCCCTTTCAATGGAGTTCATGACAGATCCGTCTTAGGTATGTTAAAGATAATACAACCGGATCCGCTCATAACGGATGCAGATGGTTGTTTGTCAGTAATGGAAGCGTTTTTGCTGAACCCTGCCGGATCCAGCAAAAACGCTAGTATGAAAGTAGCCTTAAACTCTTGGGTCTTGATGTCAAATCTGTAACAGATACTCCACACACATCACCATTAGAGATGAGCATATGTCATGTTATTAAATTCATTTACGCTTCGTTTGGTGGTAAACGCAGAATTGCCTTATGGATTCCGTTACAACGGACCATAAAGCAATTTTACAAATGAAAGCATCTGACTCCCCTGCATAACGGAAACAGGACGGTTCCGTTTTGAGGCCCACAGACTTCTATTATGATGGAATTAATAATGGAATGCCTCTAAAGGCAAAATATGAAATTCGCTCATTTCTAATCGCCATCAACCATTAGATAACACAGTACTAGAATCAAACACAAAACGTATTGTTCCTCGAGAAGATCAAAGAGAAGATCAAACTTTTTGAAATGCGTTTTGTGTTTGATTCTGCAAATTTGTAAAATAAATTCTATTTTGACCCGAATCGATTCTACACTAACCAAATATGCTCCAATTGGCCTGAACATCTCCTAGGACTCCTTTGAAAAAATATATTTTTGTCAATTTGTTATGAATTTTTGTTCTTTCTTTCTTCTGCTCCCCCTAAGCTCTTGATGGTAATGACATCTATAACTAATAATTTCTGTGACATATATAGCTATGAGGTTGATGGTGTTAACAAGCATCCAAAAATACACTGTGCCAAATGTGTTATTCTTTTTACTTATTAGAAAGCTTCTGAAAATTCTCCATTATTGGGGCCAGATGTTGTTTAAATACACATGAAGTAATGGGAAAAGAAATGGTGGCTTGTTTGGAACAAGCATCCAAAAATGTTGCCTTAAGGGAGACAGATCACTTCCCTTTTTATACACACATGCACATTAATGGCATAAGAAAGAGTGACTTGTTTTTTACCAATGTGGTAAGAATATGCTTTAACAGGGTCAGAAGATCTGTCCATATTTATACAAACACAAGTGTCAATTGTCATAAAGAAGAGTGACTTGTTCTGAATGAGCCTGGAATATGCTCCCTACTATTTGGGAGAATCAACAGTACAATGTAGATGTGGAAAAGAGAAGGGTCAGAGTGACATGTGGCCACAATAATAATGGTAGTAGTAGCAGCACAGCAAGGCGCACACAGGGCAGTAGACGTGTGTGTGGCTTTTTAGGGGTAGTAGTATTAGCAGTAGCAGCTGTGTAGAAGTAATGGAAGTGGCAGTAGGGGGATTTGAAGCAGAGAGCATTAGCAGCAGCTATACGGTATGTAATATTGTAGGCAGGCAAAGGGTGGCAGTGGCATGATGGCGAAAACAGGAAATTTAAGATATGGAACATGATTGAAGGCAGACAGAGGCAGTGGCATCATGGGGCACAGATAGCAAGGGCACCCAGTTTACAACATCACTGGTGTTGGGTAGAGTAGCAGAGGGAATCTCGACACAGTCCCGGCAGTTTATAGAATCACTACCATCAGGTAGAGGGACGTCATATTCTTTAGAGGAAAGGTAAGAGGAGAAGGGCCAAACTGTAATGAGGCACACCTAAAAAGCAAAATGAAGATAAAAGGTAACAATTTAAAAAGTACTTAGCTTCACAGGTTGAGTTCTCTACCTGTCCTACCAGAGGTAGGACAAACAAAAAGCAAGAAGTGGAGTTTTTGGGGTTAATTTATACTCTGTAAGATCATAAAAAATTCCATCTGTCCTATCAGCCCGCAGCACTGTGCTGTTCTAAGGGAAAATGTATTTTGAAATATATACGGTAACAAATATTTCCCAGGTATTGTAATTACTATTAGGCTTCTTCTGGATCAAGAGTAAAAATTTGATTCGCACCGAAGCCGAATTTCCTCGCGCTTCGTGGTAATGTTTTCCTAAAATGGCTGCTGCATGTGTGAGGACATGGAGAAAGGAACTCTGGGAAGGCGGGATCACCCATAATGCCATGCATGCAGCCAATCAGCAGCCAGCCAGCCCTGTGATGTCACATTCTACCAGTGCCATCTACCAGTGTGCTTAGTGCAGGGAGAGAAGTCTGCAGGCGCTAGGGACAGTGATAGGAAAGTCTTAATTGTGGTGGAAAAATGATTTATAAGTGCAGGGAAAGAATATTTAAGGTGTAGGGAAAGGATAGGTAGGAATCATTCCACAGCATTTGTGTAGAACAGGGTTTAATAGGGGAAGTTACAGCCTGGGGAATAGGAACAATCCTATTACACCTTGCAGCACTAACTGGGGATCCAAATTGCCATTATACAGCTCTGTAATTCCACCAACCGTTCTTGTTATTGGGGTGCAAGTGCTGTTTGATACAGCCATTAACAGGGCTTATTACAAGGAAATATTTCTATGGTAAGTCTTATTTGCTCTTGTGCAGTGCAGTTATATGTTGTAAAGCCCTGTATTATTTGTTAAATAAAAATATATTCACCCTTCAGCGTTGCACTTATTTGTTGAAAAGCCTTTTGTGTTGTGTAAAAGTAGAAAAAAATTAGGGCCTAATTGCCGTTCAGTGGTGCAGTGATATATTCTTAAAGCCCTGTTTGCTGTGTATTAGTGAAAAAATAAAAATATATTTGCCATTTAGCGTTGCACTTATCTGTTGAAAACTCTTTAGTTTTATGTAAAAGTAGAAAAGAAATAGGGCCTAATTTCTGTTCAGCAGTGCAGTGATATATTCTAAAGCCCTGTCTGCCATGTATTAGTGGAAAAATAAAAAAATATTTTCCGTTCAGCATTGCACTTATCTGTTGAAAACCCTTTTGTGTTGTGTAAAAGTTGAAAAAAATTAGGGCATAATTCCCATTCAGCGGTACAGTTATATTTTTTAAAGGCCTGTTTGCCGTGTATTAGTGGCGAAATAAAAATAAATTTGCCGTTTAGCTTTGCAATTATATGTTAAAAAGCCTTGTGTAGTGTAAAAGTAGAAAAAAAATTGGGCATAATTGCCGTTCAGAGGTGCAGTGATATATTCTAAAACCCTGTTTGCCGTGTATTAGTGGCAAAATAAAAATATATTCGCCATTCAGCTTTGCACTTATCTATTGAAAAGCCTTTTGTGTTGTGTAAAAGTAGAAAAAAATTAGGGCCTAATCGCCGTTCAGCGGTGCAGTGATATATTCTAAAGCCCAGTTTGCTGTGTATTAGTGGCGAAATAAAAAATATTTGATCTAACATTTCATTATTTGAACTAACAGTATATCAGACAGAGTAGTGCCAGGCCCTGCACGGGGAGTGGCAGAGGCCTAAATGTTTCTGTCGCAGGCAGAGGTCGCAGCAGAGTAAAGGAGCATGGCAGCAGGGGTCACAGCGAGAGGCCTGAGCTCCCGGTGTCATCTAGTGGTGGTGTCTTGACCAGCAACCCAGAGGTTCTTGAATGGTTGACTAGGTCATCAAGTTTGTCCCAAGTGACATCAGACACAACCCAGCCAACAGTCGCTAGTTGGCATGGCCTGGGAGCAGGCCCTGTGCCCCCAACTGTCCTGAACCTTCCTCTGTCATTTTCAGTTACCTCAGCACGAGAAGTATTATATTCCCTTGGCTCGGCTCCACTTTTCAGCGAGGACTAGCTACTAGAAGACAGTCAGCAGCTACTGCCCAGCCAAGATCTGGAGAAGACATCCGCCACTTCCTCTGCTAGTCGGGCAAGTAGTGATGAGGAGAGTGGCGTGGGAGCTGGTGTTGCAAGCAGTGAGGCTCCTGACTCAGAGACAGTTGAGGAGGACATCAGTGACGTGCAGACAGTAGTCGATGATTATAATGTAGCTGATCGCACTTGAGGGACGGGTGATGAAGGGGCTTCATCATCATCTACAGAAGAGGGTGGCAGCCTGCCCATGAAGCAGCAACGGAGCCAGCAGGTCGCTAGCATGGCCGGGAGTCAGCAGGGTGGTAGCAGTTGGAGGTCAGTAGCCAAACATGCCCGGGGTAGACCACCAGCTTCAAGGGAGCCTATCTGCCCGAGAAGTAGCAGTGCAGGGGTTCACGATGGCAGCAGTGGTAGCATTCAGTCAGTGCGTAGTGTTGGGGGCAAAATCTCCTACTCGGCGGTGTGGCAGTTTTTTTGTTAAGCAGCCGGAGGAGGTGAACGTAGCCATATGTAGAATATGTGGGCAGAAGGTAAAGCGTGGCCAGGGTGCCTATGTTGGCACTGCAGCCATGCGTCAACATATGCATCATCGCCATAAAGTGGCCTGGGAGAACCGTGGCTCTGATGTGGTGGTCCAGCCTGCCGCAGCAACTGCTGCATCACCCAGTGGCACGCACCCGGTTTAAGGCAGTCAAGGCTCCACCACCTCAGGCGAAGGGAGCTGTCTGTCCTTCCCATCATCTGCTATACCTGATGCTCCTGCTTCTCCCCCTCATCACTCATTCCGTCAGCAATCGCTCACCAAAGCGATTGCCAACGGCGCAGAAGCTGAATGTGCTCCTGTCCAAGTTGCTGGTGCTGCAGTCCCTCCCATTCCAAGTGGTGGACTCTGCACCTTTCAGAGAACTGATGTCTTGTGCCAAGCCGAGGTGGAGAGTCCCAAGCTGTCATTTCTTTGCCAAAAAGGCAGTGCTAGCCCTGCACACACATGTAGAAAAGAAGGTGGGCCAGTCCTTTAGCTTGTCGGTGTCTGCCAAAATGCATGGCAGCGCTGACGTGTAGAGCTGTAACTACGGTCAGGGACAATACATGTCCTTTAGGCCCACTGGGTGAATGTGGCTCCTGCACAGCCACACAAGCAACTTGGCCAGTTGATGCCACTATCACCTCCACATTGCCATGCTGTTGGTCCAGCGAAAATGTCCGCCTCTTCCTCCTCATCCTCTACCATGTCCTCAGCCTCCACTGCAGGGACAATTAACAGTGCCCCTCTAGTATACCACATGTGCAGGACATGGTGGTGTCATGCTGTTCTGCATCTCGTTTGTCTGGGCGAACGGAGTCACACAGGGGAGGAACTGCTCCGTGTCCTTCAGCAAGAAATCTAAACCTTGATTTTTCCTTGACAACTCAAAATCGGAACCATAGTCACCGACAACGGGAAGAACATGGTCTCGGCACTGGTTCAAGGAGGGCTGAGCCATGTGCCCTGCATGGCACACGTGTTCAATCTACTCGTAAAGCGGTTCCTAAAGTCTTCCACCCATCTGCAAGACATCCTAAAAATGGCCAGGAAACTTTGCATGCACTTCAGCCACTCATACACCTCAAAGCACACCCTCCTTAAGCTTCAGCGGCAGAATGGCATCCCCAACATGGGCTGATATGCAACGTTTCCACCCGTTGGAATTCTACCCTCCACATGTTGGACCAACTGAACGAACAGAGAAAGGCCATAAATGATTTCCTGATGATCCAAGCGGACAGGAGTACTCCCCTCTGTAACTGCAATGTCAAACAGTGGCGGCTCATAAGAAACAACTGCTATTTGTTCAGGCCCTTTGAGGAGGCCACGTTATTTGTCAGCCGCCAGGACTATGGTGTCACCACCAGTTCTGTGAGAAGGTATGGCAGACGTACTTCTCTTCCTCTTGTATGACGTTCTTTGTTTTGGTTTCACTTTGTCATCTCCTTTCCTTCTGCCAGGTGTCACTTATTTAGACTAATTGTCTTCCTTTATATTCCCTCCCATACTGCCTCACTTTGTGGTTTATACTACTTCCTGGATGAGGTGTTCACTGCTGGAAGCTGCTGCTGCTGTTTGCTCAGATAAGTCTTCCTTTATTGTGTTTCCTTGCTGGCTTGATTCTAGGTGACCCTGACTCTAGGTGACCCTATTAAGTGCAGGGAGCCGGTGGTCGTGTCCCCTCACTATTATAGGGTTTTCAGGTGTCACACAGTCTTAGGTACGTGGGCATGCAATCGTCTACCATTGAGACCCTTGCATGTGCATAGCAGTCAGGGAGAGCTCTTGGGGTTTTTAAGGGCTCACCTATATGCTCCTTAGTTTCGGATCAAGCCAGTCGGACGTTTATTTATCAGTTCCAGCTATCTGCAATTGCATCCGTGACATATGGGATGAACAGTGTCATTCCACTGCTTCATTTCCTGGAATACATGCTGGTAAATCTGAGATCAAGTATATGTAGGGCGGCTCACTAGGACCAAAAATGGGGTAAGGTGCTCAATCCAAACAAAGCGTACCCGGCGCTTGTAGTAAGGGAAAGAGATATGTAAGTAAAGGGATGGCACTCTGATCATATGTTGTGCATGGAAAAAGATATTTATTAGAAGATGGCTCACCGAGCCATCTCCTAATAAATATCTTTTTCCATGCACAACATATGATCAGAGTGTCATCCCTTTACTTACATATGCTGGTAAATCTGGCTGGTCAGGGAACTGGATATGTGGCGCCTAGATCTCATGGCCACATGAGCCCTGTGGGGGCTGAACTGGAGGAGGAGGAGGACATTGGAGCACAAGCAATGTGTAGCAAAATGGGTGGTTTTTATACACAGTTGATAGGAGAGGAGAAGCAGGGCCAGCAAGAGGAGCTACAGGGCGATGAGGCAGAGGACCCAGACACTCTGTGGCAGTATGCAGTGGAGATGAAGGCAGGGAGTCCCTCTGAGTCACTTGCGCAAATGGCCCGCTGCATGTTCACTTGCTTGGGTAGTGACAGCTGAATTGCCACCATTCAGCAGAGGGATTACTTTTGGCTCTCCACCTTGTTGGACCCTCGCTACCGGTCCAAAATGGGGGCCTTTTTTACACCCGCTGAGAGGGAGGACAAACTGAACTGCTATAGAGACATTATATGTAGTCAGTTGGCCGCTGCCTATCTGCTCCATCGTCCATCCTCTCGCAGGTCTAACCAGAGGCGCCCTCTGCGCTCACGTTCCTCTGCCGAGGCTGCTGGGGAGGGGTGGTGTGGAAGGAACAGTACAAGCTCCATCAGCAGCAGCCTAAGTCTACAGTCGCTGATGAGTGGCTTTCTTTACCCGCATAGTAGACCTGGAGCAGAACCTGAACCAGCAGGTGGTGGCATACTTGGAGTGAACCCTGCCACCCCACATTAAAGATCCGCTGGACTACTGGGAAGCTAAACTGGATTTGTGGCCGCAACTGGCAGAGTTTTCCAAGGAAAAACTGTCCTGCCTGGCCAGTAGTGTGGCATTAGAACGGGTGCTTAGTGCGGCGGAGGCCATAGTTACACCAAGAAGAACTCGCCCGTCCACCCAAAATGTGGAGAGACTGACCTTTGTCAAAATGAATCAGGCGTGGATCAGCCAGGATTTCCACCTACCAATTTCTGATGCATCAGACTAGATACTCCATGGTGCCACACCAAAACTTTGGCAAAAGAGACCGGTTTCTTCTGGCTACCTGCCTCAGCTACTATTCTCATGCTGCCACCAGCCTGATGCCACACATCTGATGCCAAGTGCTCCTTCTTTTACCCACCATCTTCAGCTGCTACTGGTATTGCCACCCACGTCCACACTATGTCACCTTGCCACTCTGTGGCCTCCTGATGCTGCTACCACCTCCACACTATTTCACCTTGCCACTCTGTGATCTCCTCATGCTGCTGCCACCTCCAAACTATGTCACCTGGTCACTCTGTGGCCTCCTGATGTTGCTGCCACCTCCACACTATGTCACCTTGCCACTCTGTGATCTCCTCATGCTGCTGCCACCTGCACACTATGTCACCTTGCCACTCTGTGGCCTCATGATGCTGCTGCCACCTCCACACCAGTGTTGATCACGAATATTCGAATTGCAAATTTTTATCGCGAATATCGGCACTTCGAGAATTCGCAAATATTTAGAATATAGTGATATATATTCTCGATTTTTTTTTAAATCAGTACACATGATCCCTTCCTACTTCTAGCTTGTGGGCCAATGAGAAATCTGCAATATCTTTGACTTTAGGAGTAGTGTTGATTGCTAATTTTTCATAATGCAAATTTTTCAATTGCCGATTTCCGCAATCAAGAAAATAATGATTGGAGATAATGAATTCTCGAATTCGCGAATATGTGGCGAATATTCGTCCAAATATTTGCAAAATATCACAAATTTGAATATTGCCCCTGCCGCTCATCACCACTCCACACTATGTCATCTTGCCACTCAGTGGATTCCCCATGCTGCTGCCACCTCCACACTATGTCACCTTGCCACTCTGTGCCCTCCTGATGCTGCTGCCACCTCAACACTATGTCACCTTGCCACTCTGTAGTCTCCTCATGCTGCTGCCACCTCCACACTATGTCCCCTTGCCTCTCTTTGGTCTCCTCATGCTGCTGCCACCTCCACACTATGTCCCCTTGCAACTCTGTGGCCTCCTGATGCTGCCACGACCTCCACACTGTCATTGTGCCACTTTATGGACTTCTTATGCTGTTGCCACCCTCTCCACTTCATGACTGGGCCACTATTTTGCCTTTCGGCCTGGCTGATATCATCATTTATATGACCCTTCTTCTGATCTGTCAGAAGGAAGGAAAAATTAGATGCACAACAGATCCTGTCTATGTAGCAGCTGTGAGGTCTGTATGGTCACATCAAAATTGGCTTGTGATTTGGTAGCCAAAAGCAGGAGTGGGTACAAAACACATAAGACATGCAAATATTCCATTCACGTGTCATCTCTGTTTTGGATCCACTCCTGTTTTTTTTGGGCATTAGCAATACTGATGGATTACTGACCAAATGCTGACCGAGTGAAGGCGGATGCTCCACAGACAGGATCCGTTTTTTGGGGGGTTATTGTTCTGATGGATCAGAGAAGGACAAATAATCAGTGACGTTGACACAAACTTACTGCTGACACCCTCTCCACTCTGTCGGGAGGCTCTACTTGTATAAATGTTTAATAGAATAGGTTCTGTTGACATCTATGTGGAATCAGCTGACGACGGTGTAAAAGGAGTGCGCAGACTCCGTATGCGTGTTACTGCAAGGCACAGTGTTCTACACCACTATAAAGGCTCTCTGCACCAGGAAATACCCGTTTTTTAATGTAATTTGCCTCGAATAAATTCGGATCGAACCAAATTTTTTCCAAAAATGTTGGCGAACCGGCGAATCGGATTTTTGAAAAATATGCTCATCTCTAATACTGAACATCTATATTGTCTATTCTTCCTATATACTTAATAATGCTGCTGTTTTATTTCTCAGAATAATGCAATAAAGAATAATGTAAACCTCTGGGACCTTATTATCAAGGACCTAGGAATTGTGTTGGGACCATTTTTGAAACCTTTTTCTCCTTAGAGCAATCAAGATATGATTATGAAATTATTTAAGGTTGAACACTGTACAGATAATGTTTGCTCCAATCTACAGGAGCTTCCAGCATCATTCTACTTCATAATCAACAACAGATACCTCTGAAGTGGGAATCCATTAATACCACCAAAGAAAGCTGCCGCAATGTAATTCTTCATACAATGGAAAATTCTTTAATCCTAGCAATTGCTTGAGCAGATGATACATTAATATTTGACCTACAGAAATTTAGACAGCACAGTAAATTGATTAGGAACCTAACTTGTCCAGTGATTTTTTTTTTTACTTATTAACACTATTTTAATTTTCATACTTAAAATTGTTTAGCTTTTCTGCATGTTTTTTCTTTACAAAATAATAAAATTTACAATATTAATTATAGCTTTAAATAATAAAAAAATAATAATAAACTGAATACAAATTACTAAAATAAACAATAAGCTGCTCTATGATTTTTTGGGTATCAATGGTGTGAATAATGGAAATGTCTAATATTTATTTGAATTTAAATATTCTCAGAATTTTACAACTTTATTGAAACACGTGCAGCAGCCATTTTAGGAAAAAATTGTGATTTGTTACCACAAAGCGTGAGGAAATTCGGATTCGGTGCGAATCAAATTTTTCCTGAAATACGGATCGAATTCCACTTCATCAACTTCGATTCGCTCATCTCTAGTTATTTTATTACTTTAAATATATCTTTAGGGAAAAAGTTTTTTACATGATGGACCCTTCTAAAGGTAAAAAATGGACAACATGTCAAAACATTGTCAAATATTGTACCAGTAGAGAGTAGATATGGTAGAGTAGGAGAGACAGTCCTGTCCGTACATGCTGATGGTTTGTAGGGCGATGGACAATTGATTCCACCAAAGTCTTAGATGGACATTTCTTGAACTACTCAATGGTGGGTTCACATCAGCGTTCTGGATTCCGTTATGGCTTTCCGTTATAACATGATTAGAACGGAAAATAGCGGAATCCATAAGACGGAAGTCAAAACGGAAGCCTTTAGAAGGCATTCCGTTTTGATCCATCTTAATAGAAGTCTATGGAATCATAGCAGATCCGTCTGGTTTTCGTTTTGCAAGACGGTAAACAAAGTCCTGTCGACATTAATTTTTTCTCCGTTCTGCATAACGGAAATGGGACGGATCCGTTATGATTCCCATAGACTTCTATTAAGACAGAATGCCTTTCAAAGGCTTCTGTTTTGCATTCCGTCATAATACAAGTCTATGGGCAGCAGACCGGATCCGTCCTTCCATCTTATGTTTTCTATCACTGAGCCAGTTACTTACCCACATACAAACATTTTCTCCCAGTCCGAGCATTCTCATTTTATATACTAACCTTTTATGCGGTACAGTGTCAAATGCTTTGGAGAAGTCCAGATACACGACATCCATTGATTCGCCGCTGTCAAGTCTAGAACTTACCTCCTCATAGAAACTGATTAACATAGTTTGACATGACCGATCCATACTAACAAGTGCTCAGACATGCTGTACTACAGAGATCTTCTCCTCTAGTAGCCATGCTTCTAAAGGAGAATACTGTACCTCCATTATCATGTATGTGATGGAGAACACCATGTCTGTGTGAAACTGAAGACCTATCGAGGTACAGATTTTGTATAGATAGTTGTAGATACTTTTCTGTAGGAGCCATGTTAGCGTTCGGTAAAACTCAGAAGTTGAAGGACCAGTTATAAATTTGTTTGTTTGGGCCTTTCATAATAATGTGTACCCAATGACAATGTGTTGACTCTACTACAAAGAGCTCTATAATATAGGCTTATAGGCTTTCAATCTGTTTGTATGGCGAAAGACAGACCTGGGGTACTTGGGGGAAGGGGTTAGGAAAACCATATGTTGTCTTAAGAGAGCAAACATGAATGTTGACTATAATCCTACTCTTGAAAATTACTCCTAAATTCTTTATTACATTTTCATAATTATAATGCTTCTTGTCTATTATAGATCTTCATCCTGGGTAGTGAATGTTATTACTGATTATTAATGTACAGATGTTTCCATCCTCATCTTTCCTCTTGCTCAGCACATCTCAGAATGTGTGGTATGAGATGACTTCCCTTTTTAAAAATTTATATGATTTCTTAATACTGTGTCATGGTATATGCAACCTTCATGTGTCTATGTGCGGCCATCCAGTGTTTTTTGTGAACTGCATTCTGTCAAAGTTTTTGATTTTGTGTCCTCAAGCACGGTAAAGGTGGATATGTCCGTATTAGGCTAGTAAAAGGCTATGTCACCTCGCCACTCTGTGGCCTCCTCATGCTGCTGCCACCTCCACACTATGTTACCTTGCTACTCTGTGGTCTCCTGATGCTACTGCCACCTCCATACTCTGTCATTGGGCCACTCTGTGGTCTCCTCATGCTGCTTCCACCTCACCACTATGTCATAGGGCCACCTTGTGGACTTCTCATGCTGTTCCCACCCTCCCCACTTCATGACTGGGCCACTATTTTGCCTTTTGGCCTGGCTGACATCATCATTTATTTGACCTTTCTTCTGATCTGTCAAAAGGAAGGAAAAATGAGATGCACAATGGATACTGTCTGTGTAGCAGCTGTAAGGCCTGTATGGTCCCATCAGAATTGGCTTGTGATTTGGTAGCCAAAAGCAAGAGTGGGTACAAAAAACAGAAGACATGCAGATATTCCATTCACGTGTCATCTCTGTTTTGCATCCACTCCTGTTTTTTTTGGCATTAGCAATACTGATGTATTACTGAGCAAATGCTGACCGAATGAAGGCGGATGCTCCACAGACAGGATCCGTTTTTTGGGAGTTATTGTTCTGACGGATCAGATGAAGGGCAAATTAATCAGTGACATCAACACAAACTTACTGCTGACACCCTCTCCACTCTGTTGGGGGGCTCTACTTGTATAAGCGTCTAATAGAACAGGTTCTGTAGACATCTATGTGGAATCAGCTGACGACGGTGTAAAAGGAGTGCGCTTCTTCTTGGTGCTAACATCGACCTGTAAGGCTGAGTTCATTCTTGAATTATTTGGTGAGTTTTGGCCTTGTGACCTCTCAAATAAGTGAAGTGTGCAGTGATTCTAATAGCGATGCCTGTCATCTGCATGTCATATGGACATATTATTTCACTATCAAAACAGTCTCCCTATGCGTGTCACTGCAAGGCACAGTGTTCTACACCCCTATAAAGGCTCTCTGCAGCCAGGAAATAGCCGTTTTTTTAATGCGATTCACTGCAAATAAATTAGTATGGAACCAAATTCTTTAAAAAAATTCGGCGAAGCAGCCCAATTTTTTATTTTTTTTATTTGCTTATCTCTAGTCAGTGCTATTGGGCCATAGCCTCTCCAATGTATGGAGCCACCCTATGCCGTAGTATAATGAAGGTATTGCCCAGGGAAGAAAATCTCTGTAATGCAGCATCTGATGGGACAAAACAAAACTCATGGCCAATGGACTTTAGGAGCTCTAGTCCTCTTGTTGGTGTTATATCAACCGAATTCTTACGGCAACATCACAAATGGATGGGCCAAAGTTGATTTTATGAAAAGTTTCAAAAATGATAAATGCTCTTAGTGAGGTCCGCTAGGATTCAGTTCCAACCTCAATCTGAAGGGAAACCTGTGGTTAGCTGGGTGATGACCACATATTAATGGGGTTCTCTGGGATTTACATATTGATAACCTATCCTCAGGATACATAATCAATGTGAGATTGGCAGGGTCCAACACTCGTGCTTACAGCGCTCCCGTGATTGTTGCGGCCTCCTTGCAGCTTACCAACTACAGCGCTGTTTTAGACAGATTCTCTAGAGACTGGTACAGTGCCAAGTGACTGGCACAAGGCAAATGTGGTGCCCATATTCAAATCCTTGACAGGTAATTATAGACCAGTACGTTTAACTTCTGTTGTTGGAAAAATATTTGAAGGACTCTCAGTCAGTAGAAGCCTGGACAGAGGGGCAGCTATGGATGTAGTGAGGGGAGTAGAAGCCTGAACAGAGGGGCGGCTGTGGATGTAGTGTTGTTGGATTTTGCAAAGGCATTTGATACTATCCCTCATAGATGTTTAATAGGTAAAATGAGATCTCTAGTCTTAGAAAGTATAGTGTGTAATTGGATTAAAAACTGGCTGAAGGACTGTGTCCAGAGAGTTGTGGTCAATGATTTCTAAGTGGTGTTATAAGTGGTGTACCCCCAGGTTCGGTGCTGGGTCCCTTGTTATTTAATGTATTTATTAATGATATGGGGGATGGGATTAATAGCACCTTCATTTTTGCAGATGACACCAAGCTATGTAGTAGTCTAGCAGTGCAGTCTAAGGAAGATGTCCAAAAACTACAAGCTGACTTGGACACTCTGAGTCATTGAGCAAAAACTTGGCAAATAGGGTTCAATGTTGATAAATGTAAAGTTCTCCATCTGGGTAGTAATAATCTACGTGCATCATATGTCCTAGGGGATGTAACACTGGGAGAGTCATTTCTAGAGAAGGATAGATCAAATAACAGCATACAATGTCAATCCGCTTCTTCTAAGGCCACCAGGATATTGTCATGTATTAAACGAGACATGGACTCGTGGGGCAGGGATGTAATATTACCACTTTACGAAGCTTTGGTGCGGCCTCATCTGGAATATGCAGTTCAGTTCTGGGCACCAGTCCATTGAAAGCCCTGGAGATGGAGAAAGTATAGAGGAGAGCGACTAAACTGATAAGGGGCATGGAGGTCTTAGTTATTAGGAAAGAGCAAAATAATTACATTTATTTAGTCGCCTAAGGTGGGACATGATTAACCTATACAGATCTATAAATGGGCCGTACAAAAAATATAATGAGAAGCTGATCCATGTAAAATCAACTAAAAAAAAACAAGGGGGAACTTCCTCCATCCGGAGAAGAAAAAGTTCAGTCTCCAAAAGCATCAAGGCTTTATTACCGTGATAACTGTAATTCTGTGGAATAGACTTCCACAGGACGTGATCACAGCAGGAACAGTGGACAATTTTCAAAAGGGCCTGGAAAAATTCTTAAAAGTAAATTACATTAATGCTTATAAAAAAAGATATTTTTTATCATAGGCTGACACCATTTTTTGGATTGTACTATTTACAAAAATGTACCAGTAAATTATTGTAAATCGGTAGCTGAAGAACACAGAATTAACCACTGATGTTTCCTTTAGGTTACCACTGACTCATGATATGAAAAACTCAAATGAAACATTTACCTACAGATTTATCTTGATTGGTCTTTCCACTAATTCATTCCTCCAACCATTATATTTTGTAATATTATTGACCATGTATATAGTCACTGTAACAGGCAACTTTCTGATCATTGTAGTGGTAAAAACAGAACCCCAACTTCAGACCCCCATGTACTTTTTCCTCAGTAACCTCTCATTCATTGACCTCTGCTTTTCCTCCACCATCGTGCCAAAACTTCTGATGAATACATTGACTAAAAATAAGAGCATTTCCTTCTGGGGATGTGCCTTTCAGATGTATTTCCATCTTGCTTTGGGAGGAACAGAGTGTATTATTTTGGCAATCATGGCCTATGATAGATATGTGGCCATCTGTCGTCCCTTACACTACAACACCATCATGAACTTAAAGCTTTGTGTTCTTCTTTCTGTTGGAACCTGGTCTTCAAACTTCTTGAACTCAATTTACTATGCATATACTACTTTCCGGCTACCCTACTGTAGATCTAAACATGTGAATCACTACTTCTGTGAGATGCCTCCTCTCTTCCGACTGTCTTGTAAAGACACTTTAATGAATGAAATAGCAGTATATATCTCAGGTGGGATTGTAGGTCTCTGCTCTTTTATATTGACACTTCTGTCCTATGTTCAAATCATTTCGACAATCTTGAGGATCCGCTCAAGCACTGGAAGGCACAAAGCCTTCTCTACTTGCTTTTCCCACCTTTCAGTTGTTTCTCTTTACTATGGTGCCATTGTTTTCACATATTTACGTCCTCGGGGGAGCTACTCTGTAGTTCGAGACAGATCTGTGTCCATTCTATATACTGTTGTTACTCCCATGTTTAACCCCATTATTTATAGCATAAGAAACAAAGAAGTCAAAGAAGGTGTGAAGAAAATATTTTTTAACAGATATCCTCAGTCTACAATTCTCAAATTCCATTACTGAAACAGAAAATATGTTTTATAATAATGGGCTAGAAGTTTTGTTGCAAAATTTGAGGTCCTGGTCACAATTCTCCAATAACTTGAATGTAGTAATGTAGTATACTGTATAATTGTCAATACACAAGTTACAAAACTGTCCCTTAGATTTCCTTTTTGTAATTTATATTGACACTACAGACCCATAGTGGTTTAATGAGAGCAAACACAAAGGTCTTCCCAATGATCATTACAATTTTTAGAAACAAAAATAATAGAGGTGATGCATATTTCAAAGCTTTATAAATACCCAGACTCTTGTCCCCAAAAACTGCAGCCATGGGTTCTTCTTAGCAGCTGCCTGGCACTCTGAAAATGAAAATGTTTGAGGCCTATAAAGCAGGAGAAAGCTAGCAGAAGATAGCAAATCATTTTCAGATTGCCATTTTCTTAGTTTGAAATGTAATTAAGAAGTGGCAGTTAACAGGGATAGTGGAGGTCAAAAGAAGGTCTGGAAGAAAAATTTCAGAGACAGCTGCTCATAGGATTGCTAGAAAGACAAATCAAACCCCCAATTGACGGCAAAAGACATTCAGGAAGATTTAGCAGAATCTGGAGTTGTGGTGCATTGTTCTATTGTTCAGCAAAACCTGCAAAAATGTGGCCTTCGTGGAAGAGTCATCAGAAGGAAACCTCTCCTGCATCCTCCTCACAAAATTCAGCATCAGAAGTTTGCTAAAGAATATTTAAACAAGCCTGATGCACTTTGGAAACAAGTGCTGTGGACCAATGAGGGTAAAATAGAGCTTTTGGACAAAATAAGCAAAGGTATGCTTAGAGAAAAAAGGGTAAAATATTTGATGAAAAGAACACCTCTCCAAGCATTAAACATGGGGTTGGATCACCCCATGCTTTAGGGTTGTCTTGCAGTTTTATTTAGAGCTCTCATCAAAGTAGTGACCAGGGGTGCACAAACTTTTACACGTCACTGTACATACAAGTATACCGTACAATAGTATTCAGATATGAACTTGCTCTATAAATAAATAACGTCACTGAAAATTTACAGTATCTCTTGGCTACTTTGCTAATTTCTTAGCTCTAATCCACATGGGCGTAGTAGTGATCTGTCATTTCAACCTAACTACAGTATCGCTCACCACAAGCTCTCTCAAAGTCAGCTTTTTTTTTTTACCTTTTTTGCCCACTGTGGCCTAGCTCCAAGACTGATGGTATCTGTATATACTATTATACCTAACCAAATTAAGGGGGCACACAGAATGCACAGAAAAGAGTGCAAACCACCGTATTAATACACAACCATTAAAGCAAACAAAAAAAAATACAGCATACAAGGCTGCACCTCTTATAATAAAAAAATACGTTTATTAGAAAACACAAAACCCACAAATTAAAATCATTGTATACAAATACAAAACTGTGTGTGGACTAAAAATAGGTCCAACACACATACCAACAACCACCAGATTCTGAATGGAAACAAATAAACACCGCCAGAGTAATAGACAATACCTAGATATAACATGATGAATACGGCATCAAAAATTGTAGATACTTATCAAAATAGGTAGTCACTAGTCACGGTGTCTAGGTAAAACATGCCCCTCGCGTATCGCAAGGTCAAACTGGCTTCCTCAGGGGTCTATCCCCTAAGACCCCTGAGGAAGCCAGTTTGACCTGGAGATACACGTGGGGCATGTTTTATCTACACACCATGCCTGTGTTCAGGGTGCTAATGTTGGCGTCAATATATGGAGCATCACCATAAAGTGGTCTCGGAAAACCGTGGTAGTAATGTAATTGTACAGCCTGTCTCAGCAACTGCTGCAACTCCCATTGGCCTGCACGCCTTCTCCAGCAGTCAGGGCTTCTCAACCTCAGCAAAATGAAGCTGTCGTTCCTTCCCTTCATCTATGGCTCCTGATGGTCCTCCTCTTCCTGCTTCAATTCCTCGTCACGTGTTTGCAAAGAGACAACAGTATGCGTGCATCATCCAACGGCACAGAAACTGACTGTGCACCTGCCCAAGTTCCTGGCATTACAGTCTATCGCTTTCCATGTGGTTGACTCTGCACCCTTCAGAGTACTTATGGCTTGTACCTAGCCAAGGGGGAGAGTCCCAAGCTGACATTACTTCTCTAAAAAAATCTGTACCAGAACTGCAGATGTATGGTGAGCAGAAGGTTGGCCAGTCCTTGAGCCTGTCTGCGTCCAGTACAGTTCATGCCAGTGCTGACGTGTGGAGCTTTAACTATGGTCATGGACAATATATGTCCTTTACAGCCCACTGGGTAAATATGATACTGGCCCAGGCACAGCAGCAACCTGGCCATCGTTGGATTAATGCACTAATGTCCTCCTTTATTACATTACAAAGTATAATGCCCCTTGCTAAATGGTAGTGTGTTATATACACTTTTATTACTATTGGTCAGAGACCACTAAGGACTCAGGGCGTACCGGTACGTCCTAAGTTTAAATCGTGATTGCGGGGGTTAATCCGAAAAGGATGCCGGCTGAAATCATTCAGCCAGCATCCTGTCACAACTCCAGGGGGGGTCATGGGTCCCCCCCGTATCGGCGATCGCAGAAAATCGCAGTTCAATTCAGACGTGCGGTTTGCTGCGTTTCCGGTCCATTTGGGTCTCCGGTGACCCGATGAACCGGAAATAGACTGTGATCTGTGGTGTGATTACCCCAACAGTACGAACATTTGGAGAGGCGGTGCTGGCCGTGGTGCTGATGCCTGCTGTCCAGGGTGCTGATTGGTGCAGAGGAGAGAGGCACGAGATTCAAACTTCCAGCGCTCCTCTCTCCCCTCCTATTCCTGTTCAGCACCTGCACCCTGCAGCAGCATGCTCACCAGGCTCCAGCGATCCCCCCAATCGGCACCCATCACCCTCCTGCACCAATCGCCCTCCAGGTAGGTTAGGGTCAGTGAGGGAGAGGCACCGTTAGGCAGGGATAGAAGGGAAAAGTTAGAAAAAATAAAATAATATCACTTTTATCTAAACTTATCTAGACCCCCCCAGCCATTTTTTTTTTTTCAGTAACCCATTTGTGAATCTGATGGTGGAGCAGATGAACCTGTACGCCCAACAGTTCGTCGCTCAACACCCAGGATCGCTTTTGGCTAGACCCGGTGACTGGACGCCGGTCAGTGCAGCCGAGATGAGGACATTTTGGGGCCTCGTGCTGCACATGGGTCTAGTGCAAAAACCCAGTGTCAGGCAATACTGGAGTGGGGAAGTCCTCTACCAGACCCCACTCTACAGTATGGCCATGACACGTCCCCGGTTTGAGGCCATCCGGAAATGTCTGCATTATTCAGAATATGCAGCATGTCCCCCCCGAGGTGATCCTGCCCATGACCGTCTGTATAAGATACGGCCACTTCGGGGCCAAATTTGCTCAGGCCTACGTTCCTGGAAGGGAGGTCGTGGTTGATGAGTCTCTCGTTGCATTCAAGGGGAGACTCAGTTTCTGCCAATACATTCCCACTAAGCGGGCGAGGTATGGCGTGAAGCTATACAAAATTTGTGAGTACCTCAGGGTACACTTACAAATTTCGTGTGTACAAGGGGCAAGAGTCCCGTATTCAACCCCCAGAATGTCCCCCCACTCTGGGTGTTAGCGGGAAACTTGTGTGGGACCTTATGTACCCACTGCTAGAAAAGGGTTACCACTTGTACGTGGATAACTTTTATACTAGCATTCCCTTGTTCAGGTCCCTTGCCGCCAGATCCACGTTCGCTTGTGGGAACGTGCGGAAAAATCAACCTACCCCCTCCAGGTACCTATCCCCAGGGGTGAGACCAGTACCCTTACCAGTGGAAACCTGTTGCTGGTCAAGTATAAGGACAAGAGGGATTTCCTTATACTGTCCACTATCCACGGTAACAGCACCACCCCTGTCTCTGTGCGAGGTACCGCGGCAACGGTCCTCAAGCCCGATTGTATCGTTGACTACAATCGGTATATGGGAGGAGTTGATCTCTCTGATCAAGTCCTCAAGCCATATAATGCCATGCACAAAACCCGGGCATGGTACAAAAAAGTTGCGGTCTACTTGGTGCAGGTTGCCATGTACAACTCTTTTGTACTATCCCGAAGCGCTGGCAGCACAGGGACATTCCTCCAATTCTATGAGGCAGTCCTCAAGGACCTGATCTTTTCAGACCGGGAAAGAGCAGGCCGGAGTACCTCGGGAATTGGAGGCACCCGGATCGTTCCTGGCCAACATTTTCCAGGTGTGGTCCACCATATTAGAAAGAAGGGACGAACCCCAAAAAAGTGCAGAGTGTGTCGCAGGAGGGGGATACGGAAGGACACCAACACTCAGTGCGACACGTGCCCCGATCATCCGGGCCTCTGCGTTATCGATTGCTTCAGGGAGTATCACACTTCCATGGAGTACTACATTTTTATAATCCCCAACAGTCCCCTAGAGAACATAAAAAACTATGGCTCTCAGACTTTGGAGACAAGGAAACAATTTTTTTCCCCAAAAAAATATTAGTTTTAGTGCAGGCATCCTCAAACTCCAGCCCTCCAGATGTTGTAAAACTATAACTCCCAGCATGCCCAGACAACCTACAGCCATCAGCAGGGCATGGTGGGAATTGCAGTTTTACAACATCTGAAGGGCCGCAGTTTGAGGATGCCTTCTTAGTGTCTCCAAAGTCTGAGAGCCATACATATTGGGCCTCGCCGCGTTAACCCTTTAGGTGTTCCATAAAACAAAAAATTTTGTTACCTTGCCTCAAAAAAGTGTAATATAGAGCAACCAAAAATCATATTTACCCCTAAGATAGTCCCAAAACAACAACCACCTTATCCCGTAGTTTCCTAGATGGGGTCACTTTTATGGAGTTTCTACTAGGGGTGCATCAGGGGGCTTGAAAGGGTACATGGTGTAAATAAACCAGTCCAGCAAAATCTGCCTTCCAAAAACCATATGGCGTTCCCCTTCTTCTATGTCCTGCCGTTTAGTCAAATAGTAGTTTACGACCACATATGGGGTGTTTCTGCAAACTACAGAATCAGGGCAACCCATATTGAGTTTTGTTTGGCAGTTAACCCTTACTTTATTACTGGAAAAAATGGGTTCAAATGGAAAATTTTCAAAATAATAGAAATTCCAGAATCGTTTCTCCATCTGCCATTAACTCTTGTGGAACACCTAAAGGGTTAACAAAGTTTGTAAACCCAGTTTTGAATACCTTGAGGGGTGTACTTTCTTAGATGGAGTCATTTTTTTGGAATTTCTATTCTAGGGGTGCAAAGGGGGGCTTGAAATGGGACATGGTATAAACAAAACCAGTCCTGGAAAATCTGCCTTCCAAAACCCATATGGCGTTCCCCTCATTCTATGTCCTCCCGTTCGGCCAAACAGTAGTTTACGACCACATATAGGGTGTTTCTGCAAACTACAGAATCAGGGCAACCCATATTGAGTTTTGTTTGGCTGTTAACCCTTACTTTATTACTGGAAAAAATGGGTTAAAATTTTTCCAAAAATATTAATTTCATGATTTTCCTATTCTATGACGTAAAGTCATGATTTTATTAAAGACACGGAGGCGAGTATTGCATCAACTCTCTTTACTGATCTACCATAGCAGCAAAGAAGACAACTGAATTTACATAAGAAAAAACCATGGTAACCAACTCCACCCCACTATCCCAGTATATAAAGGCTCAGCCCTCTGGGATCCTCCTCTTTCTTTGCGAAGACCATAGGAACGAAACACAACGTTCAGCCGCCAACTGCGACCTGGAACCGGCAGCAAACTGGAACTCCTGACCGCTCCTAAACTCCAACGGAAGATGGTAACTGGAACTAACGACCAGGGAATCTTTGCCTGGACCTCCGGGGACGATCTCCGCCCCTTGGCCGTCGCTCAACCTGCGAACAACAAAAAAGGTGGACCAAAATAACATGTGACCGGAATCAACAGGTCTAGCAATCAACAAAGAATGGCAATCAATGAGACAATGAAGCAACCGCAGAGGAAAAATAAAACACTCACATAAAAAGCCCCAGTAGCGGGAGGGAAAAGACAAAAGGGGGGGCAATACTCGCCTCCGTGTCTTTAATAAAATCATGACTTTACGTCATAGAATAGGAAAATCATGAAATTTTATGACAAGACACGGAGGCTCCTATTGCAAGTTTAAAGCTGAGAGACCACCGACGCAAAAGCATGAGATGGTGGCCTGAAATAGAATTCACGGAAAGTGGACACTCTGGACCAGTCCGCGAGCCTCATGACATCCTCCAGGCGAGCGCCGGAGACGGTCATGGAGGTAGCAGCCGCGCCGCGGACTGAATGAGCCGTGAATATACCGGTATCAATACCTGCCAGGGACAGGACCCACTTCACCCAGCGGGAAAGGGTCACACTGGTGACCGGAGTGAAAGGCCTGCGAAAAGAGATGAACAGCTGAGGGAAACGTGCAGACCGAAAATTGGCGGTGCGGGACTCATACTCCCGCAGGCAAGCCACTGGACAAAGCTGAGGGGAAAGAGGAAACGCCGGATATGTCACCGAACGGATATTGGTTTTGGTCCGTCTGGAGATATTAAACTGGACCCCCTCTGGCGTAAAAGATCTGGCATCCTGATCCAGGGCGCGGACATCAGAAACCCTTTTACAGGAGATCAAACAAAGTAAGGTGACCAACTTAGCAGATAACTGGCGTAGTGACAACAGAGAGTTCACCGGCCAGTCCGAGAAGAATCTCAGAACCACCGACACGTCCCAAGTGGTGGAAAAACGCGGTCTAGGAGGCCGGGCAAGGCGGGACCCTTTGAGCAGGCGTCTAACCAGGGGATGTTGACCCGCAGGACAGCCCTCGAAACCCCTGTGTCTGGACGAGATAGCTGACCTATACACATTTATGGTGCGATAAGCCTTACCCTCATCGTACAAGGAAGACAAAAAAGATAGCACCGAACCTACAGGTGCCTGAAAGGGATCCAAATCGCCCGATCTGCACCAGCGAGACCAAGCGTCCCAGGCGGACCTATAAGCCCGTCGTGTGCCGGGAGCCCACGCGCTCTCCAGTAGGAATCTAGTCGTGTCCGAAAATCCTGAGATCTCCCAGGGACGCCCGAGACCCTGCAAGCGAGAAGACGTAACGAGCCGGTCTGCAGAAGGGGGTGAGCTTCCCCCAGGGGCCCCTGGAGGAGAGACAGATGCTCCGGGAGGAGAAGGGGATAATCGACTAGCAGATCCAGTAACTGCGGGAACCAGGGTTGGGACCTCCAAAAGGGAGCTATCAGGATCAGTTCCGCCGAATGACGCTGAACCTGTAGGAGGACCCGTGAAATGAGGGAGAACGGCGGGAATGCGTAACACAGTGCATCCCCCCAAGACTGGAGAAACGCGTCCACTGCCTCCGCCGACGGGTCCGGCCGCCAGCTGAAGAATCTGGGCAACTGGGTGTTCAGGCGGGTTGCAAAGAGGTCTATGGAGGGTAGACCCCAATGGGACGATAAAGCATGGAAAACCTGCTCGTCTAGCTTCCAGTCGCTGGAATCCGTCGTATAACGTGAACTCCAGTCCGCCATGGTATTGTGTAGGCCCGGAAGATGCTCCGCCACCACCATGATGCCTCGGGCCAGGCAAAACTCCCAAAAATCCTTCGCCAAATGAGTTAGGACAGAAGAGCGGGTACCCCCCATGCCATTGACGTACCGAACCGCGGAGACGTTGTCCATCCGCAATCTGATACAAGACCTGATGGTGCCATTGGCGAAACTGCGTATCGCAAATGAGCCTGCAAGCAACTCTAAGCCATTGATATGGAGATGAGACTCCTCCGGGGACCACGGTCCCCCCGTGGACACCCCCTCGCAGTGAGCGCCCCACCCGTGAAGACTGGCGTCCGACTCGACGACCAGGTCTGGTTGCGGACCAATTATCGCCTTGCCGTTCCAAACCGTGAGGTTCTGAATCCACCATTGCAACTCGTCCCGAGTCTCCCTGTCCAGAACAATGGTGTCGGCATATGAGGCCCCCGCCCGAAGGTGAGCAATCTTCAGGCGTTGTAAAGCCCGATAGTGAAGAGGGGCCGGGAAGATAGCCTGAATGGAAGCGGCGAGGAGGCCGATAATCCGAGCCAGATGGCGAAGGGAGAGGTGAGGACGCACTAAGGCATGTCGCAGCTCTTTGCGAATAGCATGTATCTTGGTTAGAGGAAGGGAGAGGGTCTGGGAAGTGGAGTCCACCCTGAATCCCAGAAACTCCATGGAAGTGGAGGGGGTGAGGCAGGATTTCTCCTGGTTGATAATGAAACCTAGCCCCGAGATAAGGCGGATGGACATGCGAAGGTGACGTAATAGTAACCGAGGGGTTTGTGCCATAATTAGGATATCGTCTAAGTATACAATCATGCGGACCCCTCTGCTGCGAAGCCATGCAGCCACAGGCCTCATCAACTTGGTGAAGCACCAAGGGGCGGAGGAGAGACCGAACGGCAGGCAGGTGAAACGCCAGATCTGTTCGTTCCACCAAAACCGGAGAAGGTCTCTGGAAGCTAGGGCTATGGGGACCGTCAGGTAAGCGTCTTTGAGATCTAGCTTGACCATCCAGTCCCCAGGGATGAGCAAGTCCCTCAGCAGGTGGATGCCCTCCATTTTGAAATGTCGATATCGAACTAGGGAATTGAGGGCCCTCAAGTTGATAACCGGGCGCATCTGACCACCCTTCTTTTGCACCAGGAACATAGTGCTGATGACACCCCCGGACTGTGAGGGGGCGCGTTCTATTGCCCCCTTCTGGAGCAGTTCCTGCAGTTCTGAATGAAGCTGAAGCTGGGACGAAGCAGGACGTGGCGGAGGAGGGGTGGGGAGCAGGCCCGGGTGGTCGACTAGGTCTATAATAAAACCCCTGACTGTGTTCAGAATCCATGGGTCGGAGGAGATCTCTGACCAGGCATGGGAATAATACTGGAGTCTGCCCCCGACACACTCTACCAAAGAATGAGGAGGAGAGAAACGGGCTGGACTTACCCATAGGTCGTCTGGAACTGGGAGCACCCCTAAAGCCTCTGGATCGGCCGGGAACGCCTTGTGACGGAAAAAAGGAGGGTTGGTGTCTTTGATCCTGCAGGGATGATCTGTATGTGTAGGAGCCTCTTCCCGTACCCCGGGAATAGGAGTGGGAACGGCCGGACAGTCGGCCCCTGGAACTGCCGGCCCTATTAGAAAAACGGTTATTAAAAACCCTCTTCATTGAAGACTGCGCTTTGTCTAGCGCTGTGAAGGCGCCTACATATCTACCGAGCTCCTTGATGAAAGGTTCACCGAAGAGCAGGCCCTGGGCTTCTCTGCCCGCCTCGGAGAGAGCAAGGTTAGACAATTTCGGCTCAACCTTCATTAGGATCGCCTTGCGCCTCTCTATGGCCAGGGAGGTGTTAACATTCCCCGTGATGCATATGGCCCTCTGGATCCAGCCACTCAACTCTACGGGGTCAACCAGCTTGCCCTCTGCCTTGGCAGCCTCTGCCAAATCGAAAATCTTGGCTAATGGACCAGTGATGTCCAACAGCTTATCCTGCACCGCCTTAAGCGCTGAATCTAACCCTTTCTTAGGGTTGAAACCTGTCTTGGCCAGAAACTGCACCATCTTTGGGTCGACGGGAGGCGTCTCACAAATCTTATGGGGTATGATAGGGCGAGGACATTTCACATTTGTTGCGCGACTCTCTAGAGAGCGGAGTGCGTATTTTGGCCTCTAGGTATTGGGCCACCAGAGTGGCGGGCAACCATTCCGCGGACCGAGGGTGGTGTAATTCGTCCGGGTTAAATAGCGGCTCCCCCAATGAATCCGTTAACAGGTTCTCTGTCTGTCTGTCAGAGGGGTTGGGGGTGGGCCCACTGCGCACGGGTAATTGGCTTGACCCATCAGGATCAAAGACTGCATCAGTCAATTCCTCCACTGAGTCCTCAAAGGACTCTACATGTGCCTCCTCAATAGACTCTCCTTCAGAGTCAGTCACGGGCTCAGGCATCATCCTGGCCGTCTTCCACGCACGCGATTTTTCCGCCTGGCGTGGGCAGGCTCTTTTACGCGGCATATCCGCGTGGTCAATCGATGGAGCTAAGCCATCTGCCAAGTTTGTTCTGGAGGTCGGCGGCAGTGTGTTCTGCGCTAAGGTCGGTGCCTGATAGGAGGGGCCTGGGTGAGCGCTAAGCGCCTGGGAGATGGACTGAGAAATGACCGAGGTCATGGAGCCCATAGCCGAAAAAATGGCGTTGGAAATGGACTGCTGCAGCAAGGTTTTGGCATGGTCCTCAGGAGGTGGGACAACTACTACGCTATCCAGGGAAGGGGAACTAACTACTGGAGCAGGCGTATCCTGAGGAGGGACAGCAGGAGCGTTGCTGACAGACATGCTGAGATGAGGAGGCAGGAGTATATCACCCCACACCACCGATCAAGAGCACAAGATCTGAGGAGAGAACAGAAAAGCACAAGGTAAGGGAAAGGACCTGGGAGCAACCAGTTCAAAATTGCCAGAAAAGTGAATAAGAACTCACATGAGACGCCGACAGGACAGACGAGGAAACCACCAGCCGCACGCAGGGACAGGTGGAGAGACCGGAAGAAGCGGAGCGATATGACCGCGAAACCCGCGAGACCACAGGGGGAGGAGCCGATAAAGCGCGCGAATAAAAATTTGCGCGCGAGTAAAAATTTGCGCGTGAATAAAAATCGCGCAAATCCCGCGCGACGCCTGCGATAGTCAGGAAGGAAGGTAAGATGGCGCCCGAGTTCCCGCGAATCGCGAGAACTCGGGCGGAACGGTGAAAGGACGGCCGAACTCCCAAGGGACGTACAGGAGGTACCGGAGGGGGGGGGAAAAAGCAGCTGAGAGGGACCGAGGGTACGGAGCCTCAAGGAAAAGGGCAACAAGAGTGCACAAACTAAAGAGGAAGAAGGGAGCAAAACGGACAGGATAAACCAGGGGTGGACGAAACAGCCCACCGGAACCAGGAGTAAGCGCTCAGGCCAAAGACATACAAAAATTTCCTACAAGAAAAACCCTGCTACAATGGCCATATACCATAAGAAACGTGACAAGGAAGAAAGTACTTATCTGCCATGGTAGCAGCAAAGAAAGAGGAGGATCCCAGAGGGCTGAGCCTTTATATACTGGGATAGTGGGGTGGAGTTGGTTACCATGTTTTTTTCTTATGTAAATTCAGTTGTCTTCTTTGCTGCTATGGTAGATCAGTAAAGAGAGTTGATGCAATACTCGCCTCCGTGTCTTGTCATAAAATTTCTAAATTGTTTCTCCATCTGCCATTAACTCTTGTGCAACACCTAAAGGGTTAACAAAGTTTGTAAACCCAGTTTTGAATACCTTGAGGGGTGTACTTTCTTAGATGGAGTCACTTTCTTGAAATTTCTATTCTAGGGGTGCAAGGGGGGCTTGAAATGGGACATGGTATAAACAAAACTAGTCCTGCAAAATCTGCCTTGCAAAAACCATATGGCGTTCCCCTCCTTCTATATCCTCTACGATACGTAAAACACTAAACAAGAATGGATTTCATGGGAGGATACCACAGAGGAAGTCACTCCTGTCCAAAAAAAACATTGCTGCACGTTTACAGTTTGCACAAGAGCACCTGGATGTAACACAGCAGTACTGGCAAAATATTCTGTGGACAGATGAAACCAAAGTTTAGTATTTTGGAAGAAACACACAACACTATGTGTGGAGAAAAAGAGGCACAGCACATCAACATCAAAACCTCATCCCAACTGTGAAGTATGGTGGTGGGGGCATCATGGTTTGGGGCTGCTTTGCTGCGTAGGGGGCCTGGATGGATTGCTATCATCAAAGGAAAAATGAATTCCCAAGTTTATCAAGACATTTTGCAGGAGAACTTAAGGCCATCTGTCCACCAGCTGAAGCTCAACAGAAGATGTGTGTCGCAACAGGACAACGACCCAAAGCATAGAAGTAAATCAACAACAGAATGGCTTTAACAGAAGAAAATACGCCTTCTGGAGTGGCCCAGTCAGAGTCCTGACCTCAACCTGATTGAGATGCTGTGACAGGACCTCAAGAAAGCGATTCACACCAGACATCCCAAGAATATTGCTGAACTTAAACAGTTCTGTGAAGAGGAATGGTCAAGAATTACTCCTGACCGTTGTGCACGTCTGATCTGCAACTACAGGAAATGTTTGATTGAAGTTATTGCTGCCAAAGGAGGTTCAACCAGTTATTACAATGGTTCACATACTTTTTGCACCTGCACTGTGAATGTTTACATGGTGTGTTCAATAAAAACAGATCAGATCACATTTTATGACCAATTTGTGCAGAAATCCATATCATTCCAAATGGTTCACATACTTTTTCTTACAACTGTAATTCCACTCCTTCACGTCCTGGAGGGGATGCTGATAAATCTGACTGGCGATGGAACAGAAGATGTGACGCCTACATCTCAAGGCCACCAGAGCCCTGTGGAGGCTGAATTGGCACAGGAGGATGAAGAGGAGAAGGACATACATGCCCAGATATTCTATACAGAACTAAGTGGTTTATCTACCCAAGCAATAAAAGAGGAGCATGGGGAGCTAGAGGATCATAAGGAAGACTATGAAGATGACTCTGACAGACCGTGGCAGTATGTAGTGGAGATAGAGTCCCTTGCGCAGATGGCCAGATGCATGCTGAGCTGTTTGTGTAGTAACAGCCACATTATCAACATTTGGCAGAAGGATAACTACTGGCTCTCCACAATGTTAGACCCTCGCTACCAGTTCAAAATAGGGACCTTTCTTACACCTTCTGAGAGGGATGATAAACTCAACTACTATTGAGACATCCTTTGTAGTCGGTTGGTCGCTCCCTATATGCACCTTCGCCCATCCTGTTGGAGGGGGTGGGAAAGAAGCAGCACCAGCTCCTTCAGCAGCAACTTAAGTCTTGAGTCACCGATGAGGACTTTTCTTCAGCCGCCTACTGAAGAAACAAGGCAACAGCAGGACATGGAGCAGAACCTGAACCAGCAAGTGGTGGCATACTGGGACTGTACCCTGTCACCCCAGATCAAAGATCTTCTGGACTACTGGGAAGCCAAACTTGAGTTGTGGCAGCAACCGGCCAAGATGCACACGCCTGCTGCCTCTACTGCCATCTTCTCCTACTGTGATCTGCCACCATCTTGTGCTGTTACTGCCAATGCTGTTGCCCTGCCCCCACTCTGTTCCAGGGCCACTATAGTAACTCTTCATGCTGTAGCAACCCCCTCCCCACTCTGTTCCGGGGCCACTATTGTGACTCTTCATGCTGTTACCACCCTCACCAGTCTGTTACGGAGCCACTAGTGTCTACTGTTTATTTTTTCTTTTCTTCTAAACCGTCATAAAAACAGAAAAAATAAAAACAAAACAGATACTGTCGTTTGAGCGTCCGTAAGACCTCTATCACACTGTCAGTATTTTGCATCAGGATTTGATCATGATTTAGAAGCCAAAAGCAGGAGTGGGTCCAAAACATAGAACAAATGCAAATACTTTTTATCTCTGTTTTGGACCAACTCCTGTTTTTCAGTAATTGTTTCGCTACCAGAAAGAATAAGAAATGCAGGCTGAGATAGACCTAATTTAACATGCTTCATGATTAATTAATTTGTAACAAACCCAATTTCTTGGCAAAATTTTGAAAAGCGTCTGAATCGAATTTTTCTAAACTTGGCTCATCTCTATACTTTTCATACAAACATTGAAGAGAAGCTAATGTAAAAATTTAAGGATAATTCGTGTTGGCAGTTTAATTAGAAAATTATTTGTCATGGCTCAGTAATTGCTCTGGGACAATTAGAGAGTCAGTAAAATGATATATAAGAACACATCCCAAACAGGTGGCTTTATCTTCATGTTATTGCATTGGAGACCACGCCACTGGATTGCTGGATGTCAAGAGGCCTAATCCACAGGTAAAGTAAGAAAGGGAGAACTCGTGTTAGAGAAATATAAATAGCCTAGAGTCTAGAAGCTCTACTCTAAACTCCTTTCTTTATATTTAGAACCTCCATATAGGAGTTTTTATGACAAAATGTCTTAACCTCACAAATATCAAGAGTCCACAATGTCTAATAGATAACAAGATATGACAAAGTACAATGCTTTTCATACTGTTCCTAGAGTTGAACACAGATCATATGATTTGTCAGGGTCTCCTTTGAATGTTATGGAACTTTTTAACCAGTCTTCTACCAGATTTATTCTTCTCAGTTTTTCCGATATTCCATACTTAAAGGTCACTGGTTTTATTACCTTCTTGATAATGTACCTCATATCATTGTTAGCAAACCTTCTACTGATAATTGTGGTGAGGATTAATCCAAAGCTCAAAACTCCTATGTATTTCTTTCTCATGAATCTCTCCGTCATTGACATTTGCTTGTCTACCACTGTAATCCCTAAAATCCTACAGAACACATTGGCCAAAGACCGAAGCGTCTCTCTACTAGAATGTGCTCTCCAGATGCACTTTCATTTGGCTTTTGGGTCTACAGAGTGTTTCATACTTGTAGTCATGGCCTATGACAGATTTGCTGCCATCTGTAGACCCCTTCACTACAACACTATCATGAGCCAGAAGATGTGCATCAATCTGGCTGCTGCGTCATGGATCTCAAGCTTTATCAACTCTTTTTTACAAGTATTCTATACCTTCCAGATGTCCTTCTGCTATACCCACCATGTCAACAATTTCTTTTGTGAGGTACCCGCATTTTTACAAATATCCTGCAGTGATACTTGGCTCCATGAGTTGTCAAGTTGTATTGCAGCAGGCATAATAGTTAGTCTATCCTTTCTCTTGATTCTGATTTCATATATTCATATTCTGTCCACCATCTTAAAGATAAGTTCTTCTCGTGGAAGGTACAAAGCTCTCTCCACATGTGCCTCCCACATCATTGTGGTGACATTCTACTATGGGACCATCATGAGTCTGTATTTACGTCCACGTTCAAGTTCCTCCCCTGACATAGACAAATCCATCTCCATCCTTTACTCAACCATGACACCCATGCTGAACCCCATCATCTACAGTGTCCGAAATAAAGATGTCAAAGATGTTATAAGAAAGATTCTAGTTAAAGAGGTTCTCCAATCAAATATAATGTCACAAAAATCATATGAACATGTAAGTTAAACTAATATGAGTTGATTACTGTAAAACCTCTTTGTCCCTTCTATACTCCAAGCTTAGTGCCATTTTTGGACTTGAACTTTAGACCTGACCACTGACATACAGGTGCAGTACTTATTATATCGACCATAGAGCATCTAGCATGGCTATTAAAAGTTATTAATGTGGACACAAAATAGATCAAAAGGGTCGGGACTGTCTAAAGTGTCCAACATTCCAAACCCCGACTCATCAATACTCCGCTTGCCTCGTGATAACCGGTGGTGCTCAGCCAAATATAATCTTCAAGTAATGAAAAAACACTCACCAAATCTTGTTGTAGCTTTATTGTTTCACATTAAAAACAGGACAGATGTGGGTACAACACAGTGAAAGGCAACAGCCGTTTCGTGCTTCCTACACTTCCTCGGGCCTTAACGTGATACCGCTGGCTTGCCCACATAATATACGCTCACGTCGGCATCATATCCATGACAACCATAGACAGCTCAATAAAACAATGTAAATAACATAAAAGGTTACACAAATACCGCTAGATCTATATTCCTATCATTGTCATGCCCTGCTCAGGTTATGTGCGGAGGTCTGCCAGGTTAGCAGCACGTGTGTAGTTTTTTGTTTGTTTTGGGTTTGGAGTTTAACTGTATCTGCCTTCCTTCAGGTGCACTGGGTGGGGTCGTTTGTGTTAGTTTAAATTACGCCCCTTCCCAGTGTCCTGTGCGGGTTATAGCTTCTATCTTGCTCTGAGGAAAGGAGGATTTGCTGTTTCTGCTCTGCTACAAGATAAGTTGGTTTTGGTTTCCTTTTTGTGTTCTGTCTAGGCTGTTAGAGAGACACCTGTCTCCTCCAGGATCTGAGGAAGCAGGCTGCCTCTTTCCCCCTTTCCACCATTTCAGGGACTTTAGGGAATCTTCAGCCTTAGGCACTGGGGCATGTTGATTCCCACCTTTTGGGTCTGAACGTGGGCACAGAAGTCCAGGGAGAGCTGGTAGGGAATTGTCAGGAGGTGACCTTTATCCCCAGCTTCTGGCCTAGATGCTTGTTTTGAGGTTTTCTGTGTGTTTATTGTATCTTGTATCCTACCCACCATGACGTTATAACCCGCTAATACCTAGACTGCCATTTCTCAGCTGCTTTGAGATGGAGTCATTTGATGCTTTAGTTGATTGCATGCAGGGATTATCCCTAGAGGTTGCTGATCTGTGTAATTCTGTTGCCCGGTGTCAGAATGCTCTGGCATCAGGTGCTATAGGAGGAATTCAAATTTATGGTGAGCCTAAAGTCGCTCTCCCTGATAGATTTTCAGGGGGTGGGGATGACTTTATCTGCTTTAGAGAATCATGCAAGCTGTATTTTCAGCTGTGGCCGTCTTCATCTGGTGATGAGAATCAGAGAGTAGGGATAATCATATCCCTGCTTAAAGGGGACGCGCAGTCCTGGGCCTTTTCTCTGCCGACTGGTTCTCTGGCCCTCCGGTCGGTGGATGAATTTTTTTAAGCCTTGGGATTAATTTATGATGACTCAGATTGGGTCTCGATGGCGGAATCTAAGTTGCGTAATTTATTACAAGGAGAACATACTGCAGAGGCATGCTGCGTTGAGTTTAGGAGATGGGCTACGGAGTCTGAGTGGAATGACCCCGCGCTACATCAGTTTTGTCAGGGGCTGTCTGAGAGATTGAAAGATGCCCTCACTTTTCATGAGTATCTGGATATGTTGAAGAATGCTATGTCTTTAGCAGTACGGTTAGATAGACACAGTAGAGAGAGGTGTAATGTTCCTTCCGCGCGAGGGATTCTTTCTGTGAGTGGTTTCGCCTCACCGGTTCCCCAGGGTAATATGACATATAATTCTGGGGTAGGGGAGGAACCCATGCAGCTGGGTCATGCCCTATACTTTTTGTGGTGCTTTGTTCTCATTTCCAAAAAATTCTGAGGTTGTATGGCGTAGCAATGCAACTCCCGCTCCTCTACTGTGTTCTCTATGCTGAGCTTGGGCTGTCAACTAATGTGTCGGCTGTATGTGATGTAAGAAGGTACCTGGAATCATCGTTAATGGAAGGTACAGTATGTGTCACCAAGGTTCCAGGCCTCGGTGTCAGCAGCAGCTATTGCTAATTGACACCATGAGATTTAGCATGGCTGGCATAGCTGATCCGGGATGGCTCTTACTGGGAGTAGTCAAAGTGCTGGATGGCTGACTACTCCCCATGTTCCAGGCCAGGTTTTGCCAGGCATAAAAAGCAGCCAGCACTGCCAGGTGTGGTGGATTTACCTCCCTCTGGCAGTAGAGCTCAGGAGTCTGTATGCTGTGAACCGAGGGCTGTGCTGGGATTTGAGGTTTGAGCCGGGCTGGAGGACTCAGGCCGCCTATGGACTTGAGGCTGAACTGCTAACAAGGTGTGAATTAACCCCAACGAGAAAAGGTGACTTTTATTGTTTATGGACTTTTCTTATGTGTGAACAAGCACCAAGCCACCTGTGTTTTGTGATACACCTTATCTGCATTATCTGTATACTTTATGGAAAGAGGGCGCTGATCTCAGTGACTCACCCTGTCACAAAATAAAATTTAAGGAGAAATGGGAGATATCGGCACTCCACTTGCAGAATCACTCTAAGAAACAATTTATTTATAGGCTGAGTACATAATAATACATTCATATAAAATATAAAAGTAAAAAAACTAAAAGATAAAAATAGCGAGAAAATTCACAACAACTGCAATAAAAAGGGGCCGCAATTGTTAATCAATAAATTTAGATAATAAATTTATATAATCGATAAATTTAGATAATCAATAAATTGAGATAGATACCAAAAAGTCCATCCAGTTCACTCGATAGTCAGGGTATATTTTGCACAGTAACAGTTCATATCTCAGGTATCTCTTTATTTATATAGCCACAAGCGGCATCTCTCACATCAAAATGTTGCCGCGACTTTATACTAATAGATGCCACCTGCTATATTTCATTTATGTTGCTTGATGTCCAGTAATTGTGCACATAGATTTTATCCCTTTAAATTAAAGCTGGGTGGACTATTCTAATTAATAGGAGGACATATTATGTGCACAATTATGGACATCAAGCAACCACTTTCAGATAAAAAGTCCTAACTGATGCCTCAACTTACTGTGTTCTCTAAATTTCTTCTGGTCAAATTGCAATGTTTCATGCACTCAAGCAATTATTAGGACTATGTTATGGTGAGCCACAATATGGAAACTGTGGTTCGGCAGGCCGAATGGATCTCCTGTTCAGTGGCAGTATCGGTCGTTGACTTAGAAGTAGAATGATGCTGGAAGCTCCTGTAGATTGGAGCAAATATGAAGAGTGCAGTGTTCAGCCTTAAATATTATCATATTCGTATCCTGATTGCTCTCAGAAGAAGATTTTTTTTTCAAATGATCCCTACACAATTACGGCGATAATGTTCCGCAGCTATACATTATTTTTTATTGGTTTATTCTTAAAAATAAGCATCAGTATTATTAGGCACACTTTACTTATTTCATAACTATATAGATAGAATGGATATGAAAGATATACGGCAACTCCATTAATAAATAAAAGTTTGCTCTCGTTGATCCAGAAGAAGCCTAAAAACTATTTCTTAAACTGTAGCCATGGAAAAAATAATCATAATATTATTATTTTTTGATTAATTAAAATATTACTTTTGGTTGAGATTTGTATCTTTCTATAATGTTTTAGGTGTGCAAGTTTTTATACTTTATTATTATTTTTTAAGTAGATTGTTAAATAATGGTATAAAAATGTGCAGACCAAAATATTTGCTATCTAGACTCACGCCTCATTCACATGTCAGTGATTCACGTATGTGTGTCCTCGTGTTCACACACATCAGTGATTTTCCATTGAACTTGGGTCTGTGGTTATTCATGCAAATTATTGTCTATGAGTCCATGAAAACCACAACACGGATACTACTTTTGTTTGGTCTGTGGTTTTCACGGATCATTGGTAGAGTGTGATCTGAAACCTAATTTTCAGTCTAGCAGTGTCTGTGAAAAAAATGGACACATGGACCAAACAGAGATCCTTCACAACGAGCAACCCCAAGCGTCCACGATGCCCCGAATGCAGTCCATGCAGCGATCCCTAAGATGACACCCGCAGACGACATCGAAACCTACCTGACGATGTACGAGAAAATGGCCACCAGGGAAAAGCTGCCCCGAGACCATCGGGCTGAGGTCGTCGCTCCTTTCCTGGCATAAGAGTCCCAGCGGGTGTATTTTGACTTGCCAGACGATCAAGCGGCTGACTACCCGAAGGTAAAGGGTGAGATTTTGACAAGACTGGTGGTAAATGTGTTGGTCCGGGCCCAGCAGGCAGGCACATCAGTGGGGGTTTAAGCCGGCTGAGCCCGCGAGACCCCAGTATTATGGCTTACTCCACCTTCTGCAAAAGTGGCTACAGCCTGATGTGCTGAGTCCAATGGCTATGCCAGATAGACTATCGGCTGACATATTCTGGAGGGCGCTGCCACCCTTTCTCTAGCACTGGATCAGCCAGCTATCTCCTGGAAATATTCTGAAAAAGGTGGACCTGGTGGAACGCTATGAGCCCACCAAGAATCTCAAGGGGAGTTATTTTGGGAGGAGGGCAGGCAAACTCCAGAACTCCCCACCCCAGGCCCACCGGTATGAGCCAATGAAACCCCCCCGGGAGGTTCCCCCTATGGGTCGGACCCAGTTAATCTGCTGGCGGTGTCAGGAACCTGGCCACACCAGGACTGAGTGTCCTCATCAGGTTGAGCCCATGGACACTAATTGTGGTTACCAACAATTGCTATATGCTAGGAAACTGTGTGCCATAGGTACCCCGGAGGCTCTAGACCACTTGTGTCAGGAGGCAGTGGGAGACACTCAAGCCGAGGTACTGCTGGACTCAGGGAGCTTGGTGAACCTGGTAAGGGCTACCCTGGTGCGGTCCGCTGAGTTTACTGGCCGGAAAGTTGGGGTGATGTGCATTCATAGGGACTTGAAAGACTACCCCACCTCGCTGGTGTCTCTAACCACGGTGGCCGGCAGGTGGACCCACAAAGTGGCAGTCGCCACAAATCTCTACTTTGAAATCATAATAGGGAGACACTTTCCAGGTTTCCCTGCCCTATGGCCGGTTGTGAGAGTTAAGGATACCCCTGAGACAGGAATAAGCCCAGGAGATTGGCCTTGTTCAGGGGATGGCCAGAACCCTGGGAACCTGAGGCCAAAGTCCAGCAGTAGGGGTGACCGCCACTTCAGTGGAAGAGGGGGAGACAACCCGCGTAGGGTAATGGTGGGATACGTGGAGGAGTTGCCACCGGGTCCTTGGTTGGCAGACCTCAATGTCTCAGGGATGAATTTCGGTACAGCCCAACGCCGAGACCCAACCCTATCCTGGGCCTGGGAGAATGTGGTAGTACTTGATGGTGTACCCCAACAACCTGGGGCTGAGTCGAAGTTTCCCCATTTTGTGGTCCACCAGAATATGCTATATCAGGTAAACCAGCTGCGGGATGAACCTGTTGAACAGTTGGTGGTGCCCGGGGCCTATCAAAAACTCGTGTTAGAGTTAGCCCACCAACATGTTCTCGGGAGTCATCTGGGACTGCAGGAGACACAGAACCGGATACTACAACAGTTTTACTGGCCCAGTGTCTTTAGAGAGGTGGATGACTTTTATAAGTCTTGCCCGACCTGCCAAACCACTATCCCCCAGCACCTATTCCGCATGTCCCTTAGTGCCCTTCCTGATTATCGAGGTACCATTTGATAGAATTGCTATGGATCTTGTCAGCCCAGTACTGAAGTCCGCTAGGGGGCACCAAAACATCTTGGTCAGCCTGGACTACACCACTCAGTACATGTCCAAGGTCATGCGGGAGCTCTGTAAGTTGCTGAATATCAAACAGATACAGACATCCGTCTATGACCCGCAAACTGACGGCCTAGTAGAAAGGTTTAATCAAATGTTAAAAACTATGTTAAAATGAGTATTAGCTAAGGATGGAAAGGACTTGGACATCCTTCTGCCCTATTTTATGTTTGCCCTACTAGGTTCTTGACCTTCGAACCACCATACGGCAGACATCCACGTGGTCTGTTGGACATAGCCAAAGAGCCGTGGGAGCAACAACCCACACCATATAAAAGTGTTGTTGAATACGTCACCCAGATGCAGGAACATATGGAAACCGTGTTGCTGCTGGTAAATGAACATATGGAGGCAGCTCAGCGAGCTCAAAGTCGGGTGTATAATCGGCAGGCTCAGGTCCCGATCTTTAACCCGGGAGATCGGGTTTTGGTTCTGGTACCGACGGTGGACAGTAAATTACTGGCTAGGTGGCAGGGACCCTACGAGGTACTCGAAAATTTGAAGAAGTAAACTACAAGGTACACCAGCCAGGGCGGCGGAACCCAGAGCAGGTGTACCATGTGAATTTGCTTAAACCGTGGAAGGATAGAGAGACCAGTACTGATGATAGTCAGCGGCCGGGTTTTCTAGGGGGAGAGGTTTCAGGCCCTAAGTCTGATGTAAGGGAAGTGGTTGCCACAGTAAAGATTGATGACAGCATCTCCTCTAAACAGACACAGGAGGCCAGGGAGTTTGTCAGCAGGAACATGGATGTGTTCTCAGACGTCCCTTGACGCACTTCCATAATCCAGCATAATCCACTTTGCCACTATAGCCGCGCCCTTGACAGAGCTCCTGAAGGGACGAAAATCAGTGATGGTTCACTGGGATGAGCGAGCAGAAGAGGCTTTTTCCACTTTGAAGTCAGCCCTGTGTGGGTCACCGGTTTTGGCGATGCCCGACTTCAATAGGGAGTTCGTGGTACAAACAGATGCCTCCGAAGTAGGCCACGGTGCTGTACTCTCTCAGGAAGTCAATGGGGAGGAGCATCCCGTTGTCTTTTTAAGCCGCAAGCTCACCCCAGCCGAAACCAGGTATAATATAGTGGAGAGAGAGTGCATGGCTATCAAGTGGGCACTTGAGTCTCTCTGCTACTATTCGTTGGGGAGAAAGTTCCGCCTGGTGACCGACCACTCCCCTCTCAAGTGGATGAGCCAGGCCAAAGAGAGAAATGCCAAAGTCACCAGGTGGTTCCTGTTCTTACAGAACTTTAAGTTCTCTGTGAAACACAGGGCAGGCCGGTTGCAGGGAAACGCGTATGCCCTTTCCCGGGTATACTTTATGGTAGGTGTTCACCCCCTCAGGGTTGAACAAAGGGGAGGGGCAAGTAAAAAGGTACCTGGAATCATCATGGATGGAAGGTACGTGTCACCGAGGTTCCTGCCTCAGTGAAGTAAGAGCCGGAAATTTATGTGTCAGCAGCAGCTATTGCTAATTGACACCATGAAATTTAGCATGGCTGTCATAGCTGATCCGGGATGACACCTACAGGGAGTAGTCAAAGTGCTGGGTGGCTGACTACTCCCCATGTTCCAGGCTAGGTTTTACCAGGCATAAAAAGCAGCCAGCACTGCCAGGCGTGGTGGATTTACCTCCCTCTGGCAGTGGAGCTCAGGAGTCTGTATGCTGTGAACTGAAGGCTGAGCTGGGATTTGAGGTTTGAGCCGGGCTGGAGGACTCAGGCCCCTCTAAAGGCGAACAGGCCGCCTATGGACTTGATGAGGCTGAACTGCTAAGAGGGTTTGAATTAACACCCAGAAGAAAAGGTGACTTTTATTGTTTATGGACTTTCCTTGTGTGTGAACAAACACCAAGCCACCTGCGTTTTGTGATACACCTTATCTGCATTTTGTTATACATTAATGTGTGTCAAGAACTGTGTACTTTGCCTATATACTGCATCCGCTAGTCCTAACTACCAGAGCAAATCCCCACAGTGACCATATTCCGCATGCAACCACTGCAGTCAATCATTAGCCTCAGTGATGTATAGTACAACACAAGCCTGCTAAAGTCAGTAATTGGCTGCAATAGTCATTTGAGGCATACTGTCTAGTTACGGCTACAGGCAAAACATTACGTCAAAGATGCAGCTCAGCAGAGAGGATGGAGTGGTGGCGCTGGATCGGGAAAGTGAGGGTTTTTATTTATTTATTTATTTTAACCGCTTTGCACCAGAGAAACAAAAAATTACTTGGACAACCCCTTTAGGGTTCTCACTGACGTGTTTTATGAAGTACTTAAATGAAACATCTTCATGTAGATGTATTTTGTCTTGCCCCTAACCTATCTCTTCTCTTATTGTAAATCAGTAGATGAAATATAAAGCAACTTTTGATGTTGACTCTGTTTCCTTTAGGTTCCCGCTGACATGTTTCATGGAATACGTGAAAAGAACATCTTCATATAGATTTATCTTGATAGGTCTGACTGCTAACCCATCCCTCCAACCATTATATTTTCTAATATTTTTGACAGTGTTTATGGTCACTGTGACAGGGAACTTTTTGATCATCATAGTGGTAAGAACTGAATCCCGACTTCAGACCCCCATGTACTTTTTCCTCAGTAACCTCTCACTCATTGACCTCTGCTTTTCCACGACTATTGTGCCTAAACTTCTGGTGAGTACTTTGGCTGAAGACAAGAGTATTTCCTTCTGGGGATGTGCCTTTCAGATGTATTTTATCCTAGCTTTGGGAGGAACCGAGTGTATTCTTTTGGCAATCATGGCCTATGATAGATATGTGGCCATCTGTCGCCCCTTACACTACAACATCATCATGAACTTAAAGCTTTGTCTTCTCTCTGTTGGAACCTGGTGTTTTAACTTTGTGAACTCAATTTACTATGCGTACAGCACTTTACGGCTGCCCTACTGTAGGTCTACGTGTGTAAATCACTACTTCTGTGAGATGCCTCCTCTCTTCCGACTGTCTTGTAAAGACACCTTAACTAATGAAATAGCAGTCTGTCTCAGGTGGAATTGTAGGTGTCTGCTCTTTTATATTGACACTTCTGTCCTATGTTCAAATCATTTTGACAATCTCGAGGATCCGCTCAAGCACTGGAAGGCGCAAAGCCTTCTCTACTTACGTTTCCCAACTTTCTGTTGTTTCTTTATACTACGGGTCCGTTGTTTTCATGTATTTAAGCCCTCGGGGGAGCTACTCTGTAGATCGAAACAGATCTGTGGCCATTTTATACTGTGGTTTAACCCCATTATATATATAGCATAAGAAACAAAGAAGGTAAAAAAAAGTGTGAGGAAAATATTTGATAACAGAAATTCTCAGTCTACAGTTGTCAATTTCCTTCACTGAATTCAGGAAATATTTTTTTATGATAAAAGGGTAGAGAGTACATATATAAAAATATCCTGTATAATTGAGCATTATGAATACACAAAGAAATGAATTAGCCACAAATCTGTCCTTTAAAATATGTCTGAGTGAAAATGGTTTGTGCCGATTGATATGTTCTCTAAACAGCACACCATGTGGTAATGTGTGGCAGTGCAAGTCTCTGCAGCGGTTGATATGGTAGACCACAAACTCCTTCTCGCCATGCACCACTCAATTGGCCTTAAGGACACTGCTCTCTTCTGGTTTTCTTCCTACCTGGCCTTTCCTTTAGTGTATCATTTGCTGGCTCTTCTTCTTCTCCTCTTGATGTTGCCGTTCCTCTGGGATCAGTACTAGGTCCTCTACTCTTCTCTCTCTATACAGCCCCTATCACACAAACTATCAGTAGATTTGGCTTTCAGTACTCTATGCTGACGACACTCAACTATACACTTCATCCCCTGACATTACCCCTGCTTTACTCTAAAACACCTGTACAGTAATTGTCTGGCAGCTTTCTCTAACATCATGTCCTCTTTGTATCTAAAACTAAATTTCTCAAAAACTGAACTTCTTGTCTTGATATTTAAATTTCGGTCTGCGGCACTATCATAACTCCTGGGCAGCATGCCCACTGTTTTGGGGTCGTGTTTGACTCAGATCTTTCCTTTGTTCCTCATATCCAATCACTTGCATGCTCCTCAATTATATCTCAGCAGAATCCACCCTTTTCTTGGAAATGACCCTGATTCATTCTCGTCTTGACTACTTTAATTCAATACTAATTGGTCTTCCTTTTCACTATACTCTCTCTCCCCTTTATTCTGTCTTAAATGCTGCAGCAAGGCTCATCTATCTGACCACCTGCTATACTGATGCTACTAGCCTGTGCCGGTCACTTCACTAGTTGCCCATCCACTGCAGAATACAGTTCAAACTTGTCACCCTCACCCACAAAACTCCCCACAGTGCAGCATCTCCATACATCTCCCCCCTCCCTTCCGACTACCACCCTTCCACATGCTCTCCATTCTGTTAAAATCCTCCATAATTCGTAACTCTCACTTTCATTTCAAGACTTTTCTTGAGCAGCAACTACTCTCTGGAATTCTCTGTCCCGGAATATCAGGTCAATTTCCAATTTCCCTACCTTCAAATGCTCCCATCAGACAAACTATCAGTAGATTTGGCTTTCAGTACCATCTCTATGCTGACGACACCCTATACACTTCATCCCCCGACATTACCCCTGCTTTACTAAAAAACACCAGTAATTGTCTGGCAGCTGTCTCTAACATCATGTCCTGTCTGTATCTCTCAAAAACTGAACTTCTTGTCTTTCCCCCTTCTACTAACCTACCTAAACTTGATATTTCAATTTCGGTCTGTGGCACTGCCATAACTTCTGGGCAACACTCCCTCTGTCTTGTCATCATGTTTAGCTTGGATCTTTCCTTTGTTACCCATATCCAATAGTTTGAATTTGAACCTCCTCCCATTGTTGGGTCATGTCATTGAACACTTCATAGTATTTCTTGGTTGGAGTGGTGGCTCCAGTGGTTAAGTATGATATTTTAAAGCAGTAGAGTTCTTTGTTCAAATCATGTAGCTCATGGGATCCTAGTGCTATCCACTGAGCCACCATAATGGCCAACAAAGCAGAATGTTTTTGAAAACTATTATAAAATACTAATGTGTGCCTCTTCCCTCTGCAGGGTCATGTCATCACTCACCTCAGAGGAATGATTTGTGTTGGGCACAGTGGTAAGCACTACAATCTTAAAACTTTGAAGTCTTTGGTTCAAATCAGAGCAAGGTAGTTGTTTGGTGAGGAAAAAAACAACTTTTGGAGTTTTTTCCTATTAAAAACCAAAAAGTGTTTGTTTATCTCCACCTAGGGAGAACACTGTTAATTCTACTTTAATAGCTCACGGATCACCTTCACTACTTAATTTGGTCTCAAAACAATTTGAATTCGAACTCGAACCTCCTCCTCTTCTTGTGGGTTCAAGTTATTGCACACCTCATGGTAGCTTCTTGTGGTTATTAGGGCTGATGTCTTAAAGTAGTGAGGTTCTTGGCTCATATCTGAGCAATGATCAAAATGTGAGTGGTGGTAATTTGGTGTGAGGAGGGAAAAAGGAAATATATTTGGTGGAAATAAAGGGTGTCAGGTGAAAATTAAGTTTGGAATTAATAAAAATAAATGGCAATAAAATTTGTCTCACCTAATAGTGTTTTCAAAAATAGTGCTGCCATGTGTTGGAGAACAGGGTTGCTCAGTGGTTAGCTCTGGTGTATTGCTAGTGCTGGGATCCTTGGTTCAAATCTGTTCAAAACTACTCCTGCCTGGAGATTGTGGTTTCTCCTTTGGGTTTGTCTTATACTCGACTGTGAGTGGTAGCTATGGTTGTGAAATATATATATATTGCTGTTGTTTGGGTGAGCAAGAATAAATTGGATTTGAACCAAGTGTTGCAAGACCCCAGCGCTATCTGCTGAGCCACCATGTTACTCAACGAACAGTGAAATTTTTGAAAATGCTATGGGTGATGAAAGTATCATAACAAACTGGGTGCCTCCTCCCATTGCTTGATAATGTCCTTGCTCACCTACTAGGGGCTTGTTGTGTTGAGCAGTTTGGTGGCTCCAGTGGTTAGGACTGGTGTCTTTGAGTAGTGAGGTACTTGGTTCAAATCTGTTCAAGGGCAACACTAGCATGCAGCTTGTGTGTTCTCCCTGGATGGCTGAGCAAAACAAATTGCATTGGAACCGAGTGTCCCAATGTTACCCAACACGTAAAAGCATTTTTGAAACCACAGTGGGCATGATGGAAACAATAAAACTGAATCTGGGCCACCTCTCCTTGCTGGGTCATGTCATAATTTACCTCTGAGTTGTTTCTTATGATAGCAGCGCTCACCACTGAGCCACCATGCTGTCATCTTAGAGTGGTGAAGTCATTGGTTAAAATCTGAGAAAGAGTGGTTGTGGGAGAGCTAGGGTTATATCTCTATGGAGTTTAAATGTGTGTGGTATTAATGGGTGTGGGAAATAGAAGAGTATTGGACTTGGCTTTTTTAATAGTCAAAAAATACTATTTGTTGGCCTCCACCAACATTTTTGAAAACACAATGGGGGTGATGGAAATATCTTAACAAACTGGATGCCTTCGCCCATTGCTTGATCATGTCATTGCTCACCTCCCAGTGGTTACTTGTGGTGGCTCCAGTGGTTGGCGCTGGTGTCTTAAAGTGGTGAGGCCCTTAGTTCAAATCTGATCAAGAGAAACACTAGCATGCAGTTTGTGTATTCTCCCTTGCTTAAATGGGTGAACAATGTAAATTAGATTTGAACCAAGCATCCCAGTGCTATCTACTAAGCCACCATGTTGTCCAATGCACAAAAGCATTTTTGAAAACTCAGTGGGCGTGACGGAAATAACATATCAATAAAACTGAATCTGGGTCATGTCATCCTTAACCGCAGAATGGTTTCTTACATTAGAAGCGCTCACCACTGAGCCACCATGCTGCCATCTTAGAGTGGTGAAGTCAATGGTTCAAATCTGAGAAAAGGTGGTTGTGGGAGATCAATGCCCTGAAGCCTTGTATAGACATTTATGCAGCTGAGTAGAGGTGGCCGGGCAGGAATCTCTGACGTGCGCGCTCCCAGGGTGCCAGCCACCAATAGAAAACAGCACAGTTACAAGAAACTGCGCAATCGTGGCCACCACTTCTGTATCACTGTGGTGGCTGTAACTATAGGCTACCAAGTGCAAACACAACAAAGGTCAAAGTCCAGATATCTGAAAAAGGATGCAAGCCTGAAAATGGAATATATGTAGTAGGTTATCATTTATGCTATTTGGAATTTAATTACAATGGATTCACAACGAGATTTACCTGTATACAGAAAATGCACTGGTTGCAGTGCCTTGAAAAAGTATTTATACTCCCTTTTCCCAATTTTTTCACATGTTTCCCACAAACTTGTATTTTATTGGTTTCAACATTTTTATAAATACAAATCTGGAAAGTGTGGCGTGCATTTGTAGTTAGCCCTCCTGAGTCAATACTTTGAAGGACAACCTTTCGTTGCAATTAAAGCTGCCCATTCTTCTTCGCAAAATAGCTCAAGCTCAGTCAGATTGGATGAAGAGTGTCTGTGAACAGCAATTTTCAAGTCTTGCCATAGATTCTCAATGGGCTTTAGGGCTGGACTTTGACTTGGCCATTCTAACACATGAATGTGCTTTCATCTAAAACATTACATTGTAACTCTGGCTGTTTGCTTAGAGTTCTCGTCTTCCTGGAAGGTGAACTTCCGGCCCAGTCTCACATCTTTTGCAGCTTCTACCTGGATTTTCCTTCAGGATTGCCCTGTGTTTAGCTCCATCTCTCTTCCCACCAACTCTGACCAGTTTCTCTGTCCCTGCTTAAGAAAAGCCTCCCCTCAGCATGTTTGATGGTGGTGGTGGTGTGTTCAGTGTGATGTACAGTGTTAGGCCTCGTTCACACTTCAGTGTTTGGTCAGTGATTTCCATCAGTGATTTGTGAGCCAAAACCAGAAGTGGAGCCTCCACAGACATGAGGTAGAAAGGAAAGATCTGCTCCTGTTCTGTGTTTAGAGTTGCACCTGGTTTTGGCTCACAAATCACTGACTAAACACTGAAGTGTGAACGAGGCCTTAGTTTTCCACCACAAATAGCATTTTGAATTCGGTTCAAAAAGTTCAACTTTGGTCTTATCTGACCAGAGCACCTTTTTTTTCCACATGTTTGCTGCGTACCCTACATGGCTTGTGGGATGCTGAAAATGGGACTTGTTATGACTTGTTTTCAAAAATGGCTTTCTTCTTGTTACTCTTCCATAAAGACCAGAATTTGTGCAGTACACAACTAATAGTTCTCCTGTGAACAGATTCTCCCACTTAAAGCTGTGGATCTCTGCAGCTCTTCCTCAGTGGCTTGGTGTGGTGGCTAGTGCTCCTCCCATTGCTTTATCATGTCATTACTCACCTCCTAGTGGTTTCTTGTGTTGAGCAGTGTGGTGGCTCCAGTAGTTGGAGCTGGAGTCTTAGAGGAGTGAGGTCCTTGGTTCAAATCTTATCAAGGGTGAGTGTGTGCTGTCTGGTAATTTGGTGTGAGATGGAGAAATGGAATATGTTTGAAGGTTGGTTGTGAAAATAAATGTGGATCGGTTGTTAGTGTAAGGGAGGATTTCAATAAAAGATACTTTTAGACTGTGTTTTTTGGTCTCTACCTAGGGAGACCACCATACACAAACCTAAAAAAAAAATGCTGATATCTTTTTGGAGAGCAGGGTGGATCAGCGGTTAGTTCTGGTGTATTGTTAGGGCTGGGATCCTTGGTTCAAATCATTAAATGCATCTCCTGCCAGGAGATTGTGGGTTTTCCCTTGTTTTCAATTTATACTTGACTGTGCGTGACAGCTATGGTTTTGTAATATATTGTTGAGCAAAAATAAACAGGATTTGAACCAAGAATTCCAGCACTGCAAGAACCCAATGCTAGCCACTGAGCCACCATGCTGTCATCTTAGAGTGGTGAAGTCATTGGTTAAAATATGAGAAAGAGTGGTTGTGGGAGAGCTAGGGTTATATCTCTATGGAGTTTAAATGTGTGTGGTATTAATGGGTGTGGGAAATAGAAGAGTATTGGACTTGGCTTTTTTAATAGTCAAAAAATACTATTTGTTGGCCTCCACCAACATTTTTGAAAACACAATGGGGGTGATGGAAATATCTTAACAAACTGGATGCCTTCGCCCATTGCTTGATCATGTCATTGCTCACCTCCCAGTGGTTACTTGTGGTGGCTCCAGTGGTTGGAGCTGGTGTCTTAAAGTGGTAAGGCCCTTAGTTCAAATCTGATCAAGAGAAACACTAGCATGCAGTTTGTGTATTCTCCCTTGCTTAAATGGGTGAACAATGTAAATTAGATTTGCACCAAGCATCCCAGTGCTATCTACTAAGCCACCATGTTGTCCAATGCTCAAAAGCATTTTTGAAAACTCAGTGGGCGTGACGGAAATAACATATCAATAAAACTGAATCTGGGTCATGTCATCCTTAACCGCAGAATGGTTTCTTACATTAGCAGCGCTCACCACTGAGCCACCATGCTGCCATCTTAGAGTGGTTAAGTCATTGGTTCAAATCTGAGAAAAGGTGGTTGTGGGAGAGCAATGCCCTGAAGCCTTGTATAGACATTTATGCAGCTGAGTAGAGGTGGCCGGGCAGGAATCTCTGACGTGCGCGCTCCCAGGATGCCAGCCACCAATAGAAAACAGCACAGTTACAAGAAACTGCGCAATCGCGGCCACCACTGCTGTATCACTGTGGTGGCTGTAACTATAGGCTACCAAGTGCAAACACAACAAAGGTCAAAGTCCAGATATCTGAAAAAGGATGGAAGCCTGAAAATTGAATATATGTAGTAGGTTATCATTTATGCTATTTGGAATTTAATTACAATGGATTCACAACGAGATTTACCTGTATACAGAAAATGCACTGGTTGAAGTGCCTTGAAAAAGTATTTATACTCCCTTTTCCCAATTTTTTCACGTTTTTCCCACAAACTTGTATTTTATTGGTTGTCAACATTTTTATAAATACAAATCTGGAAAGTGTGGCGTGCATTTGTAGTTAGCCCTCCTGAGTCAATACTTTGAAGGACAACCTTTCGTTGCAATTACAGCTGCCCATTCTTCTTCGCAAAATAGCTCAAGCTCAGTCAGATTGGATGAAGAGTGTCTGTGAACAGCAATTTTCAAGTCTTGCCACAGATTCTCAATGGGCTTTAGGGCTGGACTTTGACTTGGCCATTCTAACACATGAATGTGCTTTCATCTAAAACATTACATTGTAACTCTGGCTGTTTGCTTAGAGTTCTCGTCTTCCTGGAAGGTGAACTTCCGGCCCAGTCTCACATCTTTTGCAGCTTCTACCTGGATTTTCCTTCGGGATTGCCCTGTGTTTAGCTCCATCCCTCTTCCCACCAACTCTGACCAGTTTCTCTGTCCCTGCTAAAGAAAAGCCTCCCCTCAGCATGTTTGATGGTGGTGGTGGTGGTGGTGTGTTCAGTGTGATGTACAGTGTTAGTTTTCCACCACAAATAGCATTTTGAATTCGGTTCAAAAAGTTCAACTTTGGTCTTATCTGACCAGAGCACCTTTTTTTCACATGTTTGCTGCGTACCCTACATGGCTTGTGGGATGCTGAAAATGGGACTTGTTATGACTTGTTTTCAAAAATGGCTTTCTTCTTTTTACTCTTCCATAAAGACCAGAATTTGTGCAGTACACAACTAATAGTTCTCCTGTGAACAGATTCTCCCACTTAAAGCTGTGGATCTCTGCAGCTCTTCCTCAGTGGCTTGGTGTGGTGGCTAGTGCTCCTCCCATTGCTTGATCATGTCATTACTCACCTCCTAGTGGTTTCTTGTGTTGAGCAGTGTGGTGGCTCCAGTAGTTGGAGCTGGAGTCTTAGAGGAGTGAGGTCCTTGGTTCAAATCTTATCAAGGGTGAGTGTGTGCTGTCTGGTAATTTGGTGTGAGATGGAGAAATGGAATTTGTTTGAAGGTTGGTTGTGTAAAGAAAGGTGGTGGGTTGTTAGTGTAAGGGAGGATTTCAATAAAAGATACTTTTAGACTTAGTTTTAAAAAAAAATGACTAAGTGTTTTTTGGTCTCTACCTAGGGAGACCACCATACACAAACCTAAAAAAAAAATGCTGATATCTTTTGGAGAGCAGGGTGGCTCAGCGGATAGTTCTGGTGTATTGTTAGGGCAGGGATCCTTGGTTCAAATCATTAAATGCATCTCCTGCCAGGAGATTGTGGGTTCTCCCTTGTTTTCAATTTATACTTGACTGTGCGTGACAGCTATGGTTTTGTAATATATTGTTGAGCAAAAATAAACTGGATTTGAACCAAGAATTCCAGCACTGCAAGAACCCAATGCTAGCCACTGAGCCACCATGTTACTCAACTCACAGCTGTGTTTTTGAAAACACTATGGGGTGATGGAAATGTCATAACCAAATGTAGGGCCTCCTGGATCATGTCATTGCTCACCTCCTAGAGGTTTTTTATGTTGGGCACTATGGTAGCTCCAGTGGTTAGATATTAGTGTTTTAGAGCAGTGAGGTCCTTGGTTCAAATCTAATCAAGAGCAATGCTAGAATTAAGCTTGTGTGTTCTCCCTGGATTAAATGGGTGAGCAAAATAAATTGGGTTTGAACCAAGGTTCCTGTGCTATCCACTAAGCCACCATGTTGCCCAACACACAAAAGTGTTTTTGAAAACACGTTGAGCATGATAACACAACAATGAAACCTGGTCCTCCTCCCCTTGCTGGGTCATGTCATCATTTACCTCAGAGGGGTTTCTTATGTTAGAAGCGCTCACCACTGAGCCACCATGCTGCCATCTTAGAGTGGAGAAGTAATTGGTTCAAATCTGAGAAAGAGTCGTTGTGGGAAAGCAAGGGTTATATCTCTATGAAGTTTGAATGTGAGTGGCGATGATGGGTGTGGGAAAGAGAAGAGTTTTGGACTTTGGAAGTTTATTAGTAGTAAAAAAAAAAATACTAAGTATTTGTTGGCCTCCACCAACATTTTTAAAACCACATTGGGGGTGATGGAAATATCTTAACAAACTGGATGCCTCCTCCTATTGCTCGAGCATGTCATTGCTCACCTCCTAGTGGCTTCTTGTGTTGAGCAGTGTGGTGGTTCCAGTAGTTGGAGCTGGTGTCTTAGAGCAGTGAGGCCCTTGGTTCAAATCAGATCAAAAGCAACACTAGCATACAGTTTGTGTGTTCTCCCTGGATTAAGTGGGTGAGCAAAACAAATTGCATTTGAGCCAAGCATCATAGTTCTGTCTACTAAGCCACCATGTTGCCCAACGCACAAAAGCATTTTTGAAAACACAGTGAGCATGATGGAAATAACACAACAATTGAACCTGGTCCTCCTCCCCTTGCTGGGTCATGTCATCATTTACTTCAGAGTGGTTTCTTATGTTAGAAGCGCTCACCACTGAGCCACCATGCTGCCATCTTAGAGTGGGGAAGTCATTGGCTCAAATCTGAGAAAGAGTGGTTGTGGCAAAGAAAGGGCTATATCTCTATGAAGTTTGAATGTGAGTGGTGATGATGGGTGTGGGAAAGAAAAGAGTTTTGGACTTTGGAAGATTATTAATAGTAAAAAAAAACAACCATTTTTTAAACCACAATGGGGGGGGGGGGGGGTGATGGAAATAGGAAATATCTTAACAAACTGGATGCCTACTCCCAATGCTTGATCATGTCATTGCCCACCTCCTAGTTCACCTTTGTGTTGTCCTTTGTGTTGTCCTTTGTGTTGAGCAATGTGGTGGCTCCAGTGGTTGGAGCTGGTGTCTTAGAGCAGTGAGGCCCTTGGTTCAAATCTGATCAAGAGCAACACTAGCATGCAGTTTGTGTGATCTCATTGGATTAAATGGGTGAGCAAAACAAATTGGATTAGGACCTAGCATCCAGTGCTATCTACTAAGCCATCATGTTGCCCAACACGCAAAAGCATTTTTGAAAACAAGGTGAGCATGATGGAAATAACACAACAATTGAACCTGGTCCTCCTCCCCTTGCTGGGTCATGTCATCATTTACTTCAGAGTGGTTTCTTATGTTAGAAGCGCTCACCACTGAGCCACCATGCTGCCATCTTAGAGTGGTGAAGTCATTAGCTCAAATCTGAGAAAGAGTGGTTGTGGCAAAGCAAGGGCTATATCTCTATGAAGTTTGAATGTGAGTGGTGGTGATGGGTGTGGGAAAGAAAAGAGTTTTGGACTTTGGAAGATTATTAATAGTAAAAAAAAAACATTTTTTAAACCACAATGGGGGGGAGTGATGGAAATAGGAAATATCTTAACAAACTGGACGCCTCCTCCCATTGCTTGATCATGTCATTGCCCACCTCCTAGTTGTCCTTTGTGTTGAGCAATGTGGTGGCTCCAGTAGTTGGAGCTGGTGTCTTAGAACAGTGAGGCTCTTGGTTCAAATCTGATCAAGAGCAGCACTAGCATGCAGTTTGTGTGTTCTCCCTGGATTAAATGGGGGAGCAAAACAAATTGGATTAGGACCTAGCATCCAGTGCTATCTAATAAGCCACCATGTTGCCCAACACACAAAAGCATTTTTGAAAACACAGTGGGCGTGATGGAAAAATGCCTCCTCCCACTGCTTGATCATGTCATTGCTCACCTCCGAGCAGTCACTTGTGTTGAGCTGTTTGGTGGCTCTGGTAGTTGGAGCTGGTATCTTAGCGCAATGAGGTCCTTGGTTCAAATCTGATCAAGGGTGAGACTTGCATGGAGAGTGTGTGCTGTCTGGTAATAGGTTGTGGGTGTGAGGTGTGTAGTAATTTGGTGAGAAATGGTGGTAATGTGTGTAGTGAGATGGAGAAAGGGAACATGTTTGAAGGTTGGTTGTGAGAGGGGAAAGAAATATGTTTGGACTGGAGGTTGAGTGTGAAGTTGGATTTTAAGTAACTTTTGGACTTAGTTTTTAAAAATATATACTGGTCTCCCCACCCCAGGGAGACCACAATTAATTGTAATTGCATAGCACAAAGAATACTTCCATTCATCTCTTACCACCAGGCTGCACCTTTCAGGAGAACACAGACCCTCCATCAGATAACAGCATTGGGTGGATTTGAACCGGGGAGCCTCACAACTGAAAGACACCTGTGCTGACCACTGAGCCACCACTCAGCTCAGTACTAGTGAATCCGAGGAGGTGAATGATGACATGTAATAGCAACGGGAGGAAAGTCTGAGCAGGTGAATGATGACATGTACCAACAACGGGAAGAGAGCCTTCAGGTGATGAGATATCTATGTAGTTCCAGGGTTTCTTAATGTTCCTAAGCCTCGCACTCCATGGTGAAATACATGACCCAAGTACCCCAAGGCTATTATCATACAGTACGCTGTAGAAGAAGCTCAGCATGAGCACACTAAGTACTATCCCTACTAAAGGCAGGGTTACCCTGATCACAGGAGGCAAATGGGCAATGTCTAATAAGAGCAGCAATAACCAGTAAGTGAACTCTTTGGAAGGATCATCTCAGCAGCCCTAACCTGAGAGGTATCAGTGACTTATTCCCCTCCACCTCCAAAGAAACCTCAGGTTTTATAGAGCAGCCAAGCAAGTGTGCATGATGGGAGATGTAGTTTCACAACACCTGGAGTGCCGGAGGTTGCTGAACCCTGGTGTAGACCACAGTACTTCAGAAACCACAAAAAAAAATATGGGAGAATATCTAAAGGATACCCCTACACGCCCTGCAAAGTACACAAATATTTATAGTCATCTCATCACCATATAAAGAGATGAGGAACAGAGCAGAAGGTGGATAAAGAACATATAGTGCTTTTAATATTATTAGTTTGAGCAAATCAAACTCCACAAATTTGATCCAAATTTCATGGAAAATTAATTTCACCGCAAAGACGAATTTCATTGTGCTTCATTGTAGCAAATCAGTTTTCCCTGAAACACAATAAAGTGGTAATTTGATTGCAAATAGTGTTTAGTGAACTTGTGTTTTATATTTATTTGCACAAGATTTGGGTTATCTAGGAATTCCGTTATGGAGTCTGCTGCTAAGTACCATAACTTATGGTCAGTGGTAGCTTAACCCATAATGGAATTCTTAGATAACCCAAACCCTGTACACCAAACTTGAAAACACACATTCACTCTACACTATTTGCAATCAAATGGATGAGGATAAGTTTATTTTTTTATAGTTTTATTAGTCAGATGCCATGGTCAGCTATGAACACGGCCGATGAGGGGGTACAACGAAGAGGCACAGTGCTTCCATTACTTACAAAGAAATGTTAATCGTGAAAAAGTAATTTGACACAAAGCAAATTGTTTTGTAAAATTCGTCAAGCAGTCAAATAGAATTTTCCAATACTTCTCTCATCACTAAATATAATCTTTATCATTGTCCTTTTAGTTAGATCACCATTTAGATTGCTTTGCTTTCATAGCAGCACTGGTGGATTCCACAACTGTAATCACCATCTAGATCTATGGCACAAAGCGTGATGAGGTGAGTGGACCTAAACCAACAGGAGGAGACTGCTTCAAAATATCTGCAATGGAGGCGGTCCATGTCAACGAAAGGCAATTCAGCACCAGAGATATGGGGTTCTTCGCGCCACAGGTCCGTGACTCGTCACCAGAAAATGCTGGTACCCTTTCTTCAGCTGGTAAACAGTAGAAATGGATCTCTGACAGCAGGGAATAGGTTATTTGACAGAAGGGCAGAGTCTTTTGAGGTTGCATAGACTAATCATCTGGAGGAAAGATGTGGGCTAGGATACAAACCAGAGGAGGGTATGGATGCCCTCTTCAAAGAACAGCACCACCTCACAAAAGTGATGACACTCATACCCATAAAGCAGGGTTTCTCAACTCCGGTCCTCAGGACCCACCTACCCGTCATATTTTCAGGATTTCCTTAGTATTGAGCAGGTGATATAATTAGTGTCAATGCATCAGGACTTACCACAGGTATTCATTCTGCAGGATAGTCTCAAATCCAGACTGGTAGGTGGGTCCCGAGGACCAGAGTTGAGAAACTCTGCCATAAAGCCATACAGGGGTGTAGCTATAGGGGAAGCCACTGCTTTGGGGCCCGAGCTCAGAAGAGGCCCACCCAGCATGAGGGCTCAAAGATTTTATTGTCAAGACCCCCTCAACATTACATACAGATACACTGTAGGAAACAGAGCGGCTGCTAGGCCGGGTCTAAGAACAAAATTTGACTAGCCACAGAAATAGGGGTTGCAAAGAAGTTGCTTGGGGCCCAGTAATTTCTAGATACACCACTGCAGCCACAGATAATTAAGGCACTGCTCCTAGAGACATCTATGTGTGACCTCTTCAAATAAAGGTTTGTATCCCAACTTCAGGAACCTTATCGTCACAAAATTTAGCACATTTATTCTGGAGCGGTGGAAGGTTGGATGATAACTGCTAATGAGATATCGCCTAGTGTCCTTTTACATTAGGGCTAGAATATCCTGTGTGGTTGTCAGTGTGAAGTAGTGGTACAGTCAGTGCTTAACAGTACCCGGTAGTACCTTCATCACAAGGGTACAGCTATAGGAGTCACTACTGACTAGAACGTTTATGTCATATCTACTTATGAATATTCATGTAAAAATAAAGTGAAACAGATGATACATTAGTGGAATACATGACTACTTTGATCCATAAACAGCACAAGCTAGCTACAGCTCTATAATAGTTTTTATTATTTTATTATTTTGTTTCTTGGCCCCAGACTTTTACCATTTCCTGTCATATATGATGCCACTGCACAGTACCATAGAATGTATTATAACTTCCATACAGTGCATAACTCCATACATCAGTTCCACATGTAGAAAACACAATCCTTCCATGTAATTGGAGATACAGTAACAAACGCCCTACAGCACCTCAAAATTCCAAAATGAAACACCCAACCCCCGTAGACCATTTTCTTCCACCATAACGACAGCTGAATCTGGACATCTGAGGGCAAGGAAGGAAAATTGAGGATGCAGCCATCATAAAATCAGTCTTTAGTGTCCCAAAATAGGGTTTCAGCTCAATTTAAAACTGATGGGTAAAATTCAATCCAAATTCTCATTTCACCTGCAAAAGAGAATTGTGATCATTAAATAATTCTGTGATATCATAACTGCCCCTCCACTTAAGTAAGGTGTGGTATGCAAGGTGCTCATTTTAACTTCATACAGTCAGAACCCTAGCTTTGCCAGACCCTGTAACCCTTGGCATGAATTTAGCAGACAAGCGTCAGACCCCACCAACCAAAGATGGGGTGAACACACTGTAGCAGCAAGGGTTCTACTTTCTAGGTTTGTGCTTTCTCATCTCAGTAGACCGTGTACAGCCTTTTCACATGTAAGTAATCTCAAAAATGAGTGGCTCAAGAAATACTTGACCCACTGCAGACCAGAAGGCCCCACAAAGGTCTGAGATTGATGGCCTTTCTTCAATGAAACTTAGAGAGTCCATGTAGATGCTGCCTTACACCAGTACCTGCCAAGCTCCATTCTGCCTCATTCTTCAAGAATAAAAATTTCAGGGTAGTCCTACCTAGCACATACTGTATGTATATATTTATATAACACCAACATATGCCACATAGCTTTACAATCAAGAGGTTCATGTACAAACTCATTTATTATATAAAAGTCAACAAATACAAGCAGAATGAGGGCCCTGCTTGAAGAAGCTTACAATCTGCAGAGATAGCTTGACAAAAGGTAAATTCTTGATTTTTGCAATGGTCCCCCCCCCCATCTAAATATGGGAGTAAATTTAAGGATATAAGGCTGCATGAGCCAGTCACCAGCTGATATCTGTAGCGCTTCTGAGTAGATGTGTGGATATTTGACAAGCAGGTTCAGAAAGATGAGGAAAATTTAGAGTAAGATTAGAGAACAGCTTAACTGGATGTTACGAATTAAACCAGGTTTGCCCAACCTGTTGCCCTCCAGCTGTTGCAAAACTACAACTCCCAACATGCCCTGATAGCTGTCCAGGCATGATGGAAGTTTTAGTTCAGCAACAGCTGGGTGGCTGCAGGTTGTGCATCCCCAAATTAACCTACTTGGGGTAGGGCATTCTAGACAATTGGTGAAGCTCAGGAGGAGTTTTGAGGCTTGGGTTACGATGGATGTTAGTCACAAATCATTGGCACAATGGAAATAATGTGTAGGATGGTAGACAGAAAAGAGGAAAAATGTATAGGGGTGCAGCACTTGATAGCTTTGCGGGTGATTGAGCATTTTACATTGAATGCTGAACTATATGGACAACCAGTGCAGTGACTGGCACAGGTTGGCAGCATCAGAGTAGCAGTTAGAGATTAGCCTGGAGAGGGGAAAGTCTTGTGAGAGATAGACCAATTAGTAATGAGTTACAGTAATTGAGACTATAGTAGATCAGGGCAAGGAGTGTTTCCACAGTAAGAAAGGTGTGTAGTCTAGAGATTTTTGAGGCGTGGGTGGCCTGAACAGGCTAGAGATCAACTATAGAGGATAAGGTAAAGATCAGTGTCAAACAAAAGTGACAGAAGGCGTGCTGCCTATACATGGAGATGTCAGGTTTCGGTAAGTTAAAAGATGGAGGAAACCTCAGTAGTTCAGCTTATGAAAGAAAGATAGTTTGAAATGAAGACATGGGTTTGAGATAGACAATCCCTGGTGTTCTGTAGTAGAGCAGGAGTGTTAACACAAGTATACAGTTGTGTCAGCATAGAAATGTTAATGAAAAACAAAATCAGCTGACAGTCTATCCAATAGGGGCTGTGTAGAGAAGGGCAGAGAACCAAAAACTGAACCATGAGGAACCCAAACAGCAAGAGGGGGAGGGAAAGTAGAGCCAGCAAATTACACTAAAAGAGCGTCCAGAAAAATAGGAATTAAACCGAGAATAGTGTCCTTAAGGCCAAAAGACTGGAGCATGGTGAGGAGGACATGTGGCCTACAATGTCAAATGCTGCAGAGATCAAGGAGAAATAGTAAAGAGTAGTCACCTTTATATTTACCTGTGAACAGGTCATGGGTCACTGGTGAGGGCAGTTTCTGTAGAATGTAGGGTATGAAAACCAGATTGTAATGGATCAAGGAGAGAGAGGATGAGGGAAGAGTAAACCAGACACTCCAAGAGTTTAATGATGAAAGGGATATTAGAGGTGGTTCTGTAATTAGTTGAATAGTTGGGTCAGGAAGTTTTTAATAATGGGGTTATGACAATGTTTGAAAAGGAAAGGGGGGTTGCAAAAGGGAATGACAGGTTGATCTTAGTAAGGTAATTAGGTGATTAATGACAGCAGGGCGAGAGACTGGAGGTGGTGTGAAGGAATAGGGTCATTAGTGCATGTGGTTGGATAAGAAGAGCAGCCTGGGTCAACTGAATGAGCAAAGGAGTTCAACACCTCGGGAGAGCTGCTGGAGTTAGTGTTTTTGAGGTGTAAGCCAGGATTGCTTTTGCCTGTTTGGAGGTTCTGAGTGTAAGGGGGCGCAACTTCATCCAGGGCACTCCTGATGGCGTTAAGGTATTTCCTGCCCTGAACTGACTGCCAGAGGGAAGAGATTGGAGACATTAACAACTGTAGAGAGTCTAAGTTTCTTCACGTCAATGGCACTTCTTATGTGCGATGAGTAGGCTGAGACAGATGTGGACTTGTGACAGCAAAGGAGAGAAGTTTGTAGTCAGACAGCAAGAGGAGAGTTACTATATTTGGAAATTGAGCAGTCAGAAACCAAGTGTATCAGAAAGGGAGATAGGGCTGTCAATGGGGATGTTAAGGTCACCCAAAATGAGAGTTGGTAGCTCTGAAGACAAGTGTGGCAGCCAGGCAGGAAAGTGATCAAGGAAGCGGGTGGGTGAGTCAGGGGGTTGGCAAAAAAAATAAACACTGAGGGAGAGGGGATGAAAGTGAGGGTGAATTGAAAACTGCATTTATTCCACCACCATGTCCTCAGGTGTATGTAAAAAAAAGCCAGTAATTACTCACCGGTAATTCGTTTCCTCATGGTCACGACAGCACCACCAGAGAGATTGACTCCTCCCCCAGGGACAGGAAACCTAGAGCACAAAAAGGAAGCACTTCTGTCTCACACATCAGTGAATTACAGAGATCTAGGAAGCCTTCCAGTTAGTTAACATCTGAAATAATGCATACAACTTAACTAAAGAACATAGCTACACACTTTTTGCCACATCTCGTAAACACCATTTGTGCACAACCAAGATAGAGGGTGGGAAGCTCCGTGGTGCTGTCGTGGCCATGAGGAAACAATTACCGGTGAGTAATGTAAACCGCACCACCAGAGAATACCAGAAGAAATTCGGGTGGGACCACAGCCTGAAGCACTTTACGTCCAAAAGCTAAGGAAGAAAAGGAACCCACGTCCAGTCTACAGTGACTGAAAAAAAAAAAAAGTGTGGAGACTACCAAGTAGCCGCCCTACAAAACTGGTCAATGGAGGCACCTCTCCTTTCTGCCCAGGAATATGCCACTGCCCGAGTAGAATGGGCCTTCAGATTATCTGGAGGAGACAATCCTGCAGAAACATAAGTCATAGAAATGCCCTGCCTGAGCCATCTAGAGATAGCGTCTCCTCTTTGTCCTTTATTTTGACTAGACACCTGAATAAAGAGTCTGACTTCCTGAAGTCCTTAGTCCTGTCTATGTACTCCAGAACACATCTACATACATCCAACATATGAAAACGCCTTTCTCCCTCAGAAGAGGGATTAGCACAGGAGGGCAGCACCACCTCCTGGGACATATGAAAAGCGGAGACCACTTTGGGCAGAAATGCTGGATCCTGTTTAAAGATTATTCTGTCTTCTAGGATCTGAGTATAGGGCTCTCTGACAGATAAGGTTGTTAACTCTCCTACCCTACGAGCCGATGTTATTGCGACGAAGAGTTCAGCCTTCTGAACTAGCAGTCTGAGAGGAACATCAGATAAGGGCTCAAAGGGGGCTACATATAAGGACTGAAGAACCACTGAAAGGTCCCAAGATGGCAATCGCATTGGTACGGATAACTGTAGTCTCTTGACTTAAGGAATCTGATGATCTGCAATCTTTTGGCCAAAGCCCCTAAGGCAAAGACCTGAACTTTGAGAGTGGCCACTCAAACCCTTCTCCAGACTTATCTGCAGAAATCCAAAATGTCCGCCAAGCTGGGTTTTCCTGGGTCAAAGGAAGCAAGGTTAATCCCAGGGATCCCTCAGCGACATGGCTCTTAGAAAAGAAAACCAAGCCCCTGAGGTCAGAAAGGAGCCACTAGGATGACTTTTGCCCTCTTATCTTGATGACCCTGGGGACAAGCGCCAGCGGGGAAAAGCTTACACTAAGTCCCAATCCCATTTTTGAGAAAGTGTCCACCACTAGAGGTCTTTCCGCCAGAGATAGGGAGTAGAATCTGCTTACCTGTCCGTTTACTCTCGTGGCAAAAAGATCTACCTGGGGCTTGCCCCATAAGGCAGAGATCTTCTGGAACACTTATGGATTTAACTTACATTCTCCTTGACAAATCTGCTGAGATGATCTGCTTTCAGGTTCAGGTCTTCTCTTAAGTGAACCACTGATATTGAACTTAGTTGAGATTCTGCCAGAAAAACTTTTCCTTGGACTCTGCCACCAGCAGGAAGTCGTCGAAGTACGAGATGAAGATGCCGTCCCCCTCTCTGATGCAGGCAGTCATCTCGGCTTTGATCTTTGTGAAGATCCTTGGAGCGACTGCAATTTTGAATGGCAGGGCACAGAACTGTAGGTGCAACAGATAAGAGCTTACATGAACTGCCAACCTTAAGTACTTTTGAAAGTCTTGGTGATGGGCACATGGAGGTAGGCGTCTCTTAGGTCTAGAGATGCCATATAACAGGCCTTTGTTAATAGATTTATCGTTGACTTTAGGGTCTCCATCTTGAACTGATGGTAAGTAAGAAACAGATTCAGAGGTTTCAGATTTATGATGACTGAAAGTATCATTCGGCTTTTTTACAAGGAAGAGCGTTGAATAGAAACCCTGACCTACTTCCCCTGCTGGAACTGGAACCCATTTTTCCATCAGGGATAAAACTTCCAGCTCGAGAAGACAGACCTGAGGGACCTGACGGACATTTTGTGACTATAACAGGTAAGTGGCAGGCTGATTAGCTCAAGACAGAGACCATCCCTTATGGTCTCTAGGACCCACACACTCCTTAAAATCAACTGCCACTGACAAGAAGTTTCGTAACCTGCCACTTACCCACAAGATTCCATCATTGGGGGCTGGGCTTTTTAGAGGAGGAGAAGGGCTGGTTAAACATAAAGCCGCTACCTTTACGGGAACCCCTCCATCTAAAGCCTGATTGGCTTTTACCTCTATCCTAGCCCCATTCCCTTCTCACGAAAGGACCGATATTGCCTAGAGGACTGTGGAAGAGGAAAACCTCTTATCCCCTGCTTTTTCTAATAAATCTATGAGGACCGAACCAAAAAGTAACTCACCCTCACATGGGATGGAACAATTTATTTTTGGAGCCAAGATCCCCTGACCAGTTCTTTACCCATAGAGCCCGCCTAGCCGAGTTAGTCAAGGCCGCAGCCTTAGCGGACAGCCTCAGGGTATCAGAAGAATCTGCCAAAAAGGCGACTGCCTGCCTAATTGCAGGAAGAGAGGCAAGTAGTTAATCCTTAGGCGTGTCATTCTGGATGTCTGATGAGAGCTGGTCAATCCACAATATCATGGACCTAGCCACTGAGGTACCTGCTATGCTTGGTTTATGAGCTGCCCCAGTGGTCTTCCAGGCTCTCTCTAGGAACCTCTCCGCCTTCTTATCCATGGGTTCCTTAAGAGTCCCCAAATCTTCAAAGGGCAGAGAACCCTTTCTAGAAATGTTGGCAATAGCAACATTAATTTTAGGCAGATGATCCCAGTATCTGGTCTCGGTGTCAAAGGGGTATTTCCTTTTAATGGCCCTAGGAATAAAACTATTTCTTATCCGGGTTCTCCCATTCTCGTTTAATAAGTTGGGACACAGTCCGGTGAATAGGGAAAACTTTCTTTTTCTCAAACATGATGTCTTGGATAGATCTGTTCTCTAACCTCTTCCAGACCCATAGCTGATCTTAATGCCTTGACCAACTGATCGCATCTTCACATTGAAACAGCGGTCTGCCTGACATAGTCAGACTCCTCTCCTGCATAAACATAAGAGAAATAGCTGGAGCACCATCATATATACACAAATCTATAAATCGAAGTAAAGGTCAAACAAGCCGCAGACTACACCTGAGTCCGAATGTACGTAGACCTTCTTGCCTCATCTTCTCCCAATGGATCAGACCACATTGACAACTTCCAGCTGTCTAGTCTCTGCAGAGTGAGACATCTTATATTCACCACTTTTCTATCATCCTCCCCCTCCTGGTGACCCCACACATCCTGCTGCTACCCCAATACTGGGCATAAAAAACCACAAATAGAATGAGACCCTTGAGTCCGCCTGTAGTATAATGTGCCCCTGTAATATAGTGCACCCCCAATATTATAACACTCATGTAGTCACTATAGAATAACACACTTTAGTAGCCCCCCCGTGGCATAATTTGCCCCCGTAGCCCCCCGTAGCATAATGTGCCCCCGTAGCCCCCCCGTAGCATAATGTTCCCCCGTAGCCCCCCCCCGTAGCATAATGTGCCCCCGTAGCATGTAGCGCCCCCGTAGCATAATGTGCCCCCGTAGCCTCCCTGTAGTATAATGTGCCCCTGTAGTGCCCCTGTAGTATAATGTGCCCCTGTAGTATTATGTGCCCCCTCAATATTATAACACCCATGTAGTCCCTATAGAATAACGAACCTTAGTTCCCATGGGGTTTAATGCACCACTGTAGCCCCCCCGGTAATACATAACGCCCCCCCCGGTAATACATAACGCCCCCCCCGGTAATACATAACGCCCCCCCCGGTAATACATAACGCGCCCCCCCCCGGTAATACATAACGCGCCCCCCCCGGTAATACATAACGCGCCCCCCCCCGGTAATACATAACGCGCCCCCCCCGGTAATACATAACGCGCCCCCCCCGGTAATACATAACGCGCCCCCCCCGGTAATACATAACGCGCCCCCCCCCGGTAATACATAACGCCCCCCCCCCCGGTAATACATAACGCCGCCCCCCCCGGTAATACATAACGCCCCCCCCGGTAATACATAACGCCCCCCCCGGTAATACATAACGCCCCCCCCGGTAATACATAACGCCCACCCCGGTAATACATAACGCCCCCCCGGTAATACATAACGCGCCCCCCCCGGTAATACATAACGCCCCCCCCGGTAATACATAACGCCCCCCCCGGTAATACATAACGCCCCCCCCCCGGTAATACATAACGCCCCCCCCCGGTAATACATAACGCCCCCCCCGGTAATACATAACGCCCCCCCCGGTAATACATAACGCCCCCCCCGGTAATACATAACGCCCCCCCCCGGTAATACATAATGCCCCCCCCGGTAATACATAACGCCCCCCCCGGTAATACATAACGCCCCCCCCGGTAATACATAACGCCCCCCCCGGTAATACATAACGCCCCCCCCGGTAATACATAACACCCCCCCGGTAATACATAACACCCCCCCCGGTAATACATAACGCGCCCCCTGTAATACATAACGCGCCCCCTGTAATACATAACGCGCCCCCGTAGTCCCATTGTAGTAATGCGTAAAATTAAAATGCATATTGAAATAAAAGTTCAAAAAAATATGATTCCCTTCAATTTTACATATATAAATAAAAAATAAACATCCCACAAAGAAACCCTCAGCTATGTGGATGGGGATATGAAAAGAAAACAGCAATGCAAAGAGACAATTTTTTCAAAGGTTTTTACAAGTAGGAAAGCAAGTTATTCAAGTCTGGTATTGTTGTATCCGTATTGAGTCGCAGAATAAGGAAGTTGTGTTATTTTTAGCGCAGTGAATGCCACAATGTCTAAACCCAAAACGCCTTAGCGTTGTGTTTTTTCTTCTATTTAATTAACAGCCCACACGCCCGCCCTCACCCAAACAGCCCACACGCCCGCCCCCACCCAAACAGCCCACACGCCCGCCCCCACCCAAACAGCCCACACGCCCGCCCCCACCCAAACAGCCCACACGCCCGCCGTCACCCAAACAGCCCACACGCCCGCCGTCACCCAAACAGCCCACACGCCCACCCTCACCCAAACAGCCCACACGCCCACCCTCACCCAAACAGCCCACACGCCCACCCTCACCCAAACAGCCCACACGCCCACCCTCACCCAAACACTAACCCCTGTGGTACCCCACTAGTGTCAGTGACCCCTCCAATACTGACCCCTGTGGTACCCCACTAGTGTCAGTGACCCCTTCAATACGAACCCGTGGTACCCCACTAGTGATGGTGACCCCTCTCCAATACTGAGCCCTGTGGTACACCACTGCTGACCCCTTAAATAGTAACCCCTGTGGTATCCCACTGGTGACATTGACACCTTCAATACTAACCGCTGTGGTACCCCACTAGTGATCGTACCCCACTGGTGACAGTGACCTTTTCAATATTGACCCCTGAAGTATCCCACTAATGACAGTGACCAAATCTGAGTGTACCGTTAATAACCACCCTCTGTTTTCTATCACTGAGCCAGTTACTTACCCACATAGACATTTTCCCCCAGTCCAAGCATTCTCATTTTATACACTAACCTTTGAGGCACAGTATCAAAAGCTTTGGAGAACATATGACCTCTAGGCTTGAGCAAAGATTTTAGATCATGGAACAAGTAGATTTGTTCAAAACCTTTATTTTTAAAGTGGTTTCTGTACAGCATTACAATGTATTGGCCCAGTGGAGCATCTGAAGTGGGCTTTGGTACTGGCTGGTACCTCGGTGCTAGGCTTCTGGCATTAGTATACAGATGTAGTAGAGCTAACATTGAGACAAGTCTGTTTTCAGTTCTCATGACAAAAGCCATTGAAATCCATCGACAAGTCAGTTAACATCTTCTTGCCATTCTTTACTTAACGCGTGAACCATCAAGTTTAGCTCGGCTGCATCTGTACATACATTTAATAGGTTTGCATATTTTTTACCCTACACCTTTCCTTCTGAACTGTTGTAGTCCCTCCTTCCATCCGTCCCCCAGGTCTATCTGCACTATCTTCCCATCCTGTAACAATTACCCTCCTCACAGTCCCTAGTTTAAACACTCCTCCAACCTTCTAGCCATCTTCTCAGCCAAAACAGCTGCCCCTTCCCCACTGTGGTGTAGACCATCCCTACGATAGAACCTGTAGCCAACAGAAGTCAGCCAAGTTCTCCAGGAACCCAAACCCCTCCTTCCTACACCAGTTCTTGAGCCACTTGTTAACCTCCCTAATCTCCCACTGCCTTTCTGGTGTGGCTTGTGGTACCAGTAGCATTCCAGAAAACACTACCTTTGAGGTCCTTGCACAAAACTTGTAACCAAAATCCCCAAAATCATTTTTAAAGGACCCTCCACCCGTCATTGGTTCCAATATAGACTGACTGCTGGATCTTCACACCGTTCGACAATCCCCCTTATCTGTACCCCTAATAATGGAGTCTCCCACTACCAGCACCTGTCTGGTCTGTCCTGCTCTCCTGGTCCCCTGTTTACTGGAGAGGACATTCCCCTGACTGGCAGAAGGGTCCGGCTGCAGCAGTCCTCTCCCTGGACTGATATACCCCTCATCTGCCAACCTTGCAAACTTATGGTGTTTCAGATCCAAGCAAGCCTGCCACTTCCCTCAATCATGCTTTTTAACTTACTAGGATTGCCATCTTTCGCCAACAAAAAATACCAGCCAAGTTAAGCCCCACCTCAAAGGGTGTGTGGCTGTTGGGGAGTCCTTCAACACAAGATGTTAAGTCACTGTCATAATGTGGCTCCCAGTATTAATGACCCCATTAGCGTTGCCCAGAATTCAAGCCCCCCAGCAATCGTAACCGCCCCCTTAGTGCCCCCCAGCAATCGTAACCACCCCCTTAGTGCCCCCCAGCAATCGTAACCACCCCCTTAGTGCCCCCCAGCAATCGTAACCGCCCCCTTAGTGCCCCCCAGCAATCGTAACCGCCCCCTTAGTGCCCCCCAGCAATCGTAACCGCCCGCTTAGTGCCCGAACTTGTTATGATACAAGTTCTCTGATAAAACCCCTGTGAATGTGCGCATCTCATCTATTCTCAGGCTGCCCACCTAGTGCTCTGCTTCCCTCTTCATTTTCCTTCTGAACCAGGGAATCAAAGCCAAAGTAACTGAGAACCATGTGCTACTTACCTGCACCGGCTGCAGCAGGGGGTCTCATTCATTTAGATACACGATGTGTGATACCAAACCAGCGATTTTGCTCACATTTCCAACACAGATCTGCCCCCTCAAACAGCTGTCCCAGGACTGCATACGTCAGACAAGAAGTGCACTGGACTGCGCTCTCACTGGAACACCTACTGACGGGGATTACACAAGAGAAACAATACAGTGCAACGACTAGCAACTGACTTACTGTAATCCCCTGCTACGCTCCCTGAATCTCAAGTCACTTAATACAAACACTTGAAATCAAACACATGGAAGCTCACAGCAAACTTCACCCCTGCAGACCCCCCCAGCAAACTGCACCCCTGCAGACCCCCCCAGCAAACTGCACCCCTGCAGACCCCCCCAGCAAACTGCACCCCTGCAGACCCCCCCCAGCAAACTGCACCCCTGCAGACCCCCCCAGCAAACTTCACCCCTGCAGACCCCCCCAGCAACTTCACCCCTGCAGACCCCCCCAGCAAACTTCACCCCTGCAGACCCCCCCAGCAAACTTCACCCCTGCAGACCCCCCCAGCAAACTTCACCCCTGCAGACCCCCCCAGCAAACTTCACCCCTGCAGACCCCCCAGCAAACTTCACCCCTGCAGACCCCCCCAGCAAACTTCACCCCTGCAGACCCCCCCAGCAAACTTCACCCCTGCAGACCCCCCCAGCAAACTTCACCCCTGCAGACCCCCCCAGCAAACTTCACCCCTGCAGACCCCCCCAGCAAACTTCACCCCTGCAGACCCCCCCAGCAAAACTTCACCCCTGCAGACCCCCCCAGCAAACTTCACCCCTGCAGACCCCCCCCAGCAAACTTCACCCCTGCAGACCCCCCCAGCAAACTTCACCCCTGCAGACCCCCCCAGCAAACTTCACCCCTGCAGACCCCCCCAGCAAACTTCACCCCTGCAGACCCCCCCAGCAAACTTCACCCCTGCAGACCCCCCCAGCAAACTTCACCCCTGCAGACCCCCCCAGCAAACTTCACCCCTGCAGACCCCCCCAGCAAACTTCACCCCTTGCAGACCCCCCCAGCAAACTTCACCCCTGCAGACCCCCCCAGCAAACTTCACCCCTGCAGACCCCCCCAGCAAACTTCACCCTGCAGACCCCCCCAGCAAACTTCACCCCTGCAGACCCCCCCCAGCAAACTTCACCCCTGCAGACCCCCCCAGCAAACTTCACCCCTGCAGACCCCCCCAGCAAACTTCACCCCTGCAGACCCCCCCAGCAAACTTCACCCCTGCAGACCCCCCAGCAAACTTCAACCCTGCTGCAGACCCCCCCAGCAACTTCACCCCTGCAGACCCCCCCAGCAAACTTCACCCCTGCAGACCCCCCCAGCAAACTTCACCCCTGCAGACCCCCCCAGCAAACTTCACCCCTGCAGACCCCCCCAGCAAACTTCACCCCTGCAGACCCCCCCCAGCAAACTTCACCCCTGCAGACCCCCCCAGCAAACTTCACCCCTGCAGACCCCCCCAGCAAACTTCACCCCTGCAGACCCCCCCCAGCAAACTTCACCCCTGCAGACCCCCCCAGCAAACTTCACCCCTGCAGACCCCCCCAGCAAACTTCACCCTGCAGACCCCCCCAGCAAACTTCACCCCTGCAGACCCCCCCAGCAAACTTCACCCCTGCAGAACCCCCCCAGCAAACTTCACCCCTGCAGACCCCCCCAGCAAACTTCACCCCTGCAGACCCCCCCAGCAAACTTCACCCCTGCAGACCCCCCCAGCAAACTGCACCCCTGCACCCTGCAGACCCCCAGCAAACTGCACCCCCTGCAGACCCCCAGCAACTGCACCCCCTGCAGACCCCCAGCAAACTGCACCCCCTGCGGGCCCCCCCAGCAAACTGCACCCCCTGCGGGCCCCCCCAGCAAACTGCACCCCATGCGGGCCCCCCCAGCAAACTGCACCCCATGCGGGCCCCCCCAGCAAACTGCACCCCATGCGGGCCCCCCCAGCAAACTGCACCCCATGCGGGCCCCTCCAGCAAACTGCACCCCATGCGGGCCCCTCCAGCAAACTGCACCCCATGCGGGCCCCTCCAGCAAACTGCACCCCATGCGGGCCCCTCCATCAAACTGCACCCCATGCGGGCCCCTCCATCAAACTGCACCCCATGCGGGCCCCTCCATCAAACTGCACCCCATGCGGGCCACCCACAAACTGCACCCCATGCGGGCCACCCCCATGCGTTCCCCCCACAAACTGCACCCCATGCAGCCCCCATTGTATACAGCACCACTCCATTCCCCTTATAATTTATTACTTCCATGTAACCCCCTATATAACACACCCCTGTAGTCCTTTAGTATAATGGGACCCATACGCTCCCATGTGGTATAATGCTCCCCTGTAGTAGAAGACACCTATGAAGAGATAAGTGTGTGACAAGGACTAATCTTGGTTATGATACAAGTTCTCTGATAAAACCCCAGTAAATGTGTGTATCTCATCTCTTCCTTCTCAGGCTCCCACCTAGTGCTCTGCTTCACTCTCCATTTTCCTTCAGAACAAGGGAATCAAAAAGAAAAATAACTACAGTCTGTGACAACCATGTGCTACTTACCTGCACTGACTGCAGCAGGGGGTGTCTGCTCTGACCACATAAGAGGACGGCCAGCAGGAAGTCTGGACCTTTATAGAGGAAACTGCAGAGGATTGTGGGAGACACTCCGGTATAAAAGGCCTCAGCTGAGCAGTAATCAGGGAGTCCTGATGGTGTGGAGGAACAGGTTGAGGAGTGTGCTGCAAATAATCAGTGGGTTACAATAAAACTGTTGTTGGTCTTTCTCTCCCCTGAGGTCTGAAACTGGGTTCTGATATGGGGGTCTGACCTAGAGGGCTAATAGTGGTCTGAGATCTCAGGTCTGATATGGGGAGGTCTCGTGTGAGGTTTGATGTGGGGGCCTAATGATTTGATATGTACTGACGCACATTATAAGGGGATAGTTTTTGTGTTGGCTCACATTATAAGGGCTATTTTTTGTACTGGTGCACACTATAAGGGTTATTTTTTGTACTGGTGAGCATGCTTTGTATATTGTATTTGCCAACATCTATAATATATGCAGTTTTAATGCCGCATGGGTCGTGCAAAATGTCATACGGGGGCCCACATGAAGCTGGAGTTGGCCCTGGGTCCAACTCCCTGCATTCTCACGCATATCACCCCATAAGACACACAGGGGTGGACTTGGAATGTAAAGTGGCCCTGGAAAAAAATAAAAAAAATTGACAGAAGGCATGGACAACAGAAGTAGGCGGGGCCAGCAATACCATAGTGCAGAAGAAAAAGAAACATCCCAGCAGAACCAAATGCCACAGTGCAGCTCAAAATACCGTGCCACAGTATTAAACTGTATCATCGTTCTTAGGACAGCAGTAGAGGTGAATTTAGGAGGGCACTTCCAGCCATGGGCCATGAGCATAAGTGCCTGATGCTCCTACACTAATAAATGCTGAGAACATCATATCTACATGCACCTGGTTGGTGACCAAGAGGAGGGCCTGGGTGGCCCCTTGAGAATTGGCCTACTGAGAAATTTCCATATAGGATCTATGGCCAGTCCACCCATGAAGATGCATCTGCCTATTCAACCAATTTAGTGGAGGAAAACAAGTTACAAAAAATATATTTTTCATCAGACCTCAGATTAGACCCCCAATGTTTATAAAACCCTCATTCAGACCTCAGGTCAGACCTGCAATGTTTATAAGACCCCCGATCAGACCTCATATCAGACCTCAGATTAGACCTCCAATAAGACCACCAATGTTAATAAGAGCCCCACTCAGACCTCAGATCAGACCCCTAATGTTTATAAGACCCTCATTCAGACCTCAGATCAGACCCCCAATGTTTATAAGACCCCAAATCAGACCTCAGATTAGACCCACAATTAGACCACCAATGTTAATAAAAGCCCCAATCAGATCTCAGATCAGACCCCTAATGTTATTAAGACCCCCGATCAGATCTCAGATCAGACCCCCAATCAGACCTCAGACCAGATTCCCAATGTTAATAAGACCCCCAGACCTCAGATCAGATTAAAATAATAAATAAATCAACTCCACCCATGAAGATGCATCTTCCTATACAACCAATTTAGTGGTTACAAAAAATAGACCCTAGATCACCATAGTAAGCTAAAATGAACTTAAATCTTTGTTGAACTTTACTCAAATTCCTATTTTGTGTGCCTCTATACTAATCCATGTAGGCATAACGAGTAATACCCAAGAATGACAGACATGGAGAGAAGATGGGGCAATAAGGAAGAAGGCAGAGAATTATCTTTGCATAGTTGTACACAACTGGCCATAATGACCATCATTACGTTTGGAGTTAAAAGGGAGAAGCTTGGAATACTAATAATACCATCCAAACTATAAAACACGGGGGCGGCAGCATCATCTTGTGGGGTTGTTTTGCTGCATGAGGGACTGGTGTACTTCACAATATAGATGGCATTATGACGAAAGAAGATTATGTGGAAATACTGAAGCAACATCTCAAGACATCAGCCAGGAAGTAAAAAATTGGGCGGAAATGGGTCTTCCAATTGGACAATGACCCGAAGCATACTGCCAAACTGGTTACAAAGTGACTTAAGGATAACAAACTCAATGTTTTGAAGTGGCCATCACAAAGCCCTGATCTCAATCCTATTGAAAATTTATGGGCAAAGCTGAAAAGGCAGGTCCGAGCAAGGCGACCAACAGACATGGCTCAGTTACACACGTTTTGTCAGGAGGAATGGGCCCAAATTCCGACCAACTATTGTGAGAAGCTTCTGGAAGGATATCCAAAACGTTTGACCCAAGTCATACAGTTTAAGGGCAATAGTCCCAAGTATTAATGAAATGTATGTAAACTTTAATGCTTTAAAACGTTCTCTCTCATTATTATGGCGTTTGGCAAATAATAATAATTATGGTAATCCTAATTGACCAAAAACAGGAAAGGTTTATTCTGATTTTATGTCAGATATTGAGAAAAACATGCATCTGTGTCTTTTTATATGGTGTATGTAAACTTCTGGTTTCAACTGTACATGTAAATATGACTGGCAAATATGAACAGAAGACATGAGAAAATGAGAGGAGAGGTTTGAAAAATCATTGTGTATTGTTGTCCGCTTGTTGGTGACTAGGTGACAAAGATTAAGCCCTGTACCTCCAAAATAGCTGACTGAGGTTAGAACTTCCTGTCCTCAGTTATGTCTAAAGGATAACTCTAGACCTATAATATGACAGAGATGAAGGAACCTTCTGCTGTGACATTGGGACCTATCATAAGATACCACTGATGGGAATGCGTGAACTGGGACCTCCACTGGTGGCCGAAACCAAGGAGCGTAGTGTTTGATGATGCACTGAAGCCTTACAGATGTTCATCAGAGATCTTCATCATTTTTTCTTTTACTAATTAATTTTTTTATGTATAGACTGTGCCTGTGATGAGCTGTGTAGGTGTTTTGTAGTGTCCTTCATGGTGAGGTGGTAAGAGCCAGAGCTCTGCACATTTCTATATATGGTCACATATGGGGAGTATATTCCAGTATAATGCACAGTAATATCCAGTATGTACCGGACCCCTGTGCTGAGCAGCAGATATGGGGCTTGTCTATATACTTCTCCTTATACAAGGTAAGAAATGGGACTTTATCATTTTATATCATAGTTATTATGTCCAGTTATTATGCTGATTTTACTAATAGCATTTCATTTACATAGGAGTATGGTGTATTTTTTTAAATATTTGAGACATTAGATTATGACAGTGTGTGGAATGACTGCAGACTTTATCTATTATAATATATACTAGGGACATAAACTAATAAAATGTCATAAAAATGGTAGTTTAAAAAATATAATATAAATATATTTTGGATAAAGAAATAGAAAGATTTTTGATACATTTAAAAGATTGATATGAGATAGATAAAATAAAATTACTTTTTTATTTTATTTTTGGAGAGAGCTGACTGTTTTTGTATTTTCTTTTTTATATGGATATGAAATAGATCGATAGATAGATAGACAGATAGTTATGACAGGGCGCTATTTGAGATAAATTTGATCTTCGGTAGATAGAGCCAGCACCTTCTCCATGGCTGCCTTAACTGAAATCTCCTGTGCTCCTTATTAATTTGAGACCCTTTTTGAACTTTCTCCAGATCCTCCCCATCTAAGTGGGACTCCATACCCAAATCTAGACTGTGTAGTTTGCATACTAATTGTGCAGTACTTTAGAAATCTAGAAGCCATGCCTTCTCCTAATAGAAGACAATATCTTTTGATGCAGCAGACTGGCATTGAGTGCTCTTCAATCTATCATCCACAATGTCAGTGACTAGAGATACCTTCAGAATGTACTGTGTGTGGTGGACATAGTTGTCCTCTAATCTGGGATCTGACCATTGTTATGGACACCTAGAAATTCTACCTTGTAGTTTATTGATCCTGATGTCTCCTGAAGTGGGTTTTAAAGGCAAGACCTCCCACCTTGATTGGTGCTCTCCAAGTCCAAATGGAAGATGAAACATTGCTCTTTTTTACATGTAGGGATCACTAAATAACACGACCAAGATTGGCGATTTTGAATGTAATACGGTTAAGGCCTCATGCACACGACCGTTGTTGTGTTCCGTTCCGCAAAATGTGCTTCCGTTGTTTTGTGATCCGTTTCCGTTTTTTCTTCCTTCATTTTTGGAGGATCTCCAGACATGAAGGAAAGTGAAAAAAAATCTAAGTCAAGTTTGCCATGCAAATGATAGGAAAAAAACAGACACGGAAGCGCGGATGACAATCTTGTGTGCCTCCGCTTTTTTTTTGCGAACCCGTTGACTTGAATGGGTCTGCGAACTGTTATCCGCCCAAAAAAATAGGACAGGTTATATTTTTTTGACGGACTGGAACCACGGATCACGGACGCGGATGACAAACGGTGCATTAGCCGAGTTTTCAACGGACCCATTGAAAGTCAATGGGTCCGCAGAAAATCATGAAAAACGGAACAATGGACACGGAATGAAACAACGGTCGTGTGCATATTAAAACGTACGTAATATCTCTTGCCCCTCTACTGTTATCTGCCTCCCACTAATAGGATAATGTGCCATATACTCTATCAGAGTCGCTATTCCATCATTCCATTATCTCTGTACTGGAGATTCACTTTCTATACCACTCCACCTACAGAAAAATATTTAGGATCCCCATATGTGGTCTCTATGGCTGTCTCAATGTAATAAAGCCCTATGTACTGGCTTCATAGCAGCCATTACTGAAGTCTATATACCGCCACTGGTCGCCTACAGTATATAATGGGATCCCTCCCATGAAACATCTAATGCCATAATGGCTACATACGGTGCCGTAGTTGTGGCTCGACGCGTTTCCTGGCTGATATTTAGCACAGTGGCCTCCGTGGCGTGCGGCTACTTTATATGTTTGTGTAGTTTGTATCTTTGGCTGTGTTAGATATCAGCCAGGAAACGCGTCGAGCTTTTTTTTACATAATTTACACTTCTACTTTGTATAATCTCCAACTTTTTCTGATGCTTCTTATTACATATCTGACGTCTTCTCGTACAGGGATCACTGTGGAAATGGTTTTGTATCAGCCCCAGGACATTGTATCTGTGGAGGTTAATAGGACGGCAGTCATCACGTGTGTGTCCAGGGAAGACTTAGATGCCGGATTAAGAATTTCCTGGTATCGTAGAAAATGGAGAAGCAGTGAAGCCCCGGTACTGGTGAAGTCCTGCTCCAGTGATAATGATCCACACAAATATGTCTGTAAGAATGAGAAGTACACGTCCTGGCTGGAGATACATAATGTACAGAGCACTGACTCTGGAGATTATTACTGTATGCATAAATACATTCCATATTTTCCACAATTTGGCAATGGAACAAAGCTGAATGTTGGAGGTAAGAGAACACCTACCATGGCGGAAGGCTCAAGTGCTTGGAGGTCTCAGTGACACTGGTCCAGACACCTCTGGTTCTGACTAGAGATGAACGAATCGAAGTTGACGAAATGGAGTTTGATCTAAAATTCAGGAAAAAATTCAATTTGCGCCGAATCCGAATTTCCTGACGCTTCGTGGTAACGAATTGCATTTTTTCCTAAAATGGCTGCTGCACGTGTGAAGACATGGAGCAAAGAACTCTGGGAAGGCGGGATCACCCACATAGCCAATCAGCAGCCAGCCAGCTCTGTGATGTCACAGCCCTATAAATAGCCTCAGCCGTCTTGGATTTTGCCATTTACTAGTACACTTAGTGCAGGCAGAGACGTCAGCAGGCGCTAGGGAAAGTGCTAGGAAAGATTTCATTGTGCTGAAAAAACGATTTACAAGTTCAGGAAAAGATTATTTCAGCTGTAGGGAAAGGATAGGGAGGCATCATCCACAGCATTGATGTAGAACAGGGTTCAGTAGGGGAGGTTACAGCCTGGGTAATAGGAACAATCCTATTACACCTTGCTGCACTGACTGCGGATCCAAATTGCCATTATACAGCTCTGTAATTCCAGCAAACCGTTCTTGTGATTGGGGGGCAAGTTCTGTGTGATACAGCCATTTACTAGGTGTATTAGTAGGAAATATACGTACGTCCTTTCAGCTGTTCTGCGTTAATTTTAGATTGTTTAAAAAAAAAATTTGGGGGGTGTATTAATAGGAAAAAAAAAAGGGAAATATGTCATAATTTCCGTTCTGCGGTGAAGTTACATTGTACTACAGCCATTTACGGGGCGTATTGAAGGGAAATAAACCTTCTTCCTATTATCTGTTCTGCAGTGAATTGGGATTATTTCTTTTTGTGGGGGAGGGATTCAGTTTTTTAAATTTTGAACAATCATATATTTTTAAAATGAGTTTATTACTGTCTATTGCTCATTTCTTACGTTGGCCTGCCATTTGGTAGCCAAAATAAGAATTGCAGCATGAAGTCCCTACAGCGAGACCCAGCGCTTTCAAAACAACTGCCGACATCCCCATTGGCCGCAGGGGATGTCGGTAGGGTTTTTGACACTTTAGATGCCGTGATCTCACTTGATCACGCCATCTAAAGCCTTTAATTACCGCGATCAGCATTATTGAAACAGCAGAGATCTTCCAGCCATGATGCCCACTGCACGTGCAAGTGGGCACCAAGTTTGCCTATCGCTCCAGCACCATACATGTATGGCGCTGGTAGGGAAAGGGTTAAAACACAAGAAAAACTATATAAATGTGGTATCATAATCATACTGACCTAGAGATTGAAGGGCTCAGGTCAGTTTTATCTTATATGGAATGCAGTAGAAACCAAAAAAAAATGCTAAACTATGGCGGAAATTGCATTGTTTTTCCAATTCCGCAACATTTGGAATTTTTTCCCGCTTCCCACTATGATATGCAATATTAAGTGATACCAATAAAAAGTATAACCTATCCCGCAAACAAGGGTTTGGGAATATATAATTATGGCCTCTTTCACACTACCGTATGGCTATTTCAGTGTTTTGTGGTCTGTTTTTCACGGATTCGTTGTTCCGTTTTTTGTTTCGGTTTCGGTTTCGTTTTTCGTATGTCATATACAGTATACAGTAATTACATAGAACAAATTGGGCTGGGCATAACATTTTCAATAGAAGGTTCCGCAAAAAACGGAACGGATACGGAAGACATATGGATGCATTTCCGTATGCATTCTGGTTTTATTTTGCGGACCTATTGACTTTAATGGAGCCACGGAACATGATTTGCGGCCAAATATAGGACATGTTCTATCTTTGCACGGAGCGGAAACACGGTGTAACGGAATGCATACGGAGTACATTCCGTTTTTTTGCGGACCCATTGAAATGAATGGTTCCGTATACGGACCGTATACGGAATACAAAAAACGGCCCGCAAATTTTTTATTGTTGTGGTCTGAGGGTGCGTCTGGTGCTGATATTTATCTAAGGCTTTGTGCACAGTATGGAGCAAAAGGCTTGTCGTGAAGAGGTGATTATGAATGGATGGTGAAGTTCATCAAAGGTCACACAAGGAGCCGTTCAAGTCCACGACTAAAAACACCATTGAGCATGCACATGAACGGATTCTGTTGGAGGAACAGGTGACAGCGGATCATGTGGCCCTACAAGGATGAAGATTTATGTCTAATGAAGAGGTGAACACAGCGGTGCATTTGCGGCTCACAGCTCAGCCTAAAACATGTTTTAATGAAGAAATACAAAGGTTTCTTGAAAGATGGACAAAGTGCATTGAAAAGCAGGGAGATTATGTGAAAAATCATGCATTTTTCTTTTCTGAGAGTTAATTAAAATTAATTGTACACCCACGTACGAGTACTTTTTTAAAGGGGTTGTCCCATCTAGGATATGCCCTCAATGTCTGACAGATCTGGGTCCCACCTCTGGTACCTGTACCTATTCTTAGAATGGAGCCTGCAAAGTGTCGGGAAGTGCACTGTGAATATCTAGATGCCCTCCATCAATTTCTAAGGGACTGACAAAAATAGTGACCACTTCTTTGGCTATTTCCATAAGCCCCATAGAAGTGAATGGAGCTTGCCGCTTGGCTATTTTCGGCAGTCCCATAGAAATGAATGGAGGGTGGCCACACATGCACAGTGGATCCTCCCTTACTTTGCAGGATCCGTTCTAAGGATATCTGCAGATCCCAGAGGTGGGACCTGCACCTCTCAGACATCCTAGTGATATGCCCCCAATGTTCAAGATAGGACAACCTCTTTCATTTAAATTATCTGACATAAAAACTATTCTAAACAGCCTCTAAAAATAATGCAACAAAATCTGATATCTGATCCGTCATATTGCGACGCTTGACTATATTGCTACTGCCATATTTAAAGAGCTTGAATTTATATGTCTAACTTTATAAAACTACAAATATGTATTTGTTCAATGCTATCTCCATTTCATGTTTGCAGAAAAGTCCACCTCCAGAAGCTACATTCATATCCTTGGTCCTCTCCAGCCTCAGCATCCTCACAGCTCTTTGTATCTGGCTTGTGTAGTACTTGCAGCTCATAATACAGTCCATCTCTACTGGAACATCTCAGGAACATATCACAAGGGTCGGATCATCTCTAGAGAAGAACCAGATGGTACATGGACTGTAGTGAACTGTATCTCACTTCCCAAGGACAACTTAAACTATAAGGAGAAGGTGACTTGTGAAGTTTGGATAAACTCATCTCCTACCAGTGTCCATTGGATAAACTCATCTCCTACCAGTGTCTTAGGAAAAGGTAACCATGTATACTAGAAGTGAAGTGGCATGGGCACATTTGTTGAGTTACATTATTTCTTGGTGTGCACAGGACATAATGGACATCATTGGATAAACTCATCTCCTACCAGTGTCTTAGGAAAAGGTAGCCATGTATACTAGAAGTGAAGTGGCATGGACACATTTGTTGAGCTACATTATTTCTTGGTGTGCACAGGACATAATGGAAATCAATTGACCTCTCTACTGTCCTTGAGGAGACAATTTTTAAGCATCATGAGAGAACATTTTATTCTTGGTTCTCTTCTACATGATATTAAATAGTCTATGTGTTTGAGATCAGTCAACATTCCAGAATCTTTTATGTATAGAGAAGACTAATGTTTTTCTTTCATAATTGAGTTTTCTGATTCTCATATTTTCTTCATAACAAAGTGTTGAGGTCATCTCTTAGGTGAGCTCCTTAAAGAAAATAGTTGAAATCATAGCCTTATATGACATTAGATGTTCCTGGCTCAAGTCTTATGAGCACAGTGATAAGGTGGTTTGGGAAAGAGGTTTAGAACCAACAAAGGTTATGAGACATAAAAATCTGGGTTTATTTTTGACATCCTGTGTCTGACCATTTTACAGATGACCTCTATGGATATTCTCCATCAAAATGTCAAAGCTTCCTCAGAACTTTGGTGATTATTGGGATTTTACTGCTGTTGACCTTGACAATTCTTCTCACTAGGACTCTCAACGGTAACACACAAACTATTGAAATATGTGAATCAGTTCTGGTTATACAACAGTTTCTCTCTAATGTGTCCACAAATTCTATATTTTTGTAGCCTATTCTAAATCCGTCAGTGTATATCTATTACTTATTGTATGTCAGATACTAAAACTTAAGGATTAATGTGCAAGAATAATATGATTGAGGTAAATACAGTAGATCATGAATATAGAAGAACAAAAGTTTTAACCCAATTGCCTTCACAAAAGGCCGCATTTACTCATTGATCATTTTTGATCCTTGTGTACCACATATGGCTGCCCATTTTTTTTTTATATTACCAATGAACAACTTTGTGGCACATTCTTCCTATGATGACTTTGCTCAGGATTTAAGTAAATTTGATGGCTAATGTTTTGGAAAGTTGAAACCTAGATGTGCTATTTGGACATAATATCCATTATCTAAGCCCCGAGTCAGTAAGGTGCACTAAAGCCAAGTATACACTGTATTCTATTAACAGAAACTATAATGGTTGATGATTAATAATTTTTTCCTTTTTTTCCAGAATGAAATTGCTTATACAGAACTGAATATAATCCGGGTTTCTAGATTAAAAAAATATTGTAGATTACAATCCAAGGACATTGTAGAAATGACAGAAAATGCACAAATTACTTACAGCTATTATTATATATGTGAAAGTTAATGGATTATCAGGATGTGAATCGATTTTGTTATTTTCTTAATAAAGAATTGATTTTGTAATTTGACCATTAGGATCCTTTTTTTTTTTTTTTAACGGACATTTGAGGTGTGCTTCATTGTGCTTCAACCGAGGGCCACAAAGGCCAGGCATTTCATATACTGAATTAATCTTGGACAGTGCTACCAATCTGGCCAATATTCTAGTATTCTACTCTTTCTACTAATCACCATTGTTGTGGACATGAGTGTATGGTGCATAGAGGACAGAGGGCACCATAGGGAAAGTCGTAAGGATGTCACTCCAGTCATGCTGGTTAAAGTGGTTTTCCAAGAGCTAAGTCTTGATGACCTATCCTCCGTATAGAACACAAATATCAGATTGGTAGGGATGTCAAAAAGTGCCTGGAAAACTCTCTCTTTTTGAACGTCTTAAAAAATTCAGGTAGAATATATAAATTATAGAGTTGGTTCAGTCATCTCTATTAATGACCCCGTCCATTTTACACGTGATCACATCCCAAAGCTTCAGTCCTGCTACTGATATACAGGACTGCCCAAAAAATTTATGGACCCCATAAATTACAACATTCTAAATGGTAAACAATTCAAGGTCTGGGCAGACAGCGAGAGTCGATACGGAGGTCAGGCATAAGTTGGGACAGTCAACAGAGGGTCAGAGTCCAGTAAACAGGCAGAAGTCAGTACAGAGGCAGACAACAGAAATAATACACCTTTGGTGCAACTAGCAAACTAAGAAACCTATTGTTCAGGCACCCTTCTACAAGTGAAGATTCTTTAAGTACCCCACAGTTGCCAGCCATTGGCTTGTGAAAATGAGGGTGCATGTGCACTGGCTGCAGGGGGAGTGTACTCTAAGGGCAGAGGAGGAGAGGTCGGAAACTAAGTCTGCGCCGCTGGGTGAGGTGAGCGCATAGGTTGCAGCTGCCACTATTGGAGGTCAGGGATGTTCCGGGAACATAATATATTATTATGCAATATATATTTAAAAAGTCTTGGAAGAAGTAGAGAAAAAAATGAAAATGAAATGTAAAACTTATCAAAAAATAAGAGTGTCCTTCTCAGCAAAATCAACATCAGTGATGAGCGGCAGGAGCAATATTAGAATAAGCGATATTTTTCCAAATATTTGGGATAATACTCGTCATATATTCGCAAATTCGAGAATTCGGGATCCCCAGTTATTATTTTCTTGATTGCAAAAATTGGCAATCGGAAAATTTGCGATAAAAATTAAGGATACAAAAATTTGCGATCAACACTACTCCTAAAGTCAAAGATATTGCAGCCTTCTCATTGGCCCACAAGCAAGAAGCAGTGAGGGATCATGGGTATTGATGAAAAAAAAAATCTAGCATATTCGCAATTACGAAGATATAGCACTATAATCTAGATATTCGCAAATTCTCGAAGTGCCAATATTCGCGATAAATATTTGCGATCAAGACTAATTAACATCACTTTTCAGAGGAATTAAAGCTATACCGCCCCTAAGTATTGTACATGAGGCATTAGTATACATTTTTATCAAAAAGCATAGGCCCACTCGTCACGACAAGGTTGCCTCCTTGAGTGGGGACCTGCTCTAAATATGGTGCAGTGCTGCGCGGAGACCACCTGGCGCTGCAGCACCGCACCAGCAGTCGGCAGGACCCAGCAGCCAAACAGTGCCCCCGCTGCCTGCCAAAGCCACCCTGGCACTGGGCCCCACCAACCCACCAACACAGCGCCAAAGCAACAATGGCCGCCGCTCAGGTATTAGACCATAGCACAGTATGAGGATGTGCGATCCAGATTCACTCTTATTCTTTTATACGAAATGTAAAACTTGGCTAGATCATTAAGAAGTTAAGATAGTAAAATAATTTTCGAGTCAGTCTGTAAGTTTCATACATTTCTACCTTCCTGTGGCTGGAACTATGAAAACACTGGACGATAACACAACATCCTGTTTCTGATGTATATGAGGGTCTGATGAAGGTGCTAACCTCAGATCAGTAAACAGGAAAACTCTCATGTAGTTTATTACAGTATTGGTCTTTGTAGGTTTATAAGTTGGAGTTTTTGTCTAAAGCTTGAGAAATCTAAAAGTTAAAGACAGGTTGAGGACACGTAAGCCCTTTGTTTCTCAAGGGGTCATTTAAATGCCTTTCATAGGTGTTTCCTACATATTTAAAGGATATGTCATTAATGCCTAATCAGTAGGGGTTTCATCAATCCAGCCTCCAAAAATCTCAGGAATGGGGCTGACCAGTTTTCCGTTCCTGGTGAAGAGGTGGCCATACATGCTTAGCCATTGTTTATTCGATTGACTGGGACATACAGAAAGTTTCCCTTGTCTCAAAATTCTTGGAGACTGTCCCTCTTTTCAGCCATTTTTATGTGATGAGGAACACTCCCCTGGACTTGCAGTGTCAGAATGTTTTTCAGCTATTTTGGTTAATCTGCAACGTGCCAACTTGCTGGAATTCGATATTGCACATATTCAGGGATGGACTGGGAACTTAAAGTGGCCCTGGAAAAAATAAAAATAAAAGTGGCCCCATATTGTAGGGATGTCTAAATTGACAAAAGGTGGGGCGACACCAATAGCCGGGGCCAGCAATACCATAGCGCAAAATACTGTCCCAGCAGAAACCTATACCACACAGCAGCACAATACACTGCCCAAAAGCTGTCCTTCTGTCATGGCCATCATTAGATGCCATTTTCTGCCCTCCTCCAGGTGTCTCTGATTGAGATATGGAGCAGGGGGCTTAGAGGGTTAGACGTAGGCCATAGCAGTTGAATTCTGAGTGCATGTGTGGTTGCTGGTAGGGTACATGAGTATCTGTTTCTAGCAGGGTTCATTACACTGAGAGGTCATTATTTACCTGGCCAGCGGCAGAGAGTATGCCCCATGGGCATCAGCCCACCAGGAAATTTCCCTGTAAGGTCTATCACCTTGCAGCTGGTGGCTATTCTTGACACTGTTGCGGTCTGTCTGCCTACCATAACCTTCTATACAGTTTCTGCTGAGGCCTGCATCATTTGTGCAATTACATTTCTTTACATTCATTTATAAATTTCACTGTTACGTAGTGAGAACCTTTAGCTTGGACCCACTTTGGGGCCAAACCAAACTATGTAAAAAATTCAGCGAACCGAACCCAAAACGAATCTCGACTTGGTTCAGTCATCTCTAAGAAGAACCCTTATTGTTGCCCTGATCCATTCTTGCCTTGATTACTGTAACTGACTACTAATCAATCTTCTTAGTAAAATCTTCCCTCTCCAGGCTCATCTATCAGCCTAACCACTACATCGATGCCTCCACCTTGTGACTTGTCACTGCACTGGCCACTCACTTACTTTAGGACACAATTTAATGGGGTTGTTCCATCTGAACGTTTATAGCATTTTGATAGGGTATGCCATACATGTCCAATAGGTGGGGGTCCCACCTTTGTCATTCACTCCTATGTAAAAAATTGTGAATAGAAAACCCGCTGCATATGTCTGGCTTTCTCCATTCACTGCAAGTCCATAGCAGTGAATGGAGTGGTGACCAAGCAGCACGGCCTGCTATCCATTCACAAAATGGCCTGAAGGGTCTCGATAGTGCTGGTCTACCTTATATCTCCTCCCTCATCTTTATCTAACATCCATGCTTTCTGTTCTGCCAATGAAAAGGGACTGATATCCTCCATAATTTCAACCTCAAACTTCCATCTCTGAGACTTTTCTCGTCCTGCACATGTTCTCTGGAATGCACTATACTGGACAATTAGATTACCTTCCTATGTTCTTCCAGTGTTAACTGGACCCCAAAACACATCTTTTTGGTATCACAATGGTTTTCTTTTTACTGCTCAGATTTCTATCTGTGAGATGAGATGCACTGATAGGTTTGATATTTTTGCTTGTTTGGTTGGAGGCTGTTTCAACAAAGGTTTGGAAAGGAGCTCAAAAAATGGCCACCACTAAGTAAGCCAGAGTAATTTTAGACACGTGAGAAGCTCATGTTCAGTTCAGAGATGTTTTGATAATGGAAATTAAGTGGTTGTCACGCTATGTGTATGTTGGCCAGAATTCAGTGGGGGTAGTCTCTGCAGTCTGGGTCAAATGCCTACATAAAGGATGTCCATGTATATTTAGCTATGCATTAACCTTTTAAAAATTAGGTTAGTTACAAGCGTATATTTTTTAATCTCCTCCTGAGATGAGATTGTGTTTTGTAGTGTCTTTCATGATGGGGAGGGAAGAGCCAGAGCTCTGTACATTTCTATATATGGTCACATATGGGGAGTATATACCGGTATAATGTAGAGTAATATCCAGTATGTACCGGACCCCTGTGCTGAGCAGCAGATATGGGGGTTGTCTATATACTTCTCCTTATACAAGGTAAGAAATGGGCCTTTATCATTACATAACTTTTTATTGTAGGTTATATTCTTATAATATTCATTATACCTGTCTCGTATTACCTTTGTGATTTTTACAATCACTCAATATCTATGTTGCACCTTCTGAAATGTCTGACATCTTCTCTTACAGGGATCACTGGTGAAATGGTTTTGTATCAGCCTCAGGACATTGTATCTGTGGAGGTTAATAGGACGGCAGTCATTATGTGCGTGTCCAGTGCAAAGTCAGTCGTACAAAAATTCTCGTGGTATCGGAGAAGTAACAAAGACCTGGTCTGTGTGAAGTCATGCACCAGAGATAATGATCCACACAAATACGGCTGTAAAAATGAGAAATTCACGGCCAGCCTGGAGATATATAATGTACAGATCACTGACTCTGGAGTTTATTACTGTATGAATTATTATACTAGGTTCTCTCTAAAATTTGGCAACGGGACATATTTGAATGTTGAAGGTAAGATCTTTCTGTTATCTTTTCTTCTATGTGCAAAAGAAAAATACCTGGGTAATTCACTTCATAGATATTTAGATGGATATTCTGAATATTAGACTAGGTCTGTTAAGATTAAGTAAAATTTTCATTTCCAGAGCGTCCCACCTTCAACCATATAAAAGTTGTGTTGAGGAGGAGGTCTCCTTCATTTGTTAGATCTTGACTTTATCCTTATTCCTTCAACCTTCTCTATACTATGTATAGTATTTGTGCAGTTAATGTTTTGCATTCATTTTTACATTACACTCTTATGTAGTAAGAAACATTAGCTTTAGCTTTAAGTCTTTAGTTTTCAGTTTAAACCTTTAGCTTTAGTCTATTGGTGACCTATTTAGTAAACTTTCTTAGTTTTTTTCTTCTCTCATCTTCTTTCTTATTTTTCTTCTCCAATCACCTCCACCTCTTCTCTTCTGTTTCTCATACTTCTCATTCTTCATCTTTTCTTTCATGTTATATATTTTTCCTCTCCATCTGCTTCTATCCCTTTTTTTTCCACCCTTCATATGCTCCGCATTCTTCTTCTGTTTTCTCTCCTTTTTCTCCCTCTTGAGATGAGAAAAGGGGGGTGCAGGCAAAGTATAGCCTACTTTGTTCCGACACCTCTTGGGACAATACCACGACCACAGCAGGATATATACAATGTCTTCAATTATTTGAAACTAAGGTGACAACGCATTTTGGAGTTACAAGACTCCTCTTTCAAGTCTGAAACCTGGCCAGAGATACAAATTTGAGGATTAAACGTTGCCTGCAACCCCCTTTTTCTCATTTCTAGTATTTATACTCCTCCAGAGGGTTGGCTACCCCTCAAAGTGAGTATCGGACGACATTGGCAGCACCAACCATTCTCATCCACCTGCCTTTATTAGTGTGTGTCTACGGTTGCACAACACAAAAATGATTCAAATTCCCACCTACGGGTTTACATGTATTACTCTATCAGCTCCTCAAAGTGAGGATCGGACGACATTGGCAGCACCAACCTGTCATAACCAGACAGCTGAGAAGCTCTGACAGAAGCCTTTCAGAACCTCCTCCTTGAGTTTTCTTTGTTTTTGGTTTTCAGTTCCTCATCTCGTTAGCCTCTCTCAGCTGTCATGTAGTTGGACTGATTGCATCCCTTTAAATTCCTCCCCATAATGCATTAGTGTGCGGTTTATACAGCTTCCTGGAGTGTGTGTGCATGCTGATCCTATTTCTCCGTCTTCTACAAGTTAAGTGTTGTACATTCATTTGTGATTTTCTGTTTGCTGGATCCCAGGTGACCCTGACTCCCTCCGTGTCTAGTGTAGGGAGCCGGTGGTCGTGTCCCTTCACTATTGTAGGGTGTTCAGGTGTTATATAGTCGAGGTACGAGGATATGCGATCATCCACCATTGGGATTATCGCATAGGCTGAGCAGTAAGGGAGAGAGCCAGGTCTGATGCAGGGGTCTCCCTTTTTGTTCCTTAGTTTTGGATCCAGTGAGTCATATATTAATTTTGCATTGTCTTGTTTCCTGTACACCTTCCGTGACACAACCATTCTCATCCACCTGCCTTTATTAGTGTGTGCCTACGGTTGCACAACACAAAAAAGTAAACATAATGGTACAAATTCACCCCTACGAGTTTTCTATTCCTCCTCAGCCTTCTTCTTTTACCTTTTGTTCTTTTCCTCTTCCTTGTTCCTTTTCTTTTCTTCACCTACATTTTCTTTGTAGTACTTTTTTTATTTTCCTTTCATCGTCCTAATACTTAGCTGTCACAGAAATAAGACTTGGTGGCCCTTTGTTTAAAGGGTTTTCTGGGACTTATATACTGGGACAATAGGTCATCAGTATTTGATTGGTGGGGGTCTGACACCAGAGACCCCTTACGATCATCTGTTTGAGAAGACACTGGTGCGTGCCATGGCCTTCTCCCTGCTCACCAAGCACAGCACCATAGTATAGTGTTTGTGCCCTTGCCACACTCCTTTTCTCATCAATTCAGAGAAGTGGCATAAATGGGAAAAAGTCACACATTTTGCCTAAAAATAACAAGACTTTGTGACTTTTCAACACCACTTTAGTAAATGCCCCTCCTTATTTTTGTGTCTTGATTAATTGAACAAATACCATATACCTTTTCAGTGATATCTCCCTTCTTTATTTGCAGACAACTCCACCTCCAGAAGCTCCATTCATATTCTCGGTCATCTTTACCCTCTGCATCCTAACAGCTCTTTAGATCTCACATGTGTAGTACTTGTGGCCCATAATACAGTCCATCTGCACTGGAACATCTCAGGAACATTTTACAAAGGCCGGATCATCTGTAAAGAAGAATCAGATGGGACATGGACTGTGATGAACTTCATTTCACTCCCCAAGAACAGTTGGCGTCATGGGGAGAAGATGACTTGTGAAGTTTGGATAAACTCATCTCCTACCAGTGTCCACTGGGAAATCCCCGAAAAAGGTAGCAATGGATCCTAGAAGTAAGGTGGTATTGACACTTATGGAGCTATAGTACTTCTTGGCAGGACACTAGATCATGAGTTGACCTCTATGCTGCCCTTTAGGTCATGAATTTTTATGATACATTTGTTTAATAGAGAACATATTTTTCTTAGTTATCTCTAGTATGGTATTAAAAACTGTCATGTATTTGAGATCATTAAAAATTCCAGAATCTTTTATATATAGAAGATGATATTTGTCCTTTGATAAATAAGTTTTCATATTAGAATTTTTTTTTTCATTTCAATTGTTAGGAGCTCTTGAGAGAACATAGTTATGAATAGCACCCTATCTGACACTTGATGTCCTTGGTTCAAGCCCTATGAGCATAGATGACAAATAGATTCTGATTACCAACAAAGAAGATAGGACATATAAAAATGAGGTTTCATTTTCAACATCTTGTGTCTGACCATTTTACAGATGAGCTCCATGGGTGTGCCTATAACTGTCAAAGCTTCCTGATATCGGTGGTGACCTCTGGGACTTTACTGCTGTTCATGTTGTCTGTTCATCTCATCAGGACTCTCAAACCCATAGGTAACGCTATGCAACGGTTGTCACCCAACTGTCTACAAGTTTTGTACATTTTATATCCTATTCCAAATCAGTCAATATATTTTTCTGGTTTTAATATTTCAGATAATAAAACTCAAGAGTTGATGGCCAGGAATAATATGATGGAGGTAAATGCAGTATATCATCTATATTAATTCCACATTTACTAACAGCAAATTCAGTTGTTACCATTTTGAAGAATTTAAACCTAGAGTGCTCTCTGGACATGAAATAAATGTACTGTACAGACGCCCAAAGTCAGTGAGGTGCACTAAAGCCAAGTATTTGTTATTCTCGAACCTCTTGATAGCTAACTTTTGTATTTTTTCCTTTTTATTTTAGGATGAAATTGTCTATTCAGAACTTAATATAAACCAATTTTCTAAATTTTTAAATCACCCTGAAGAGTAAATCTATGAACGCAAAATTACACAAATTAAAGGAATTTATTCTTGCATATGCAAATGAACGGATCTTTCGATGTGAATCAGTCTTGCTATCTTTCAACTGATTTAATAATTTGACAACTGGGATTCATTTTGACAAAAAATATTTGACCCTGTAGAGGCGTCCTTCATTTTAGTTGTGACCCGAATAAAGTTGAGATAATTAATACACTGAATCAGTTCTGAGTGTTGCCTCTTTTCTGGCTTAACTGCTCGTATCCCTCTCTTTCTACTAATCCCCAGTGTTGAGGCATAAGTCTATGGTGCATAGAGGACAGAGGTCAACATAGGGAGAGTCCCAATGATGTGCTCGTGTTGGTGCTCGTTAAGCCAATGCACCACTACCTACCTCAGTACAGGAGTGTCATACAGTGTCTTTATAATTATGCCATCCCAATTACAACTTTGGAAACATCATGCTATGTGAGCATTCATTTCCCTAGCCATGGTGGCCATGGTTGAAATAACTCATTAAATGGTGGCCATATAATACACTATTTTATTGTACTTGCTCCTCACACCCTCCCACTGATTTTCTATGAAAGTAAAAAATTATGCTTTTATGGCCTCCTTCACACAACCATATGGCTTTTTCAGTATTTTGTGGTCCGTAAAAAATGGATCCGCAAAAAATACCGATGACATCCGTGTGCATTCCGTTTTTTTGCGGAACGGAACAGCTGGCCCCTAATAGAACAGTCCTATCCTTGTCTGTTATGCGGACAATAATAGGACATGTTCTATGTTTGAACTGAACGGAAATATGGAAACGGAAGGCATATGGAGTACCGTCCATATTTTTTGAGGATCCATGAAAATGAATGGTACCGTATACGGAACACAAAAAACGGAATGTAAGTGGAAAGGAGGCCTAATACTGTGTTCTTAGTGTGAATATGTGTAAAAAAGAGAATAACAACAGTACTCTCCATAAAAGTAGAGGGTATCTGAGGGGACACTATTACTGTGTTGATACACTTTCTGAGGACAAAAAGGGATGTACTATTTCTGTGGAGGGCTCTATTATTCTGTGGGGCACTATGACCATGGCTAATTTTTTCTGTGGGGGGATAACTATAGAAATGGGAGTAGCTGGGGCAACGGCAACAGCAACAGGCACAGAAATGGGGAAGAAGCAAAGTAGTACAGACAGAGGAGTGGTAAATCGGCATGTGGTATCATGTCACAAAAGCCATTGAAAGGAATTGAAATAGTCAATGAATAGTTTCTTGATATTGCTAGTTAACTTTTTAAGAATCACGATGACGATTGCTATATCTATATGTTAAAGACGTGAGAAGATTGGACAGTTTGCATAAGGAGTGGGAATGGGTGGAAAGGATTCTGGAAAAGTGAGATCATGGTTGTCAGGTGTCATCATGGTGGTCTGCCACAGATGGAGAAGAAAAGCAAATATGAATGACCCCCAAAGAAAACTGTGAGCCACTTTATTTAACTGTGATTTAATCACACATACAGTCTACAAAGCACCTACGTAGACCTGATATCTGCAAATATATGGTTACTGTATGGTGATACTATTGTTTATACACAGTGTGTTTTATTCAGTTACAGTATGGTACTATTATTCAGACACTATGTAGTATCAATATGTAGTCATGGGTGCACACGTGTTAATTGGCCCTTGTATGGTGGTATTAAAAGATAACTGTATTTACACCAGACTGCAGTGGGCAGAGGATGTGACTGCCTGTCTCTTCAAACACCAGAAATAACTTACTCCACTCACAGAGACTGCTGTACAGCCTGACCCAATAGTATGCTTACTGAGTATGTCTACTGTGTCTTCTCCTGGCACACAAGTCGTAGGACAGGGCAGGCTGTACAACACATCAGACCTTGCTGAGCAGAGTATGCTGCTATGATTGGGATAAGTGACCCAAATTCTACGGGTTTAAATTAAACATTACATTCCCTTTTTGCTTTTATTTTTGAAAAATAATTTTAAAAAGTCAAGAAGAAACAAGAACACCCAACCTACTTTACCTTGATGGGTAGCAAATAATATTACTTGTATGTGTGTAAAAAGCAGCACCGCTCGGAGATGTAACACCGGTACACAGAGCAGATTTGAAGCCCGTGGTGTAGAACCAAAAGTTTTCTTTGTTTTTCGTTCATTTCTTTTTCTTAACTTTCCAAAATGAATCTCGAGTTGGTTCGCTCATCTCTAAGCAGAACCCTTATTGTTGCCCTGATCCATTCTTGTTTTGATTACTGTACCTCATTACTAATCAATCTTCTCAGTAAACTCTTCCCTCTCCAGGCTCATCTATCAGCCTCACCACTACACCGATGCCTCCACCTTGTGACTTGTCACTGCACTGGCCACTTACTTACTTTAGGACACAATTTAATGGGGTTGTTCCATCTGAAGATTTATAGCATTTTGATAGGGTATGCCATTTTGATAGGGTTAAGGAGAGGATTGTGGAACATCTAAAATCCCATGGATTGAAAGATGACAAACAGCATGGGTTTACTTCAGGGAGATCATGTCAAACTAATCTTATAGATTTTTTTGATTGGGTGACTAAAATAATAGATGGCGGAGGTGCAGTAGACATCGCTTGTCTAGACTTTAGTAAGGCTTTTGATACTGTCCCACATAGAAGGCTTATCAATAAAGTGCAATCTTTGGGCTTGGACTCCCATATTGTTGAATGGATAAGGCAGTGGCTGAGGGACAGACAACAGAGGGTTGTAGGCGATGGAGTATATTCAGACCACGGTCTTGTTACCAGTGGGGAACCTCAGGGATCTGTTCTGGGACCCATATTGTTTAATATCTTTATCAGCGAAATTGCAGAAGGCCTCGATGGTAAGGTGTGTCTTTTTGCTGATGACACAAAGATTTGTAACAGGGTTGATGTTCCTGGAGGGATACACCAAATGGAAAAGGACTTAGGAAAACTAAGTCCAACAAAATTTTAATGTTAATGAGTGCAAGATAATGCACCTGGGACGTAAAAACCCAAGAGCAGAATATAAAATCAGTGATACAGTCCTAACCTCAGTATCTGAGGAAAGGGATTTAGGGGTCATTATTTCAGAAGACTTAAAGGTAGGCAGACAATGTCATAGAGCAGCAGGAGATGCTAGCAGAATGCTTGGTGTATAGGGAGAGGCATTACCAGTAGACAGAGGGGGCTCATGCCGCTCTACAGAGCACTAGTGAGACCTCATCTGGAGTATTGTGCTCAGTACTGGAGACCATATCTCCAGAAGGATATTGATACTTTGGAGAGAGTTCAGAGAAGAGCTACTAAACTAGTACATGGATTTCAGGATAAAACTTACCAGGAAAGATTAAAGGACCTTAACATGTACAGCTTGGAAGAAAGACGAGACAGAGGGGAGATGAGAGGAACGGCTAAATACATAAAGGGAATCTACAAGGTAAAAGAGGAGAGAATATTTAAAAGAAGAAAAACTGCTACAAGAGGACAAAGTTTTAAATTAAAGGGGCAAAGGTTTAAAAGTAATATCAGGAAGTATTACGTTACTGAGAGAGTAGTGGATGCATGGAATAGCCTTCCTGCAGAAGTGGTAGCTGCAAATACAGTGGAGGAGTTTAAGCATGCATGGGATAGGCATAAGGCCATCCTTCATATAAGATGGGGCCAGGGGCTATCCATAGTATTCAGTATATTGGGCAGACTAGATGGGCCAAATGGTTCTTATCTGCTGACACATCCTATGTTTCAATAGGTGGGGGTCCCACCTTTATCATTCACTCCTTTCTCAAAAATTGTGAATAGAAAGCCCACTGCATATGTCTGGCTTTCTCCATTCACTGCAAGTCTATAGTAGTGAATGGAGTGGTGACCAAGCAGCACGGCCCGCTATCCATTCACGAAACGGCCTGAAGGGTCTCGATAGTTCTGCACTACCCTATATCTCCTCCCTTATTTTTATCTAACTTACATGCTTTCTGTTCTGCCAATGAAAAGGGACTAATATCCTCCATAATTTCAACCTCAAACTTCCATCTCTGAGACTTTTCTCATCCTGCACACGTTCTCTGGAATGCACTATACTGGACAATCAGATTAACTTCCTATGTTCTTCCAGTGTTAACTGGACCCTGAAACACATCTTTTTGGTATCAAAATGGTTTTCTTTTTACTGCTCAGATTTCCATCTGTGAGATGAGATGCACTGATATGTTTGATATTTTTGCTTGTTTGGAGGTAGGGATGAGCTTGCTTACGCAGTGACAGGCATATGGTTGACATAAAGCTATGGGACATTCTCAGCTATGGGCCCTCTCTCCTCTGTCTGGGTGCCGGGGCCTAAATATCTGACAGTGGCCTGTTCCAGTGGTGGGTGACATGAAGCTTGATTTTCTGCTATGACATGAAGCCTGATTCTCTGCTATGGGACCTCTCTCCTCTGTCTGGGTGCCGGGGCCTAAATATCTGACAGTGGCCTGTTCCAGTGGTGGGTGACGTGAAGCCTGATTCTCTGCAATGGGACCTCTCTCCTCTGTCTGGGTGCCGGGGCCTAAATATCTGACAATGGCCTGTTCCAGTGGTGGGTGACGTGAAGCCTGATTCTCTGCTATGACATGCAGACTGATTCTCTGCAATGGGACCTCTCTCCAATTGATATTGGTTAATTTGTATTTATTTTATTTTTATTTTTATTCATTTCCTTATCCACCTTTGTTTGCAGGGGATTTACATACATTTTGCTGCCTTTTGCAGCCCTCTAGCCCTTTCCTGGGCTGTTTTACAGCCTTTTTAGTGCTGAAAAGTTCGGGTCCCCATCGACGTTCGGGTCGAGTTCGGATCCCGAACCCGAACATTTCCAGGAAGTTCGGACAAACTTCTCGAACCCGAGCATCCAGGTGTTCGCTCAACTCTAGTTGGAGGCTGTTTCAACAAAGGTTTGGAAAGGAGCCCAAAAAATGGCCACCACTAAGTAAGCCAGAATAATTTTAGACATGTGAGAAGCTCATGTTCAGTTCAGAGATGTTTTGATAATGGAAATAAAGTGGTTGTCACAGCATGTGTATGTTGGCCAGAATTCAGTTAGGGTAGTCTCTGCAGTCTGGGTCAAATGTATATATTTAGCTATGCATTCACCTTTTAAAAATTAGGTTAGTTACAAGCGTATATTTTTTTAACCTCCTCTTGAGATGGGATTGTGTTTTGTAGTGTCTTTCATGATGACGTGGGAGGAGCTAGAACTCTGTAGTGTCTTTCATGATGGGGAGGGAAGAGCCAGAGCTCTGTACATTTCTATATATGGTCACATATGGGGAGTATATACCGGTATAATGTAGAGTAATATCCAGTATGTACCGGACCCCTGTGCTGAGCAGCAGATATGGGTGTTGTCTATATACTTCTCCTTATACAAGGTAAGAGATGGGACTTTATCATTACCTAACGTTTTATTGTAGGTTATATTCTTATTATATTCATTATACCTGTCTCGTATTACCTTTCTGATTTTTACAGTCTCTCAATATCTATGTTGCATCTTCTGAAATGTCTGATGTCTTCTCTTACAGGGATCACTGGTGAAATGGTTTTGTATCAGCCTCAGGACATTGTATCTGCAGAGATTAATAGGACGGCAGTCATCACGTGTGTGTCCAGTGCAAAGTCAGTCGTACAAAAATTCTCGTGGTATCGGAAAAGTAACAAAGACCTGGTCCGTGTGAAGTCATGCACCAGAGATAATGATCCACACAAATACGGCTGTAAAAATGAGAACTACACGGCCAGCCTGGAGATATATAATGTACAGATCACTGACTCTGGAGTTTATTACTGTATGAATTATTATGCTAGGTTCTCTCTAAAATTTGCCAACGGGACATATTTGAATGTTGGAGGTAAGATCTTTCTGTTATCTTTTCTTCTATGTGCAAAAGAAAAATACCTGGGTAATTCACTTCATAGATATTTAGATGGATATTCTGAATATTAGACTAGGTCTGTTAAGATTAAGTAAAATTTTCATTTCCAGAGCGTCCCACCTTCAACCATATACAGTATAAGTTGTGTTGAGGAGGAGGTCTCCTTCTTTTGTTAGATCTTGACTTTATCCTTATTCCTTCAACCTTCTCTATACTATGTATAGTATTTGTGCAGTTAATGTTTTGCATTCATTTTTACATTACACTCTTATGTAGTAAGAATTTTTAGCTTTAGCTTTAAGTTTTTACTTTTTAGTTTAAACCTTTAGCTTTAGTCTATAGACTGGGGCATCGAGGTCATCTTCCATTTAGTAAACTTTCTTAGTTTTTTTCTTCTCTCGTCTTCTTTCTTATTTTTCTTCTCCAATCACCTCCACCTCTTCTCTACTGTTTCTCATACTTCTCATTCTTCATCTTTTCTTCCATGTTATATTTTTTCCTCTCCATCTGCTCCTATCCTATTTTTTCCACCCTTCATATGCTCCACATTCTTCTTCTGTTTTCTCTCCTTTTTCTCCCTCTTGAGATGAGAAAAGGGGGGTGCAGGCAAAGTATAGCCTACTTTGTTCCGACACCTCTTGGGACAATACCACGACCACAGCAGGATATATACAATGTCTTCAATTATTTGAAACCAAGGTGACAACGCATTTTGGAGTTACTAGACTCCTCTTTCAAGTCTGAAACCTTGCCAGAGATACAAATTTGAGGATTAAACGTTGCCTGCACCCCCCTTTTTCTCATTTCCAGTATTCATACTCCTCCAGAGGGTTGGCTACCCCTCAAAGTGAGGATCGGATGACATTGGCAGCACCAACCATTCTCATCCACCTGCCTTTATTAGTGTGTGCCTACGGTTGCACAACACAAAAAATGGTACAAATTCACCCCTACGGGTTTACATGTATTACTCTCTGAAAGCCTTTCCCTTTTTATTTTTTGCTATAATTTGCTCATCTCCTTTTTCTAAAAGTTGTCTCCTTTTTCTGTTCCTCCTCAGCCTTCTTCTTTTACCTTTTGTTCTTTTCCTCTTCCTTGTTCCTTTTCTTTTCTTTACCTACATTCTCTTTGTAGTACTTTTTTTATTTTCCTTTCATCGTCCTAATACTTAGCTGTCACAGAAATAAGACTTGGTGGCCCTTTGTTTAAAGGGTTTTCTGGGACTTATATACTGGGACAATAGGTCATCAGTATTTGATTGGTGGGGGTCTGACACCAGAGACCCCCTACGATCATCTGTTTGAGAGGACACTGGTGCGTGCCATGGCCTTCTCCCTGCTCACCAAGCACAGCACCATAGTATAGTGTTTGTGCTTTTTTTCACAGCTCAGCTTAATTGAATTGAATGGGGCTGAGCTACACCCAGGCCACGTGACTGATGAACATGATGACATTTGGCCTAGGAAAAGCTTAAAGAAGACCAACTGCTGCTGCCTTTTCAAACAGCTGATCAGCAGGTGTCCTGGGTGTTAGGCCCCCACCAATCAGATACTGATGACCTATCCAAAGGTTAAGTCATCAGTATATAAGTCTCGGAAAACCCCTTTAAAATGCAACATTTGACAATATACTGTAAGCATGTTGACTACTTTGTTACTGCCTAATTTACAAAGCTTGGAGGACATTTATCAAGACCAGCATTTTTTTGCTATTCCTGGTTCCCTCGGCACAGCCGAAGGATACTTCAAGGTTATGTAAGAGTGCATGCTTCTCATAATTCTGACACATCCTTCCGCTGGTCATGGAACAGACCAATCTACAGCAGCCTCCTAGCTGCAATAGATTTCTGCCTTTATTCATGCAGAAAACTGGCATAAATAAAAAATAAATTTAATGGGCCTGCTGTCCCACCCTTGCCACACTCCTTTTCTCATCAATTCAGAAAAGTGGCATAAATGGGAAAAAGTCACACATTTTGCCTAAAAAATAACAAGACTTTGTGACTTTTCAACACCACTTTAGTAAATGTCCCTCCTTATTTTTGTGTCTTGATTAATTGAACAAATACCATATACCTTATTCAGTGATATCTCCCTTCTTTATTTGCAGACAACTCCACCTCCAGATGCTCCATTCATATTCTCGGTCATCTTTACCCTCTGCATCCTAACAGCTCTTTAGATCTCACATGTGTAGTACTTGTGGCCCATAATACAGTCCATCTGCACTGGAACATCTCAGGAACATATTACAAAGGCCGGATCATTTGTAAAGAAGAATCAGATGGGACATGGACTGTGATGAACTTCATTTCACTCCCCAAGAACAGTTGGCGTCATGGGGAGAAGATGACTTGTGAAGTTTGGATAAACTCATCTCCTACCAGTGTCCACTGGGAAATCCCCGAAAAAGGTAGCAATGGATCCCAGAAGGAAGGTGGTATTGACACTTATGGAGCTACAGTACTTCTTGGCAGGACACGAGATCATGAGTTGACCTCTATGCTGCGCTTTAGGTCATGAATTTTTACGATGCATTTGTTTAATAGAGAACATCTTAGTCTTGGTTATCTCTAGTATTTAAGACCGTCATGTGTTTGAGATCATTCAAAATTTCAGAATCTTTTACATATAGAAGATTACATTTGTCCTTTGATAAGCAAGTTTTTATATTAGAATTTTTTTATGTCATGTTAAATTGTTAAGATCTCTTAGGTGAGCTCTTGAGAGAACATAGTTATGAATAGCACCCTATCTGACACTTGATGTCCTTGGTTCAAGCCCTATGAGCATAGATGACACATAGATTCTGATTACCAACAAAGAAGATAGGACATATAAAAATGAGGTTTCATTTTCAACATCTCGTGTCTGACCATTTTACAGATGAGCTCAATGGGTATGCCTATAACTGTCAAAGCTTCCTGATACCGGTGGTGACTTCTGGGACTTTACTGCTGTTCATGTTGTCTGTTCATCTCATCAGGACTCTCAAACCCATAGGTAACACTTATACATTTGAGGGGTGTTGAAACAAGATTATACAACGGTTGTCCCCCCCACTGTCTACAAGTTTTGTACATTTTATATCTTATTCGAAATCAGTCAATATATTTTTCTGGTTTTAACATTTCAGATAATAAAACTCAAAAGATGATGGCCAGGAATAATATGATGGAGGTAAATACAGTATATCAACTATATTTATGCCACATTTACAAACAGCAAATTCAGTTGGTACAATTTTGAAGAATTTAAGCCTAGAGTGCTCTCTGGACATGAAATAAATGTACTGTACAGATGCCCAGAGTCAGTGAGGTGCACTAAAGCCAAGTACTTGTTATTGTAGAACCCCTTGATGGCTAACTTTTGTATTTTTTCCTTTTTATTTTAGGATGAAATTGTCTATTCAGAACTGAATATAAACCAATTTTCTAAATTTAAAAATCAACCTGAAGAGTAAATCTATGAACGCAAAAATACACAAATTAATGAAATTTATTCTTGCATATGCAAATTAACGGATCTTTCAATGTGAATCAGTCTTGCTATCTTTCAACTGATTTTGAAATTTGACAACTGGGATTCATTTTGACAAAAATATTTGACCCTGTAGAGGCGTCCTTCATTTTAGTTGTGACCCAAATAAAGATGAGACAATTAATACACTGAATCAGTTCTGAGTGTTGCCTCTTTTCTGGCTTAACTGCTCGTATCCCTCTCTTTCTACTAATCCCCAGTGTTGAGGCATAAGTCTATGGGGCATAGAGGACAGAGGTCAACATAGAGAGAGTCCCAATGATGTGCTCGTGTTGGTGCTCGTTAAGCCAATGCACCACTACCTACCTCAGTACAGGAGTGTCATAAGTGTCTTTATAGTTATGTCATCCCAATCACAACCTTGCAAACACCATGCTATGTGGCCATTCATTTCCCTAGCCATGGTGGCCATATAATACACTATTTCATTGTGCTTGCCAGAGCTTGAGCTAGCTCCTCACACCCTTCCACTGATTTTCTATGAAAGGCAAAAATTATGCTTTTGTGGCCTCCTTCACACAACTGTATGGCTTTTTCAGTATTTTGTGGTCTGCAAAAAATACGGTAGACATCCGTGTGCATTTCGTTTTTTGCGGAATGGAAAATATGGCCCCTAATAGTACAATCCTTGTCCGTTATGCGGACATTAATAGGACATGTTCTATGTTTGAACGGAACGAAAATGGAAATACGGAAACGGAAGGCATACGGAGTACCTTTCGTATTTTTTGCGGATCCATTGAAATGAATAGTTCCGTATACGGTCCGTATACGGAACACACAAAAAACGGAACGGAAACGGAAAAAAAATGTTCGTGTGCAGGAGGCCTAATACTGTGTTCCTAGTGTGAATATGTGTAAAAAAGAGAATAATAACAGTACTCTCCATAAAAGTAGAGTTTAACTGAGGGGACACTATTACTGTGTTGATGCACTTTCTGAGGACAAAAAGGGATGTACTATTTTTGTGGAGGGCTCTATTATTCTGTGGGGCACTATGACCATGGCTCATTTTTTCTGTGGGGGGGATAACTATAGATATGGGAGTAGCTGGGGCAACAGCAGCAGACACAGTATTGGGGAAGAAGCAAGGTAGTACAGACAGAGCAGTGGTAAACCGGCATGTGGTATCATGTCACAAAAGCCATTGAAAGGAATTGAAATAGTCAATGAATAGTTTCTTGATATTGCTAGTTAACTTTTTTAAGAATCACGATGACGATTGCTACATCTATATGTTAAAGACGTGAGAAGATTGGAAAGTTTGCATAAGGAGTGGGAATGGGTGGAAAGGATTCTGGAAAAATGAGGAATCAAAGGTGTCTATGCAGTAGACAAGTCATGGTTGTCAGGTGTCATCATGGTGGTCTGCCACAGATGGAGAAGAAAAGCAAATATGAATGACCCCAAAAGAAAACTGTGAGCCACTTTATTTAACTGTGATTTAATCACACATACAGTCTACAAAGCACCTACGTAGACCTGATATCTACAAATATATGGTTACTGTATGGTGATACTATTGTTTATACACAGTGTGTTTTATTCAGTTACAGTATGGTACTATTATTCAGACACTATGTAGTATCAATATGTAGTCATGGGTGCACACGTGTTAATTGGCCCTTGTATGGAGGTATTAAAAGATAACTGCATTTACACCAGACTGCAGTGGGCAGAGGATGTGACTGCCTGTCTCTTCAAACACCAGAAATAACTTACTCCACTCAAGAGACTGCTGTACAGCCTGTCCCAATACTATGCTTACTGAGTATGTCTACTGTGTCTTCTCCTGGCACACAAGTCGTAGGACAGGGCAGGCTGTACAACACATCAGACCTTGCTGAGCAGAGTATGCTGCTATGATTGGGATAAGTGACCCAAATGCTACGGGTTTAAATTAAACATTACATTCCCTTTTTGCTTTTATTTTTGAAAAATAATTTTAAAAAGTCAAGAAGAAACAAGAACACCCAACCTACTTTACCTTGATGGGTAGCAAATAATATTACTTGTATGTGTGTAAAAAGCAGCAATGCTCGGAGATGTAACACCGGTACACAGAGCAGATTTGAAGCCCGTGGTGTAGAACCAAAAGTTTTCTTTGTTTTTCGTTCATTTCTTTTTCTTAACTTTCCAAAACGAATCTCGACTTGGTTCGCTCATCTCTAAGCAGAACCCTTATTGTTGCCCTGATCCATTCTTGTCTTGATTACTGTACCTCATTACTAATCAATCTTCTCAGTAAACTCTTCCCTCTCCAGGCTCATCTATCAGCCTCACCACTACACCGATACCTCCACCTTGTGACTTGTCACTGCACTGGCCACTCACTTACTTTAGGACACAATTTATTGGGGTTGTTCCATCTGAAGATTTATAGCATTTTGATAGGGTATGCCATTTTGATAGGGTTAAGGAGAGGATTGTGGAACATCTAAAATCCCATGGATTGAAAAATGAAAAACAGCATGGGTTTACTTCAGGGAGATCATGTCAAACTAATCTTATTGATTTTTATGATTGGGTGACTAAAATAATAGATGGCGGAGGTGCAGTAGACATCGCTTGTCTAGACTTTAGTAAGGCTTTCGGTACTGTCCCACATAGAAGGCTTATCAATAAAGTGCAGTCTTTGGGCTTGGACTCCCATATTGTTAAATGGATTAGGCAGTGGCTGAGGGACAGGCAACAGAGGGTGGAAGTCAATGGAGTATATTCAGACCAAGTTCTTGTTACCAGTGGGGTACCTCAGGGATCTGTTCTGGGACCCATATTGTTTAATATCTTTATCAGCAAAATTGCAGAAGGCCTCGATGGTAAGGTGTGTCTTTTTGCTGATGACACAAAGATATGTAACAGGGTTGATGTTCCTGGAGGGATACACCAAATGGAAAGGATTTAGGAAAACTAAGTCCAACTAAATTTTAATGTTGATAAGTGCAAGATAATGCACCTGGGATGTAAAAACCCAAGAGCAGAATATACAATCAGTGATACAGTCCTAACCTCAGTATCTGAGGAAAGGGATTTAGGGATCATTATTTCAGAAGACTTAAAGGTAGGCAGACAATGTCATAGAGCAGCAGGAAATGCTAGCAGAATGCTGGGGTGTATAGGGAGAGGCATTACCAGTAGAAAGAGGGGAGCGCTCATGCTGCTCTACAGAGCACTAGTGAGACCTCATTTGGAGTATTGGGCGCAGTACTGGAGACCATATCTCCAGAAGGATACTGATACTTTGGAGAGAGTTCAGAGAAGAGCTACTAAACTAGTACATGGATTGCAGGATAAAACTTACCAGGAAAGATTAAAGGACCTTAACATGTATAGCTTGGAAGAAAGACGAGACAGAGGGGATATGTTAGAAACTGCTAAATACATAAAGGGAATCAACAAGGTAAAAGAGGAGAGAATATTTAAAAGAAGAAAAACTGATACAAGAGGACATAGTTTTAAATTAGAGGGGCAAAGGTTTAAAAGTAATATCAGGAAGTATTACTTTACTGAGAGAGTAGTGGATGCATGGAATAGCCTTTCTGCAGAAGTGGTAGCTGCAAATACAGTGAAGAAGATTAAGCATGCATGGGATAGGCATAAGGCCATCCTTCATATAAGATAGGGCCAGGGGCTATCCATAGTATTCAGTATATTGGGCAGACTAGATGGGCCAAATGGTTCTTATCTGCCGACACATCCTATGTTTCAATAGGTGGGGGTCCCACCTTTGTCATTCACTCCTTTCTCAAAAATTGTGAATAGAAAGCCCACTGCATATGTCTGGCTTTCTCCATTCACTGCAAGTCTAAAGTAGTGAATGGAGTGGTGACCAAGCAGCACGGCCCGCTATCCATTCACGAAACGGCCTGAAGGGTCTCGATAGTGCTGCACTACCCTATATCTCCTCCCTTATTTTTATCTAACTTCCATGCTTTCTGTTCTGCCAATGAAAAGGGACTAATATCCTCCATAATTTTAACCTCAAACTTCCATCTCTGAGACTTTTCTCATCCTGCACACGTTCTCTGGAATGCACTATACTGGACAATCAGATTAACTTCCTATGTTCTTCCAGTGTTAACTGGACCCCGAAACACATCTTTTTGGTATCAAAATGGTTTTCTTTTTACTGCTCAGATTTCCATCTGTGAGATGAGATGCACTGATATGTTTGATATTTTTGCTTGTTTGGAGGTAGGGATGAGCTTACTTACGCAGTGACAGGCATATGGTTGACATCAAGCTATGGGACATTCTCAGCTATGGGACCTCTCTCCTCTGTCTCGGTGCCGGGGCCTAAATATCTGACAGTGGCCTGTTCCAGTGGTGGGTGACATGAAGCCTGATTCTCTGCTATGGGACCTCTCTCCAATTGATATTGGTTAATTTTTATTTATTTTATTTTTATTTTTATTCATTTTCTTATCCACATTTGTTTGCAGGGGATTTACCTACATTTTGCTGCCTTTTGCAGCCCTCTAGCCCTTTCCTGGGCTATTTTACACCCTTTTTAGTGCTGAAAGGTTCGGGTCCCCGTTGACTTCAATGGGGTTCGGGGCGAAGTTCGGGTCGAGTTCGGATCCCGAACCCGAACATTTCCGGGAAGTTCGGCCAAACTTCTCGAACCCGAACATCCAGGTGTTCGCTCAACTCTAGTTGGAGGCTGTTTCAACAAAGGTTTGGAAAGGAGCCCAAAAAATGGCCACCACTAAGTAAGCCAGAATAATTTTAGACATGTGAGAAGCTCATGTTCAGTTCAGAGATGTTTTGATAATGGAAATGAAGTGGTTGTCACAGCATGTGTATGTTGGCCAGAATTCAGTTAGGGTAGTCTCTGCAGTCTGGGTCAAATGTATATATTTAGCTATGCATTCACCTTTTAAAAATTAGGTTAGTTACAAGCGTATATTTTTTTAACCTCCTCTTGAGATGGGATTGTGTTTTGTAGTGTCTTTCATGATGACGTGGGAGGAGCTAGAACTCTGTACATTTCTATATATGGCCACATATGGGGAGTATATACCAGTATAATGTAGAGTAATATCCAGTATGCACCGGACCCCTGTGCTGAGCAGCAGATATGGGTGTTGTCTATATACTTCTTCTTATACAAGGTAAGAGATGGGACTTTATCATTACCTAACGTTTTATTGTAGGTTATATTCTTATTATATTCATTATACCTGTCTCGTATTACCTTTCTGATTTTTACAGTCTCTCAATATCTATGTTGCACCTTCTGAAATGTCTGACATCTTCTCTTACAGGGATCACTGGTGAAATGGTTTTGTATCAGCCTCAGGACATTGTATCTGCAGAGATTAATAGGACGGCAGTCATTATGTGCGTGTCCAGTGCAAAGTCAGTCGTACAAAAATTCTCGTGGTATCGGAAAAGTAACAAAGACCTGGTCCGTGTGAAGTCATGCACCATAGATAATGATCCACACAAATACGGCTGTAAAAATGAGAACTACACGGCCAGCCTGGAGATATATAATGTACAGATCACTGACTCTGGAGTTTATTACTGTATGAATTATTATGCTAGGTTTTATCTACAATTTGCCAACGGGACATATTTGAATGTTGGAGGTAAGATCTTTCTGTTATCTTTTCTTCTATGTGCAAAAGAAAAATACCTGGGTAATTCACTTCATAGATATTTAGATGGATATTCTGAATATTAGACTAGGTCTGTTAAGATTAAGTAAAATTTTCATTTCCAGAGCGTCCCACCTTCAACCATATATAAGCTGTGTTGAGGAGGAGGTCTCCTTCTTTTGTTAGATCTTGACTTTATCCTTATTCCTTCAACCTTCTCTATACTATGTATAGTATTTGTGCAGTTATCGTTTTGCATTCATTTTTACATTACACTCTTATGTAGTAAGAATTTTTATCTTTAAGTCTTTAGTTTTTAGTTTAAACCTTTAGCTTTAGTCTATAGACTGGGGCATCGAGGTCATCTTCCATTTCGTAAACTTTCTTAGTTTTTTTCTTCTCTCGTCTTCTTTCTTATTTTTCTTCTCCAATCACCTCCACCTCTTCTCTACTGTTTCTCATACTTCTCATTCTTCATCTTTTCTTCCATGTTATATTTTTTTCCTCTCCATCTGCTTCTATCCTTTTTTTTTCCACCCTTCATATGCTCCACATTCTTCTCCTGTTTTGTCTCCTTTTTCTCCCTCTTGAGATGAGAAAAGGGGGGTGCAGGAAAAGTATAGCCTACGTTGTTCCGACACCTCTTGGGACAATACCACGACCACAGCATGATATATACAATGTCTTCAATTATTTGAAACCAAGGTGACAACGCATTTTGGAGGTACAAGACTCCTCTTTCAAGTCTGAAACCTTGCCAGAGATACAAATTTGAGGATTAAACTTTGCCTGTACCCCCCTTTTTCTCATTTCCAGTATTCATACTCCTCCAGAGGGTTGGCTACCCCTCAAAGTGAGGATTGGACGACATTGGCAGCACCAACCATTCTCACCCACCTGCCTTTATTAGTGTGTGCCTACGGTTGCACAACACAAAAAATGGTACAAATTCACCCCTACGGGTTTACATGTATTACTCTCTGAAAGCCTTTCCCTTTTTATTTTTTGCTATAATTTGCTCATCTCCTTCTTTTTCTAAAATTTGTCTCCTTTTTCTGTTCCTCCTCAGCCTTCATCTTTTACCTTTTGTTCATTTCCTCTTCCTTGTTCCTTTTCTTTTCTTCACCTACATTCTCTTTGCAGTTCTTTTTTTTTATTTTCCTTTCATCGTCCTAATACTTAGTTGTCACAGAAATAAGACTTGGTGGCCCTTTGTTTAAAGGGTTTTCTGGGACTTATATACTGGGACAATAGGTCATCAGCATTTGATTGGTGGGGGTCTGACACCAGAGAGAAGTTTGAGAAGACACTGGTGCGTGCCATGGCCTTCTCCCTGCTCACCAAGCACAGCACCATAGTATAGTGTTTGTGATTTTTTTCACAGCTCAGCCTTATTGAATTGAATGGGGCTGAGCTACACCCAGGCCACGTGACTGATGAACATGATGACATTTGGCCTAGGAAAAGCTTAAAGAAGACCAAGTGCTGCTGCCTTTTCAAACAGCTGATCAGCGGGGGTCCTGGGTGTTAGGCCCCCACCAATCATATACTGATGACCTATCCAAAGGATAAGTCATCAGTATATAAGTCTCGGAAAAACCCTTTAAAATGCAACATTTGACAATATACTGTAAGCATGTTGACTACTTTGTTACTGCCTAATTTACAAAGCTTGGAGGACATTTATCAAGACCAGCATTTTTTTGCTATTTCTGGTTCCCTCTGCACAGCCAAAGGATGCTTCAAGGTTATGTAAGAGTGCATGCTTCTCATAATTCTGACACATCCTTCGGCTGGTCATGGAACAGACCAATCTGCTGCCCCTGCTGTCCCACCCTTGCCACACTCCTTTTCTCATAATTTCAGAAAAGTGGCATAAAGTTGAAAAAGTGGAAAATTTTGCCTAAAAAATAACAAGACTTTTCAACACCACTTTAGTAAATGTCCCTCCTTATTTTTGTGTCTTGATTAATTGAACAAATACCATATACCTTATATACCTCCCTTCTTTATTTGCAGACAACTCCACCTCCAGAAGCTCCATTCATATTCTTGGTCATCTTTACCCTCTGCATCCTAACAGCTCTTTAGATCTCACATGTGTAGTACTTGTGGCCCATAATACAGTCCATCTGCACTGGAACATCTCAGGAACATATTACAAAGGCCGGATCATCTGTAAAGAAGAATCAGATGGGACATGGACTTTGATGAACTTCATTTCACTTCCCAAGAACAGTTGGCGTCATGGGGAGAAGATGACTTGTGAAGTTTGGATAAACTCATCTCCTACCAGTGTCCACTGGGAAATCCCCGAAAAAGGTAGCAATGGATCCCAGAAGGAAGGTGGTATTGACACTTATGGAGCTATAGTACTTTTTGGCAGGACACAAGATCATGAGTTGACCTCTATGCTGCCCTTTAGGTCATGAATTTTTACGATGCATTTGTTTAATAGAGAACATCTTAGTCTTGGTTATCTCTAGTATGGTATTAAAGACCGTCATGTGTTTGAGATCATTCAAAATTCCAGAATCTTTTACATATAGAAGATTACATTTGTCCATTGATAAGCAAGTTTTTATATTAGAATTTTTTTTCATGTCATGTTAAATTGTTAAGATCTCTTAGGTGAGCTCTTGAGAGAACATAGTTAGGAATAGCACCCTATCTGACACTTGATGTCCTTGGCTAAAGTCCTATGAGCATAGATGACACATAGATTCTGATTACCAACAAAGAAGATAGGACATATAAAAATGAGGTTTCATTTTCAACATCTCATGTCTTACCATTTTACAGATGAGCTCAATGGGTATGCCTATAACTGTCAAAGATTCCTGATACCGGTGGTGACTTCTGGGACTTTACTGCTGTTCATGTTGTCTGTTCATCTCATCAGGACTCTCAAACCCATAGGTAATACTTATACATTTGAGGGGTGTTGAAACAAGATTATACAACGGTTGTCCCCCCACTGTCTACAAGTTTTGTACATTTTATATCCTATTCCAAATCAGTCAATATATTTTTCTGGTTTTTATATTTCAGGTAATAAAACTCAAGAGTTGACGGCCAGGAATAATATGATGGAGGTAAATACAGTATATCAACTATATTTATGCCACATTTACAAACAGCAAATTCAGTTGGTACCATTTTAAAGAATTTAAACCTAGAGTGCTCTCTGGACATGAAATAAATGTACTGTACAGACGCCCAGAGTCAGTGAGGTGCACTAAAGCCAAGTATTTGTTATTGTAGAACCCCGTGATAGCTAACTTTTTTTCCTTTTTATTTTAGGATGAAATTGTCTATTCAGAACTGAATATAAACCAATTTTCTAAATTTAAAAATCAACCTGAAGAGTAAATCTATGAACGCAAAAATACACAAATTAATGAAATTTATTCTTGCATATGCAAATTAACGGATCTTTCGATGTGAATCAGTCAACTGATTTTGAAATTTGACAACTGGGATTCATTTTGACAAAAATATTTGACCCTGTAGAGGCGTCCTTCATTTTAGTTGTGACCCAAATAAAGATGAGACAATTAATACACTGAATCAGTTCTGAGTGTTGCCTCTTTTCTGGCTTAACTGCTCGTATCCCTCTCTTTCTACTAATCCCCAGTGTTGAGGCATAAGTCTATGGTGCATAGAGGACAGAGGTCAACATAGGGAGAGTCACAATGATGTGCTCGTGTTGGTGCTCGTTAAGCCAATGCACCACTACAGGAGTGTCATACAGTGTCTTTATAATTATGCCATCCCAATCACAACTTTGCGAACATCATGCTATGTGGCCATTCATTTCCCTAGCCATGGTGGCCATGGTTGAAATAACTCATTAAATGGTGGCCATATAATACACTATTTTATTGTGCTTGCTCCTCACACCCTCCCACTAATTTTCTATGAAAGTCAAAAGTTATGCTTTTATGCCCTCCTTCACATGACCATATGACTTTTTCAGTATTTTGCGGTCGGCAAAAAACAGATCCACAAAAAATACGGATGACATCCGTGTGAATTCCGTTTTTTGCGGAATGGAACAGCTGGCCCCTCATAGAACAGTACTATCCTTGTCTGTTATGCGGACAATAATAGGACATGTTCTATGTTTGAACGGAAATATGGAAACGGAAGGCATATGGAGTACCTTCCGTATTTTTAGCGGATCCATTGAAATGAAAGGTTCTGTATACGGTCCGTATACAGAACACAAAAAACGGAACGTAAACGGAAGGCCGTTGCAGGAGGCCTAATACTGCTGTGTTCCTAGTGTGAATATGTGTAAAAAAGAGAATAACAACAGTACTCTCCATAAAAGTAGAGGGTATCTGAGGGGACACTATTACTGTGTTAGTACATCCTTTTTGTCCTCAGAAAGTGTATTATTTCTGTTGAGGGCTCTATTATTCTGTGGGGCACTATGACCATGGCTAATTTTTTCTGGGGGGGAGGGATAACTATAGATATGGTGGTAGCTGGGGCAACAGCAGCAGACAGTATTGGGGAAGAAGCAAGGTAGTACAGACAGAGCAGTGGTAAACCGGCATGTGGTATCATGTCACAAAAGCCATTGAAAGGAATTGAAATAGTCAATGAATAGTTTCTTGATATTGCTAGTTAACTTTTTAAGAATCACGATGACGATTGCTACATCTATATGTTAAAGACGTGAGAAGATTGGAAAGTTTGCATAAGGAGTAGGAATGGGTGGAAAGGATTATGGAAAAGTGAGGAATCAAAGGTGTGTATGCAGCAGACAAGTCATGGTTGTCAGGTGTCATCATGGTGGTCTGCCACAGATGGAGAAGAAAAGCAAATATGAATGACCCCCAAAGAAAACTGTGAGCCACTTTATTTAACTGTGATTTAATCACACATACAGTCTACAAAGCACCTACGTAGACCTGATATCTGCCAATATATGGTTACTGTATGGTGATACTATTGTTTATACACAGTGTGGTACTATTATTCAGACACTATGTAGTATCAATATGTAGTAATGGGTGCGCATGTGTTAATTGGACCTTCTATGGTGGTATTAAAAGATAACTGTATTTACACCAGACTGCAGTGGGCAGAGGATGTGACTGTCTGTCTCTTCAAACACCAGAAATAACTTACTCCACTCACAGAGACTGCTGTACAGCCTGCCCCAATAGTATGCTTACTGAGTATGTCTACTGTGTCTTCTCCTGGCACACAAGTCCTAGGACAGGGCAGGCTGTACAACACATCAGACCTTGCTGAGCAGAGTATGCTGCTATGATTGGGATAAGTGACCCAAATGCTACGGGTTTAAATGAAACATTACATTCCCTTTTTGCTTTTATTTTTGAAAAATAATTTTAAAAAGTCAAGAAGAAACAAGAACACCCAACCTACTTTACCTTGATGGGTAGCAAATAATATTACTTGTATGTGTAAAAAGCAGCAACGCTCGGAGATGTAACACCGGACACAGAGCAGATTTGAATACCGTGGTGTAGAACCAAAAGTTTTCTTTGTTTTTCGTTCATTTCTTTTTCTTAACTTTCCTTTATTATTTTCCACTTTAAAACTAGAAGTGAACTTTGGTCTAACCACCGAGACTGGACGTTAGACGACATCCTGTTTGCAGTCAGATGTGAAACAATTTGGAAACGTTTCTTCAACTAAAGCAATAGCCCAAATCTTAAAATAGAAATACACCAAAAATCACACCAATCTTTCTATCTAACTGTCATCTACTCGCCACCTCTTTCATTTATGGACTGAATTTCATGCCTTGCTTTTGCTTTTTTGTGTAAGCGTACATTTTTTTTTTACAACTTTCTCTATATGCAGTTCATTCTCACAATAGTGCTATGCATTTCTAGAAGATATACAATAAGTAGTGCATCAGGTCACTAGACATAATAATGCGTAAAGACTTCCTTTTTAGAGATATGCTTTATGGCAGCCACATGGGCCATAGACACAATAGGCTGGAGGGAAGAGTATTCTAGGCGTGCTCTGTGGCCTGTGCTGAGGTCAATGTGTAAGGAAGGGGAGGAGGTCAGTTGTGACATCACATATTGTGAATGGTGGATCCTATCTGTAGTAGGGATGAACAAACCCATGGATATTCGGGTTCGACGTGTTCGATCGAACTTCAGTTCAAAGTTCGATTCGGGTACCCGAACCCGAAATCCTTACAAGTCAATGGGGACCTGAACTTAGTGATGTAAAGTGGCTGTAAAATAGTCATAGTAGACTAGAGGGTAAGACAGGACAATTGCCTGAAATCAAATGTACAGTAGATAGGAAAAGTACTTAAATAACATAGAAGAGACAAAAATAAAAAATAATAACCTCGAACCACGATTTGGAGGTCCAAGTGTAGTAGAAGGTTGAGGAGGCGGTAGACGTGGAAGTGTAGGTGGAAGAGGCAGAGGTAACCAACATTGTTTTTGTGTTTTGTTTTTATTTTAGTTTTTTTTTCATTTGGGGAGGCCCCAAGACATTGGGAAATGGCAGAACGAACAAACTGCACTGGAGTATAACAATGGCTGGGTGCAGCCGGTATACTTGTCTACTTAGTGGGATCTATGCCTGGTTCATGTTAATGAATTTGAACTTATCCATTTTGGCTGTGGACAGATGTATGTGCCAAACACACGTTCGGACAATACACTTGCAGCAGGGTTAAGTACCCTATGCCTGACGCAAACAGTAATTTGGTCAGTTAATTCCAGCAGTTACTGTATGGTGAGCCAAAATCAGGAACCATTTCCACTCTCAAATAAGGCATCATGAAAAGATCTGCCCCGGTTCTGTGTTTTGGACCAGTAACTGACCAAATATGGGACGTGTGAACTGAGCCTAATGGTGACGCATGCCAATGCCCACATCCATATACTGTATTTGACCTGCCTGTCATACTGAGGACTAGCTATGCATGTTGCTGCAATCCACAGTGATGTACAGTGAGATAGACTCTCCCTGCAGGCCGGGATATAGCTGATTTAATGCATTTTGTAACAAATTAATTTGGAACGAAGTAAATTTTTTGGGGAAAATTCAGAGAAGCATCCAAATTGAATTTTGAAAAATTTGATCATCTCTAATTAAAGGGATTTTGTCAACTCCAGTTGCAAAGTAAGCAGACTGGCATGTAGGGTAGGTGCTCCGAAACATGACCTTATCCTGTATTGGTGACTAGTGTTGAGCAAACCCAAATTGCAAAGTTCTGGTCCATACCGAACTTTGCAAGTTCGGGTACCCGGACCAGAACCCAAAACTTTGCCACAAAAGTTTGGGTTCGACTTCGGTGTTCAGGTACTTAATAAAGATTGTTGAAAGGCTGCAGGGCACTTAGAAGCCATCACAGCCATGCCTAGTAATGGCATGGCTGTGATTGGCCGGTGCATCATGTGACCCAGCCTCTATACAAGCTGGATCACGTGTAGCACCGCCCATCAGCTCTGAGTAGTGCAGGGACAGGAAGCAGCCAGCTGGAGTGAGGCAGAGAGTTAGGAATCTGGATATTTATTCTGTGGGTGACCTATAGCAATTTTTTGTGGGTGCAATGCACCATCTTTGCACCCCTGACAGAGAAATATAATAATCTGACTGTCACTTCGGTGGGTGACATAGTCCCATTTTTGGTGTGAGGTACACCTGCACTGCATACGAGACAGGGAAATTAATATAATTAATACGTCTGTTAGATCGGTGGGTGGGGGTGATTACAGACAAGCACAGCCGCCTGTCGACAGCCAATGTGGACAAGCTCACGTTCATTAAAATGAACCAGGCATGGACCCCACAGGACTTGTCCGTACCTTGTGCTGAGTAGCCATTGTTATACTGCAGCGCACTTTCTCTTTGCGTTCTATTTTCCATTTTCCAATTTTTGGGGCCTTCCCAAATTTATAAAAGAAAATAATAAAAAAAACTGTGTTGGCTACCTCCTCCTCCTCCACCACCGATTCCACTTACACTGCCACGTCCACCTCCTCCTCAACCTTCTACTCCACTTTGACCTCCGCCTCCTGGTTCAAGATTTTTTTATTTTTTTTTCTATTCTATGTTATTTTAAGTCATGTCTCTATCTTCCCTGTTGTTTGCAGGGCAATTGTCCTGCTCTTACCCACATTTTGCTTCCATTTGGAGCCCTCTAGCGCTTACTACAACTATTTTACAACTATTTTAGTGCACCAAAGTTCGGTTCCCAATTGACCTCAATGAGGTTCAGGTTCATATTCGAGTTCTGGTCAAGTTCGGGTCCCGAACCCGAACTTTGACCCGAAGTTCGGCCGAACCCGGCGAAGCCAAACATCCACGGGTCCGCTCATCCCTATTGGTGTTTTATCTGCATAGAACAAAGGAATTAGGCATGGAAACATATCTGACCCTCTGAAATTTTCAATTTCTTAGGAATCAGTAGGTCACCATGCACATTAAGTGTTCTGCTGATCCTGTTAAAATTGACAAGTTCGGCTGACATAACGCTAAGGATGCAAAACCCGTTGGGCAGTTGGCTGCATACAACCAAGCAATGCCCACCTGTTAAAAAACCAATGGCTGTTCAATTATCCATATATGAAAAAGAAAGACCTCACAAAGCATAGTCTGCATGAGACAAATTCAAAATAATCAGCTTTAGAATGTAGCGAGGCAAAAACGAATTAAAAATAGTCAGGTCCTTCAAGAATGAATGGCAATATATGTGGTCAGAGAGCTCATATGTGAATTACATGAATGCAGTGTATAGACAGATCCTTTTAGTGAGGGGAGTATGGTTGCAATAACGATGGTCTTGGACTGAATGTGAGGAAGACAGGGCAAATAATAGTCAAGTAATACTCCGAGACGTCCTGCCTGTTGTCTAGGAAGGATAGTAGAGTTACAGATGAAGATATTAAGTTTATGTGAAGAAAATTATAACAGAAATGTAAGGGTGTCAGTTCCTTTCTGCATGTTAGAACTTGCTACTAGTTTGTCCAAACAGAATTGTGTTAAAGAAACAGGGCCTGGGAATGAGAACTGGGAACCCTGATGTAAAAAGTGGAATCAGCAAGAGACAAACAAAAGTTGTGGAAAAAAAGAACAGTGTCAGCATAATGACAGGGATTGTGGGCCAGGACATGGTTAAGTGTGATGGATGTTTCAACTGTAGTCCCTCACAAGAAGCAAAATCTGGTTAGTTGTAGTCACAGGTTTCCTTGCTGACTCCTATGCTTGGCCATGCATATTCTAAGTCCTTTCTTTGTCTCTTTCTTGCTGCACCAGAAGCAGTAACCTTCATAGAAATTGGTCAGTCTATGTATCTCGAGGCTTAAGGAAAAGGAGCACATGGACTTGCTTCCTCCCTATTCATTCACTAAACTAGAACTTCCCCTCCATACAGGAAGTCAGGAGGAGTTGAACAGGAAGTTAGCCCTGTATCTGACATCCATACCAGGTCATGCTGGGTGTACATAATGAATACATACCATTACCAACCATTTGCAGAGACCCCCTGTGCTTGGATACTGCATGTTCACCTTACATGAACAGATGGAGAACTTGGAGGGATAGAATCTAATATAACACGAAAACCTGCTACTCTGATCTTTTAGCTTTATTTTCTGCTACTGATCTTGTCATATTTCAGATCAAATTGCAAATTAATGAACTTTATTAACCTTTAGCTGTGATTAGGAACATATCCTTATATCAGTGTCAGGACGGTTTCCTTACTAAAGATCAGATTTATCTGCCTGAGATGAGATGTGTAGGTGTTTTGTGGTGTCTTTCGTGGTGAGGTGGGAGGAGCCAGAGCTCTGTACATTTCTATATATGGTCACATATGGGGAGTATATACCAGTATAATGCACAGTAATATCCAGTATGTACCGGACCCCTGTGCTGAGCAGCAGATATGGGGGTTGTCTATATACTTCTCCTTATACAAGGTAAGAAATGGGACTTTATCATTTTATATCATAGTTATCGTATCCTGGATATAAGCGATAGATAGATAGATAGATAGATAGATAGATAGATAGATATGAGATAGATAGATAGATATGAGATAGATAGATAGATAGATAGATAGAACAGAACATTCTCGTGGATCTCTGTTCTGATACCTGAAATCTTCCATGCTCCTTATTGAGACCCTTTTGGACTTTCTCCAGATCTCGAACATCTAAGTATGACTTCATACCCAAAAGTGGACTGGATATTTAGCATATTCATCATGCAGTATTTTACAAATGGCTATAGAAATACAGTCTTCTCTAGAAGCCATACACTCTCCTAATATGACAACATCTTTTGCTGGAGCAGACTGGCATTGAGTGCTATTTGATCTATCATCCACAATCTCACTGTACTGTACGTTGCGTACATAGTTGTATCTGTTCTAATCTGTGATCGGACCATTGTATGGACATCTAGAATTTCTACCTTGTGGTTTACTGAACCTGGTTAGAGATGAGCAAATCAATTTGTTAGAATTAGAATTTGATCCAAGTAGTTTTATTTTTTTTCTAATCTGATTTTGAAGAATCACAATTTTTTCAGATTCATTTAGGTAGAATTTTTAAAAAGAGAGAAAAAGATTTCCCAGATATTTCCAGACAATTTTGGTAGAATCGAAACAAATTGCTTGGCAAATTCAGATGAATTTAGGAAATTCAACTGAAACTGATGTTTCTTGAAGTGAATTGTTAAGCAAGATGTTACATCCCTCTGATATTCTTCCACCTTGATTTTTGCTTTCAAAGTCAAAATGGAAGATGAAAACTTGCATTGCAAGGGAAGTAGTTATTTGCAATGATATCTTATTACACTTCTACTTTGTAGAAGTGCCCACTTTTTCTGATGCTTCTTATTACATATCTGACGTCTTCTCTTACAGGGATCACTGTGGAAATGGTTTTGTATCAGCCCCAGAACATTGTATCTGTGGAGGTCAATGGGACGGCAGTCATCTCTTGTGTGTCCAGTGAAGACTTAGATGCCGGATTAGGAATTTCCTGGTATCATAGAAAATGGAGAAGCAGTGAAGCCCCGATACTGGTGAAGTCCTGCTTCAGTGATAATGATCCACACAAATATGTCTGTAAGAATGAGACATACACGTTCTGGCTGGAGATATATAATGTACAGATCACTGACTCTGGAGTTTTTTACTGTAGTTATCTTTATACTTCATCTCATAAATTTGGCAATGGGACAAATCTGAATGTTGGAGGTAAGATATTTTTTTTTCGCTCTACAAACATTTTCTTTTCTTTTTATTCATTGATACAGGTTAGGTTTTATATTATTCTTTATCTCCTCATCAAGTCAATAGTGAGTGAAACCCAGAAGGTGATGACAGAAGGTGGGTAGAAATCTACTGTACTTGGACCTCTAGTCTGGCCAAGCTCTAAAAGCATACCAAATTATATATATGACTTTTATGTGTTCACAATGCCAGAATCATAATACATAATCCTAAATCATAGATGTTTTGTGTATAATTTCTAAATTCTTAAAGGGGTTGTCTAGCTGCAAAACAAAAAAAAAAGAATGTCCTAAAAAAATTAAAGAAGTCAGAATCACCTCCTCAGTGCTCTGTTATACCTGGTCAGACTCTTCGTGGGTCTCTTGCCAGGCTCTACTTCTTGGTTCCTCTTAACACAGTCAATGTGACCGCTCAGCCAATCCTTTTCTGACTGGAACCTGGAAGATATCAAAATTGGAGTGGTGGGGGACTAGTGAGGTCAGTATGATTTGTAATATTTTAAAGCCATTCCAAGTTCCAACCTTTCTTTAACCAGTTTGAGACCAGGCCGTTTACTCACCTTTGTGACCGGAAACATTTTAAAGTTTTTTTTAAATCAAGCAGCTTTCATATCTATAACTTTTTCTTTGAATTATTTAAATAATGTACTTCTTTTTCTCACAGATACATATAGATTTATTACCAGCCTTTTTTTATTATTATGGTAGTTTTTATGTTTTCTTTTCTATAACAATAAAGGGAAAAAAAGTATAAAAAAAAAGACAAAGTGTAACAAAAATACATTTTAAATTCTGTTCCCGTTCCATCAAAGTCATTTTGATATAGGGGTAGTATAATTTACAGTATACAAGGGCAGGCCTAGAAGCTGCGGTGTGGGCTAGTGGTAGCATTCTTTCTCTTATTAATTATTTTTATATGAGCTCCCGTAGTGCATGTCTATCTTCCATAATGGCCTACTTACTGAAGGTTCTTCTTTTGTTACATGTTTTGCTCTTGTAATTCTCCTCCTTTGTTCTTATTTAATTCTCCTATTTCTTATTTTTTCACCTTTTCTAATTTTATTTTTTCAGAAAATTATCATTTAGAACATTGACAACTTAGTAACTTCATGTTTATAGAAAACGTTTAATATTATAGATGCGTAAATCACATAACACAATATACGTTATTCAATGCTGCCTACGTTCCATATTTGCAGACAGATCTTCGTCCAAAAGCTCCATTCATATGCTTGGTCATCTCCAGCCTCCATACCCTCACAGCTCTTTATATCTAGCTTATGTAGTACGTGCGTCCCATAATTTAGTCCATCTGTACTGGAACATCTCAGGAAAATCTCACAAGGGTCAGATCCTCTCTAGAGAGGAATCGGATGGGAAATGGACTGTGATGAACTTCATCTCACTTCCTAAGGACAACTGGAATCATGGGGAGAGGGTGACTTGTGAAGTCTGGATAAAATCTTCTCCTACCAGTGTCCACTGGGAAATACCAGGACAAGGTAACAATGGATGCTAAAAAATGAAAGTCTTATGTAATGTGATAATATATAGAGTATTATCTATCGTTAGTTGCCCATTATTTAAATTATCTAGATAAATAATCAATGTATAGATTTTTATAGAATTATACTAGGATCTTAAGGTATTCACGTCTGGTGTATTTTTACTATGCTTCCTCCTTAAAATGTGACTTGTTCCTTTCCCTGGTAAAAGAATTTGTTAAATTTGGGGCTGACAAAATGGAAATTTCATAATTGGTAGAGAAAAGATATTTCTGTTGTTCAAGAATGAGATTTTAATTTACAAAATTAAATTTTTAATGGCTAGACAAGAACTCATTGATGGAAACAGTCCACAAGACCATGACTTATACCAGAAATCCTATACTTTCTGTAAAATTTTGATACATCTTAGGGATGTATCAAAAGTTTTGATCAGTGGGAAATGAGTTCTGAGACACCCCCCATGTCCAAAATGAGGAGAGAAAGGAGTAAAATGGGCCCAAAGATTTTCTAGTCCATCTTGCTTCCTCTCCTGTAGTTAGGAGAGAGAGTGCACTAAAAGAGTGCTTCTCTCCGCTAATTCTAGGGATAGATGGGGTCTCAGTGCTCAAACCCCCACAAATCAAATCCTTTGATATGTCCCTATGACGTATAAAAAGTTTAGTGAAAGTACAGTGACCTTTTAATTATGTTTATCCTTTTAATAATTGAGCTCTTGCGCTTTTTCTTTATGGTGACTTGTTAAAATCATCTCCCTTCGGTGAGCTCCAGAGAGAACATGGCTGAAATCTAGACCATATCTGACACTTAGTATAATAGGCTCAAGCTTTCTGAGGAGAGTGATAAGGTTTGATAGGACGCAGATACTGGATCACTAAAGAACAGGTAAATTGTATGAAAAGTTAAAACCAATGTTCTGATCTCTTTACAGAGGAGTTCCATGGATATGTTGCCTCTAAATGTCAACGTTTTATGATACCAGTGGTGACTGCTGGGAGTTTACTGGTGTTGACTTTGCTGATATATCTAAGCAGGACAATCAAATTGCCAGGTAAAACATACTCCATTAAGGAATGTTAAAACAACTAGTCTTTTACACTATTTACCCTCTATGTTTTTGTTCATATTTCCAAAATGTGCCATCTCTCGATACTCTATGAATACTATATCCTACACAGGTTAAAACTCTTCTTCTTGGAGTATGCTTAAGTTGCAACTTTAGGTTAATAGACCTACTACATTACATTTCACAATTGAACTGAACCCAATCTTTAAATTGTCTTTATTAGTTCTTTTTTTAATATTTCAGATGATAAAGCTCACAAGGATCTCAAAATCGAGGTAAATATAAATCGACCTAAAGAGTAGACCTAAAACTGTTACATTCATGGAGGCCACATTTCGTAATGGATCAGCTTTGATACTGGCTAACCACATAAGACTAGGCCGATTTTGTCCTAGTTGTACTAGATATACAACTTTGGTGCCAGGACCAAAAGATGAAAGTAAATTGGGTTCTTCTTGTGTAGAAGCTTTAAACACAGCCAAAATTCCTACAATGTGTGATCATCTCCATTCAATTGCATCGTTGGCTGCTAAATGGGACCACGTTTAGGAAGAGTTCACATCACCATTAGGTTTCCATTCTTATGATTTGTTTTATTTCTTTATTTTTATGTTCTTCTGACGGATCAGAAGAATGGAAAAATAACAGTGACGTGAACTTTCCCTAAGGCTGATATTAAAAGGTTAGTTGAGATTTCCAATCAGCACTTCAGCTGGATGTCATATCCTATGGATATTCTTCTTGATCTGGTAAGAGCTGTAGGTGTTGCCATTATTTGTGCCAAAATTAGCAAATGTCACATGATCTTTGGCAAATTTGGTGCATCTTTAAGTCTAATAAGTGTGTCTTAAGATAATAGCCCACCTCCTTTACTAGATTAACAATAGCAAACTTGTATGACTTTTTAAAAAGTTGCAGTTGACATATCTGGAGTAAAACTAATTAACATTCCTAATGACAACCACTTGCCCTCTCACTTTTAAAAACAAGACTGGGTGGTGTAGAAATGTAAAATGTCACAATTTTTTTCCTTCTTTTTTTCCAGGATGAAATTGAATATTCCGAGTTGAATATAAATTATCTTACTAGATTAAAAAAACAACCCAAACCGTGAAGAATATTATATAAGTGATGGGAAAATGCACAAATTAATTAGAGCAATTCTTACATATCAAAGTGGATGGATGAACTAGATGTGAATATATATAATAAAAATTATTTAATAATAAGACAATTTTTTTTTTGCTGATATGTTAGACAATTCTGGCAAACTTTCCAAGCATTTCTGCTTCTAATTGTGAAATTCTCATCCACTTTGCTGGTACTGTACAAAAATCTAATCTGCAACAGCAAATCTGCAGGTAATCAGTCATGTGTGAATCCAGCCTTATACAGTCTCATGAGACCCTAAAGTGTCATATGCAAAAACTTTTCAGGGCAATTGGAGCACTTTGAGATCGGGTGAAATATATTCAGACCCAAATCAAATTACCTGACCGTTTCTGCCAAATTGAATCTGAATCAAATTTCAAGAGATTCGTTCATCACTAATTGTAACCCAAATGAGGACCAGGTTTTTGATACACTGGATTGGTCTTAAAGATGACTTCATTACTTCTGATCACCACTACTGGGGATCATGAGTGTATGAAGTAGAGAAGATCAAGGTCACCATAAACCAAATCACAGTGGCTTCCTTTTTTTGGTGTGGCCAACCATCTCAAGACATGAAGGCCTTTCACCATACCACACTCATATGAGAGATTGACATTATTATTATACACAGGATTTCCTCACTCATAAAATATTGGAACCAATGGAGTGGAGAATAGACATAGTTGGGGTCATTTATCAAACTGTTGTAAAGTAGAACTGGCTTAGTTGCCCATAGCAACCAATTAGATTCCACCTTTGGAAAATAAAAGTTGCTATGGGCAACTAAGCCAGTTCTACTTTACAACAGTTTGATAAATGACCCCAACTATGTCTATTCTCCACTCCATTAGTTTCCAATATTTTATGAGTGAGGAAACCCTGTGTATAATAATAATGCCTTTAGGGCAGGGGTGCAGAACCTGCGGCCCGGGAGCCACATGCGACCCTCAATACCATTCTGTGTGGCCCCCAACCATCTGGTAACAGACAATAGGACACAGTTCACATTGCCTCACAATGCTCCTCATACTCCAGGTCATTACAATTACGACAATACCATATGTGTTTGTTTTTTCTTGTGTTTATATATTTTGTCTCCATATTCTGACCCCTATAACTTTTTATAGTCATGTCCACGGAGCTTTGTGGGGGTTCGTTCATTGAAGGACTTCGGGGTGTGTACGACTTTTTGATCACTTTTTATTAAATTTTTTGCAAAGGTGAAGTGATAAAAAACAAACAAAGGCAAATAAATTAGCCATTAGTGCTGCCACCTGCTGGACTAAATTGCAATATACGAGAAATGAGCCTAAAAGCCTAATACAGGTTCTGGCTCATTATTTCTATGGAACGTCTTGCTAGATCTCTGCCCTGGGAAGAAGTTCCTGCCATGCAAGCATCCACTTCCATGTTTTAGGTCTCTCAGATGCCATTTGACCATTTCATTTGAGGGGTCCGCAATCAACATTATTGCCGATCATGGATATTAGCTATGGGTGTCTGTTGTGTGAAATAGCAGTCATCTGGTTGCTATCTTTAAAGACCCGACATCCACCATACTGTTACGATGGATGACGGGAGGAGGTTAATGTAGGAGACATTAGACATCGTTGTTAGTTGATTTTATTTCTTTCAGTAAATGAAATGAGATTATTTTAATTTTCACTTTCTACTTCCTGGTACTAGCTCAACAAACAGGTAATAGCTAAAAATGCCCTTTCAGCCACTGGTTTAATTATTGGCTGAGCAGGAATATCCAGCCATTTCCTGTGTGCTGAATCGGGACCAGGAAGTGAAGAGCGGTGGGAACCTAAGTGGCATCAGAATGATGAAGTGCATAATTATATTTTTAAACTATCCTGACTCTAAAGAAAAGTTACAAAATTTGAACTTGTTAAAAAAAATTATATTTCCTGTTCATAGGCAAAATAAATCTGTGAGCCTGTTATTAGCGGTGCTGTGACTTACAGTATCTCCCTGTCATTAGCAAGGTGTTTGAGTGTCCTTATATTTAGCACCTCATCAGGAGCATAAAAATAAGCTACACACCTATATCCAAAATGAGGACCTTAAAGTGCATGTGTGGCCACTCTCCGTTCACTGCTATGGGAATGCTGAAATTAGCTGGGTTCGGCTTGCTTATTTCTGGCAGTCCCGTAGCTGTGAATGGAGAAGTGTCCATACATGTGTGGTGCTCCCTCGATTCATTGGACTGCCAGAAATAACCAAGCCAGAGTTCTCAGCTATTTTTGGAACTACCATAACGATGATTGGAGAGCACACCACAGATGCACGATGTGTTCTCCTTCACTTCTCTATATAGGGGTACATGACCTGTATTCAATAGTTGAGCGAACTTTGTGTTTCAAGTTTAGCATACGAGGTTTGGGTTCGGGTCGCCTAAGAATCCCATTATGGATTCAGCTACCACGGACCATAAGAGAATAACAGAATAAAGTGGTCTTAAAAAGCAGAAAATGCTCAAAACCCCATATGCTGTTGCGCATTTCTAACCGGGGAGAAAATCCTGCACATGTGATCCATTGTTAAAAACAATCGCCAGAAAAATGCATACAATGGAGGATGTGCGGATGTGATTGGCTATATAAAACAGAAATTTACCAAAAATGTTGCACTACACTGGTAAATGCAATTGACAATATATGGCTAAACCCTCACACTGATATTAAAATGAGACTTTCGCCAATATATTCTTATATCAACAACATACCCGAGCCTGTGCACCCTGTCAAGGTCTCTCACGGGACCTAACGCTAACCTACCACGGACCATAACTTAAAGTTTGTTAATCCCTACATTTAGATGATGCTACCACTAGGGTTCTTACTACCTTTAGACTCTTTAAGACCTTATAAGTTTAGGTAGTAGCACTCATTTTTGAGAGTGCCTTTATATCCCTCTTTAAAGGGGTTATCCGAAACTATAAATTGCGCCTCCATATGCCAGGCCCCTCACATGGAATATAATTACCCCGCTCCCCGCGCCGCTCCTGGTCCCCGCACTGCCGCTGCTTTTCTCTCTGCGCCGATGAGGGGGGGAGAAGCCAATGGCAGGCGGGGACGAGCCTCCCTAGCGTCACCCGCGTTGCTAGGGAGGCTCGTCCCCATCCCCACCTGTGATTTGCTGCTGCCCTTCTCCCCAAAAACTGATGTTTTCATCGGCGCAGGGGGAGAAGCAGCAGCGGCAGTGCGGGAACCAGGAGCGGCGCAGGAAGCGGAAGAGGGGTAAGTATATTCCGTGTGAGTGGTCCGGAATATAGGTGGGCAGTTTATAGTTTCAGATAGCCTCCTTAATATAGTTGATGAAAATGCTGGGAGACTGATTACCCTATTCCAATAGGTCACAGCTTCCTCCTCGCTGTCTTTTGTGAGGTTTGGCGTATTAGGACAGTTTGCCCTTTTCCAAGATGGTGGCCAAGGTCCTGAGGTCATATACTGCCCATGTGTGGAAGTTCTATCTGACTTTCACCAGTCTGGACATGTGCAGTAGCACCTTCTATGTGTGAGGAAGTACTGTGATTGTAGACATGTGCGGTGGAGATATGAGGAGGCCAGGAGATCGCTAAGATAAGGCCTTGTGTATATTGTAACATTCACTCTAGAATTCATCATATCATCTTCATGTGTGAGGATTTTTAAGAATGGACATGTCTGGACTGTTGATATTTACTTGCTATTTTGTTGAATAGATGCTTGTCTTTATTGTATGGAGATCGATCACTTTTTACAATGGAGGCTTTTTTTACACATATTGGCAGATTTACTAATAGCACTTTGCACTGTCACAGACAAATTTGTAATTCTGGAGAATGGACCTTTATAAATTTTGAGTATCCTGCACGAGATTTATACCAGAATTCTCTCTATGCCCGAAAAAAATTGTCCATGAGCAAAAAACTGTGGGGTTCATTCATGATCCGAAGTATGGCCAGTCTGATTTATCATTTTCTACGCCTGTTTTTGGCAAGGGAGCTGGCATCCTACAGCCAGCGCCTAAGTTATGTTGAGGCCAGCACCTCTACATAACTTAGGAGCATCAACCGCCAGCGTAGGGTTCTTAAGACCGACTTCTAAAACGCTGGTCTTAATAAATGACCCCGTGTGTGTCCAAAAAATAATGTGTGAGCCCCAAAAAAATTCCATACAACAAAAAAAATTGTCTGGGAGCCATAAAATTATCCATGTGCCAAGAAGGTTGTCTGTGAGCAATAAAAGTGCCCATCTGCCCAAAAATTATCTGTGAGCCCCAAATTGTGCATGGGGCAAAAAAATTGTCTGTGTGGCAAATGGTTGACTGTACACCAAAAAATGTTCCATGGCAAAAGATATGCGCCAAAATTTTGTCTGACTTTCAGAACCGTAGTATTTTTGCCATTAACTGAGGAGAATGCTAATATCATCTTGTGCAAGATTTTTCATCGGGGCTGTTAAATCTGGGGCATCTTTAGACTGTATACTCAAAGTTTACATCACCTATCGTTTACTGTAGATTTACCCTAAAAATGTGCCAAAATTTTGTTGCAAGGAAGCCAATTCAATGCAAAGCCACACCTTCTTTCCACAAAACAATGCCGCCTTATCAGAAGAAGCATAAAAAGGTTAGATGAGTGTGTAAAACAGTTGAGAAACGTGGTGCAAAGCATGTATGCCACTTTTCCAAGTCTAAATCTTCCCCATAATGTATTGTTTGTATTAAAGGGGTATTCCCATCATAGACAATGGGGGCATATCTCTAGCATATGCCCCCATTGCCTGATAGGTGCGGGTCTATATTGAGAATGGAGCGGGGATCACTGTGGCTGGAGGACCCCAGATTTCCCGGGGTCCGTCCACCACAAAGCGCTAATCCCCGCCTCTCCCAAAGAAGTAAATGGAAGTGTACCGCGCATGTGTGGCCCATAAGTTTCATACCAACTTTTTCATCCTGTTCCTTACCTTGGGCACTTCTTAGTACAAATGTGTCATTTCCCAACAGTTATGGAATATATCACCATAGATAGCATGATGTGACTTACTAATAATCGTAGAACGGAATAAAAATGGGAGGTAATCCTACCGATGATGTTTGTCAGTCAACAGGATCCGGAAATAAGTCTTCTGGAAATTCCAGGGTTAGTTTCTTTCTCATCACTTTGTGTAAATAGTGGGTCATACATAACCAAAGGGGTCATTTTCTGTTTCTATACAGTCTGACAACAGAAGTACTTATTGGATGGTGTTACAATGTTTAGGGACACACACCCTACCAGTAACACCCAGATGCATCTTAATTCAGTCAGGAGATCATAGATAGACTATTGCGGGATCACAATCCCCTAACTACAGTACATGGTACTTCGTTGGTAGACAGTGGCCACAGAGGTTATTACATTAGTGGAAACACTTAGGGAATGCAGAGCTTGTGGTCACGTGAGAAACAAGAGAGAGAAAAAATGAGTCCTATGAGATCTCAGAATGTCATATACTAATTTTAAGGACAATTGGAGCAATCGGACGCTAAATGCATTGGTAAACTCATTGAGCTGAATCAAACCCAAATTGAATTTTGAGAAATTCTGTAATTTCTTGAAAAATAGATCTCGGAGGCATATGGAGGCCTTATTCATGTGCAACTTCCCTATTATGGATCTGAATACCATATGGCCATGTTAAGGAGCCCATACAATACTGAATGTTGTAGCGACCTTTGGCCTTCATCTCCCAAAAATGAAGGCCCAACCTCTTATTGGTTGGAATAAGGTCCCATTGCCTCATCCCACTGACATCTTCAAGTTAATTATTGTTAATAAAATAATAAAACTGTGATTGACTCCCCTACTTAGTGTTTGTGTCCTTTGTTTTCCCAGATTATGCAATATATGTATTGGGTGGACCTCATTAATGAACTTCTAAATAGTTGTGTATGATGGTCCCTGCCAACTAGGTGGGTGAAGGCCCCTGGGTAATTGTTCCTCTTGCCCTAGCTTATTATTGACCTGCTCCATTTGCATGCAGTGCACCTTAAACATGAATGGTATATACAGTACTGTGCAAAAGTTTCAGGCAGATGTGGAAAATGCTGCAAAGTAAGAATGCTTTCAAAAATAGAAGTGTTAATAGTTTATTGTTAACAATTAACAAAATGCAAATTGAATGCACAAGCCTCCCAGGGCTAACTCCACCCTTCCCCCCAAGAAGGAGGTCAGTACAGTGTAGTGTGTTGTCTGAGGTAGAAGCAACACCTCAGCAGCCATTGTGGAGAGTTATATAGACTCCAGAGATAGTTCCATGTACCAGCCCATAGAAGGGAAAAATTACAGAAGATTCAAGCAACCCAGAGAGGGAGTGAGAATATTGGCAAAGGAAGGTAATTGTTTTATCAGGCTTTAGCCTCCTCTGCATTTAGTGGAGAGATTCCAAGCTACTAGATGCCCACCATAACCAAAGAGAGAAAGGCCACCTGTCATGAGATAGTATTCCTAGAGAGGATACCACAGCTATTGGGAAGTGAAGTATATGACTAAACAGTACAGCAGAGATAGTGCATCCCGCCAGCCAGGAGAAACAAGAGAGAAAGTTGATTGCTATAGAGGAAAACTATCCCTTATGCAACTTTTTGGAACTAACCTGAACCAAGTTGCCTTGCTGTAAATTACTTTTGTGCGCATTGATGACCTTTGAATCAGCTTCAGTAAAGTACTGGGAATTTGTTAAGAAAACTGGTCTCCTTATTGTACGAACACATCATCTACTTGCACCCAATCGTGCTGGCGTCACAAAGATATCAGGGACCCTGCCTTCTCTGTACCTTAAACCCAGACCATTGTGGGCACCTCGACTACCATCTGGCAGGAGAACCCCTGTAACCCTGAGAGTGCCCTGAAGGAATCCTGTGCTATCCTTCTACTCACGTTGATTCATGTAGTCCCGGTGGGTATAGCTGCACTCTAGGTGCTTGAATAACTTGGTAACCCCTATCTACCCTTCCTGCCTAAAAACTAAAACCTGCTTCCCTACATGTTCCGCCGAGCGATTCGGCGATTCGGTTTGTGAACCTGTTTAGTTTCCCCTGAAAACGCTGAATCGCTCGGCGATACATGTAGGGAAGCAGGTTTTAGTTTTTAGGCAGGAAGGGTAGATAGGTGTTACCAAGTTATTCAAGCACCTAGAGGGCAGCTATCCCCACGGGGACTACATGAATCAACATGTGAATTACGCATCAGTAATAGATAAACCCACCCCGGAACTAACCCATTCCTGATAGTTTTAAGCGTATATTTTTTTTTTTGTAAGAGTAGATACCCCAAAATAAGCTGATCATAGAATGGTTTGTGGCTGGAACTTATTGTGATCATCATGATCTGCTATGGATTTAATTCACCTGCAGTGACACCAAAGGACAAATTAAGCATTACATGGTGCACATTGATTTCAACAGGCACTGAGTCCTCCTGGATTTCCTTCCCTTGGGCTATTTTTTTTTTTTATGAGCTTGGAAAACCTATTTAATAGTATGGATGCCAATGGGTTAATTAAATAAAAGGTCTTAAAAAGTGTGATTGTGTTCTGTGAGATGGAGGAAACCACTAAACGTCCGGCTTTGTGTTCAGAAGACGTTCTTACTGGCTGTGGTGCTAATTCTCCACCACCCACACAAATACACAGAATACGTATGAAAGTCACAATCTGACCTCAGGTAGAGATCTTAAAGTTTTCTCAAGATAACGTGTACTGTATATTGTAGTTGATATGTAATAAATGTCAATTTTGTTCCATTTTTGGATCATTCCACATACATATCATTTTTATCTTAGAAAGATCATTGACCACCTCATCAAGTTAGTCAAAGGCGTTAGGGTCATATAGTGCATAGGTTCTCCATCTGTGATACATCCTACCATGTCTTCATCAAGTCATCTACCAGGCATTTGGGTCATCTAGAGCCTAGGTTCGCAAACTCTGGTGCATGTTATGACATCCTCATCAGGTTGCCAGTATTTTGATCAACCAGTGATAATGTCCAAGCAGACCATAACGTCTTAGAGGAAGACATATATACCTTGTATGCAAAATATATTTTATTGGTCAGTATTATGAAAAAAAATCCTTCAATCATTCCTTAAGCAGCTGTAGATTTACTGTATATTAGAGATAGAACACTCAGAAATTTAGTAATACCTGTGGTCTAGGCCATTTATCATGTCAGTGGTGTAATGCTCATGTTGACTGTCGAAAGCTAATTTATGTCTCTTTTTCTTTTTTCTTACCTTTTTTCATGGACCCGCATGGACCATGATTACCAGTGTCCTTCTGCTCCTTCCTTACCAGAGTAGCACTGTTCTCTCCTCCCTAGGGAGGCTGAGGCCTGATTCCTGCTTGATCTGCCTCTCAGTGTCCATAGGAAGCGCTCTCTCAGGACTAGCGGCCATGCACCTTATCCCTGCCCAGCCTGTGGCTGGCTACCCTAGAGTATATTAAGACACCTTCCCCTGTGGGATGGTGCCTAAGCAACAGGTCCTATTACACTGTTGTCCTGCAAAGGGGTGCTATTATCTTGTTAGTCTGCCTTTATACAGACTTATGCCTGATCTCTGGATTTGACCCTATGCTGCCTGACCTCTTCCTGATTTCTGTGCTCACTCTGAGTTCCTATCCAGACCCTCAGGGTGATTTTGGATTGCATGAACTCTGACTGCCCTGACCTTGACCTGTTCTTGACTACAGTTTTTCCTGATTGCTCAGTATTTTGCACGAGGACAGAGAGTACTCCAAGAGGTAGCGGCCTAGAGATTAAAGGGTGAAAACCAGTAGCCCCACGATAAATCTGTCCATTGGCATAGTGGATCCACATCTAATTCATAACAAATGCTTTAATTCAGTCTCAAGCCTTCTCTCCTGCCTGGTCTGACTAATGGTCTGATTATGTAAAACACTCTGCCATGCTAACACTCCAGACAGAGAGGAAATCCAAGACTGTGGACCTTGACTAGCATATAAAGACTATAGTCTGAAAATCATCCACCCATTTTTATTTATTAAAAATACATAGAATCTTTACATAAAGGTTATTAATACAATATGTGATCAAAATTGGGGAAATAGTCTCTCAAAATGGACACCGTCACCTTGTAGTCCACACCCATCACTGACCTTCCCCTCACTATGTACTGGTATTACACACTGTACCTCATTTACACTTTTTTAGTTTCCTCCTGCCGAGGGGACAGGAAGCCAAATGCATGGTGTGTGCACTTCTTAACATAAGCTGCTGCTATCACATGAGGAGACATGAACTTCTGGCTTGTTCTTGCCTTTTTTACTTATATTTCAGGTAAGTCGTCTCAATTAATTTAATCTCCTTTATCTGAATAGGTAAATGAACAGTGATGATGTGATAGCGACTACTACCCGGCTTTTCTCTGGGCTCACATATAGGTCATGTATATATTCTAAAAGTGAATACATGTCTAGTGTCTCAATGGATTTAGATACAGATAGATATGAGATAGATAGATAGATAGATAGATAGATAGATAGATAGATATGAGATAGATAGATAGGAGATAGATAGATAGATAGATAGATAGATATGAGATAGATAGATAGATAGATAGATAGATAGGAGATAGATAGATAGATAGGAGATAGATAGATAGATAGATAGATAGATAGGAGATAGATAGATAGATAGATAGATAGGAGATAGATAGATAGATAGATAATAGAGATCACAGGGGTTGGTTTCTCACCACCTCGGTGATGTGTGGTGTGTGGTCTTACAGGCACTAAGTCCCGTTGAACCATTTTCCATGTAACCATTTCCCGATCACAGGAGAAGACACAGAGAGGACTTGTATTTGACCATAAAGATGGATTAGGGCTCCTGGTGTGATCCGATGTTCTGATTAGCACCAGGGGAAGGTTCATTGGTAATAACTTTATTACGTCTAACTTCTGTGACCCTCATGACACTTGGTCTGTCTTACAATAATCCAGGTCTTGTGTTTTTCCACCAGGTATAATTACAGATGGAAATATTCCAGATTTGTCCCGTGTCCACTTTGTAGAAGAAGGAAAGAACATCAACATTTCATGTAACATTAGTAAAAGTTCCGGTGATGTACAGTGGTACAAAGAGAGAGAAGATGGGGGATTACAGGCCATGCCACCAAGGGGATGTTACCTACCAAAAGAAAACAGTAGATATTATGTCCACTGTGAAAAAATGTCTGCACTCGGCATGGAGATAAGAAATGTCCTTCCATCTGACTCTGGGGTGTTTTACTGTTCTCTATCAGGACTGGACCCAACCTTCCATGTAGCCGGCACATTAATTGTTACAGGTATCTCTCTATCTATCTATCTATCTATCTATCTATCTATCTCATATCTATCTATCTCATATCTATCTATCTATCTATCTATCTATCTATCTATCTACATATCTATCTCATATCTATCTATCTCATATCTATCTATCTCATATCTATCTATCTATCTATCTATCTATCTCATATCTATCTATCTCATATCTATCTATCTATCTATCTATCTCATATCTATCTATCTCATATCTATCTATCTATCTATCTATCTCCTATCTATCTATCTATCTATCTATCTCATATCTATCTATCTATCTCATATCTATCTATCTATCTCATATCTATCTATCTATCTATCTCATATCTATCTATCTATCTCATATCTATCTCATATCTATCTATCTCATATCTATCTATCTATCTCATATCTATCTATCTTATCTATCTATCTATCTATCTATCTCATATCTATCTATCTATCTATCTCATATCTATCTATCTATCTATCTCATATCTATCTATCTATCTCATATCTATCTATCTATCTCATATCTATCTATCTCATATCTATCTATCTATCTCATATCTATCTATCTATCTATCTCTCATATCTATCTATCTCATATCTATCTATCTATCTATCTATCTAGTAAGGAAGGCTTGCTGTCTTATTCTAAAGCCATAGACATTAAATAACTGAAACAAATTTAGATTACAATGATCAGTTCTTTTCCATGTTTATCCAAGGCAAATGCCGACTAACGACGGATAATTGACCATTAGATCGGCAGCGCTGAATTTCATTTCCGTTCTCAGGACGTGTTTAATCCCAGTCTTGTCATAAATGCTCAGGGTCTATGGTGTTATTACTTCACGAATATAATGTTCATCTACGTAGATACTTTTATGACTTCACTTTTTGACTTTCAGTTGTGACTTAATGAGTTGCATTTTTGATGACCAAGAATAATTACTCTCTGGAGGCTCCGCACTTCAGTCTGCCGCAATTCTGGTTTTTATTTCCCCCGTATTAATTCTTTACCCATAGGACAAATAATTTTTTGTGTAGTAAAGAAATTGAAACAACTTGAGTTGCCAATTTGAAACTTTATTTCAGGGCTTGTCCAGGACAAAAAAATTGGGTACATTTTTTCCAGAATAGTTCAGCTATTTTCCGTAGGATGTGTCTGGTATCGCCACTTTCACTTGAATGGGGCTGAGCAGCGGTACGAGATATTACTTGTGGCATGAGCGGAGCTACAAATCCACATGTTCATGTTGGCATCAAGGGAGGTCTGTGTATTATGTTGTGGCGTAGGAATGCTATACTTAAATTTTAACTCGGATGATAGCCTGTGATCCATGTGATCAGTTTAAAATATTGGGGTATCTTTAGGGGTATAGCTATATACAGGCTCAGACTGGCCCACAGGGGTACAGGTGAATCCCCGGTGGGCCCCTGAGCAAGGTGGGCCCCTAGTCTCCCACCCCTGCACAAGAGGCACATAATACAGTAGACTTGCTGCACTACATACATACATTCAATGTACAGCACCTCAACCAGCCTATGTTCATATAAAAAAAACTTGTTAGATGATTTATTATATTTGAATGTATCTATACGGTGGGCCCCCAAAATACATTTTACTGTTGGGCCCTAGGTATCCCAGTCCAACACTGGCTATATAAGGTAAAATAGGTAGAAATCACAGTTGGGTCTTGTGTCTAAGGGACATAATAGCGTGTTGATTTCACAAGTAGACACCAATGTCATAAATGGTACATGATAGTTGGGACCCTGTTAGAGACTTTGTAATGGGGGCTCTGGATCTTCAAGTTACACCTCTTTGGTCTAGCAAACTAAAAAAAATAATAAAAAGCGGCTGGAGCCTTTTTATGAATTCTATTTCAGCCCCTGAATTTGATCTTTTTCTCAGAGCATTATCCAAAGGAACCTACCTTGTCAATACTTGAATCAGTAGAAGATCATCCAAGAAACACGGGTATCACCGTCTTACTGTGTGCTGCTTTTAACTGGACACAGAAGTGGGGTTGGATTAAATGGACCTTAAATGGGAAAGAGCAAGAAGGTTGGACAACTCTAGATCCAGATGGGAGTTTGAAAAGCTTATTAGTCGTCTATGAATCTATTGAAGATACAGCAGTTACTTGTTTCATACATGAGGCCACCACTGGTGAAAACATCTCCTCAACGTTCCCTAGAGAAATCAATAAAGGTAAGTAGAAAATCAATGGGGATCTAAATTTCACTTTATGACTATTCCATTGATATCTTTGGTGAGGACACGCATGTAAAGTATATTTAATACACTAAATTATCAGTTGTACCCATTCTGAGCAGTGATTGTTGTTTAAAGGCATTCAAAAAAAATTCCAGTAAAATAATTAAAAACTGTAAAAAAAAAAAAGGTTTTGATCACAAATATCCTTAAATGTTTACAGCCCATATGCAGAAATCTTTGCCTCTATGATTCCAGGCTTCAGTATACAGTACATACACCTTGTGTAATCTGATCTTACAGTTATGTGTTAGGCTGATCATACCGTACATTACGTACTTGTCGGTCAGCTTGGCCGAGTGTACATCTATTCTCAATAGGGAGAATGGAGGAAGCCACTGCCAATCACCTAAGGCAGCAACTTATCTACTGAAGAACAAAAAGATCAGACATGTTGAAATCAAACTGCTTGATCCTTTTTTCTCCATCATCTACCTTTGGTGAAAGTTGGGAGGCCCCCAAACATATTAGATCATCAGCTGGTCCCACCAGGTTCCGCCAATGTTTATCTAATATGTATGGCTAGGTTTACTTCACTTCCTCTCCTCTGCTTCTGCTGTTTATAGGTTGCATGAAGAAGAAGTAACTCACGACTGTAGGATCAGACCACAAAAAGTACCCCATAGGAGGGTCCTGTGGTCCTTGGGCTGAGTTCAACCCTGATTCTATGATTGTATGAAGGAAAGCAGAGGATTGGAGCTCTTGTTCTGACTAGAGATGAGCGAATCAAAGTTGACGAAGTGGGGTTTCGATCCGAATTTCTGGAAAAATTTGATTTGCACCAAATCTGAATTTCCTCACGCTTCATGGTAACAAATCAAATTTTTTCCTAAAATGGCTGCTGCATGTGTGAGGACATGGAGCAAGGAACTCTGGGAATGAGGGTTCACCCACAATGCCGTGCATGCAGCCAATCAGCAGCCAGCCAGCCCTGTGAATAGCCTCAGGCATCTTGGATTTAGCCATTTTCCAGTGTACTTAGTGCAGGGAGAGACATTAGCAGGCACTAGGGACAGTGTTAGAAAAAACTTTTACATTTTTATTTTGCTTATTAGAAGTTCAGGGAAAGTGCATTAGAAGTGTAGGGAAAGGATAGGGAGGAATCATTCCACAGTAGAATAGGAACATTCTTATTACACCTTGCTGCACTGACCGGGGATCCAAATTGCCATTATAGAGCTCTGTAATTCCACCGAACCGTTCTTATTATGGGGGGGGGGGTGCAAGTGCTGTTTGATACAGCCATTAACAGGGTTTATTACAAGGAAATATTTATATGTCTTATTTGTCATTGTGCAGTGAAGTTATATGTTCTAAAGCATTTTTTGGCTTGTATTAGTGGTAAAAAAGGTTTATTAGCCGTTGTGTGGTGAAGTGAGAAAATTACAGCCTTTTTTGCCGTGTATTAGTGGCAAAAAAATATATATTTGCCGTTCAACGGTGCAGTTATATATTTCTAGAGTATTTTTAGAGTGTATTAGTAGCAAAAAAATGTATACTTTTTTGCATGTATTAGTGGCCCAAAAAAAAAGTATTAGCCGTTGTGTGGTGAAGTTAGAAAACTACAGCCCTTTTTGGCGTGTATTAGTGGCAAAAAAATGTATATTATTTGCCGTTCAGCGGTGCAGTTATATGTTTAAAGCCCTCTTTGGTGTGTATTAGTGGCAAAAAATGTATATTATTTTCCGTTCAGCGGTGAAGTTATATGTTCGAAAGCCCTTTTTATGTGTATTAGTGGCACACAAAAAAAGTATTTGCATTTGTGTGGTGAAGTGAGAAAATGACAGCCCTTTTTGGCGTGTATTAGGGGCCAAAAAATATATATTTGCCATTCAGCGGTGCAGTTATATGTTCTAACGCCCTTTGTGGCGTGTATTCGTGGCAAAAAAAATTATATTATTTGCCGTTCAGCGGTGCAGTTATATGTTTAAAGCCCTTTTTAACGTGTATTAGTGGCAAAAAAATTTATATTTTTTTGCCGTTCAGTGGTGCAGTTACATGTTTAAAGCCATTTTTGGTGTGTATTAGTGGCAAAAAAAGTATATTATTTTCCGTTTAGCGGTGAAGTTATATGTTCAAAAGCCCTTTTTATGTGTATTAGTGGCACAAAAAAAAGTATTTGCATTTGTGTGGTGAAATTAGAAAATTACAGCCCTTTTTGGCATGTATTAGGGGCCAAAAAAAATATATTTGCCATTCAGCGGAGCAGTTATATGTTCTAAAACCCTTTTTGGCGTGTATTAGTGGCAAAAAAATATATATTATTTGTCGTTCAGCGGTTCATTTATATGTTCTAAAGCCCTTTTTGGCGTGTATTAGTGGCAAAAAAATGTATATTATTTGCCATTCAGTGGTGCAGTTATATGTTCTAAAGCCATTTTATGTGTATTAGTGGCACAAAAAAAAGTATTAGCATTTGTGTGGTGAAGTGAAAAAATTACAGCGCTTTTTGGCGTGTATTAGTGGCACAGTCGCAGCAAGAGGCCCGAGCTCCTGGTGTCATCTAGTGGTCGTGTCTTGACCAGCAACCCTGTGGTTCTTGAATGGTTGACTCGGTCATCCACTTTGTCCCAAGTGACATCAGACACCCCCAGCCAAGAGTACTCCCCTGTGTAAATGTGATGTCAGCCAGTGGCAGCTCATGCGTGACACCTGCCATTTGCTCAGGCCCTTTGAGGAGGCCACGGTATTTGTCAGTTGCCAGGACTACAGGATGAACAACGTCATTCCACTGCTTCATGTCCTGGAACAGATGCTGGTAAATTTGGCTGGTCAGGGGACTGGAGACGTGACGCCTAGATCTCACGGCTACATGAGCCCTTTGAGGGCTGAACTGGAGGAGGAGGAGGACATTGGAGCACAAGAAATGTGTAGCGAAATTTTTTCTACACAAGTGAAAGGAGAGGAGGAGCAGCCAGAGGTGCTACAGGGCGATGGGGAAGACAAGGCAGAGGACCCAGACACACCGTGGCAGTATGCGGTGGAGATGGAGGCAGGGAGTCCCTCTAAGTCACTTGCACAAATGGCCCGATGCATGCTCACTTGCTTGCGCAGTGACAAACGAATTCGGCAGAGGGATGACTTCTGGCTCTCCACATTGTTGGAGCCTCACTACCGGTCCAAAATGGGGGCCTTTTTTACACTCGCTAAGAGGGAGGACAAACTTAACTACTATAGAGACATCCTATGTAGTGAGTTGGCCACTGTCTATCTGCGCCATTGTCCATCCTCTGGCAGGTCTGACCTGGGGGGGCTCTCTGCGCTCACGTTCCTCTGCCATGGCTGCTGTGGCAGGGTGATGATCAGCTTTCTTCACCTTCCTAGTGCAGTAACTACTCACCAGCAGCAGCAGCTAGACCTGGAGCAGGACCTGAACCAGCAGGTGGTGGCATACTTGAACAGCACCCTGCAACCCCACATTGAAGATCAGTTGGATTACTGGGCAGCCAAACTGGATTTGTGGCCGCTACTGGCAGAGTTTGCCCTGGAAAAGCTGTCCTGCCCAGCCAGTAGTGTGGCATCAGAGCTGGTGTTTAATGCGGCGGGGGGGGGGCCATATTTACCCCAAGAAGAACTCACCTGTCCACCCAAAATGTGGAGAGACTGACCTTTGTCAAGATAAATCAGGCGTGGATTGGCCAGGATTTCCACCCACCAATGCCTGATGCATCAGACTAGATCATCCATCATGACTGGGCCACTATTTTGCCATTCGGCCTGGCATCATTATTTATTTGACCTTTCTTCTAATCTGTCAGAAGGAAGGAAAAATGAGACACACAACGGATCCTGTCTATGTAACAGCTGTAAGGCCTGCATGATGTGGTCCCTATTTTGCATCAGAATTGGCTTATGATTTGGTAACCAAAAGCAGGAGTGGGTACAAAACACAAAAGACTTGCAAATATTCCATTCACGTGTCATCTCTGTTTTGGATCCACTCCTGTTTTTTTTGGCTTTAGAAATACTGATGGATTACTGACCAAATGCTGACCGAGTGAAGGCGTATGCACCACAGACAGGATCTGTTTTTTGTGGGTTATTGTTCTGATGGATCAGAGGAAGGGCAAAATAATAAGTGACGTCAACACAGACTTACTGCTGACACCCTCTCCACTCTGTCGGGGGGAAATACTTTTATAAGCGTATAATTGAGTAATAAGTGTAGTGTGCAGTGATTCTAAGAGCGATGTCTGTCATCTGCATGTCATACTGACTCACAGTATTGTTTCACTACCACAGCAGACTCCCAATGCGTGTTATAGCGGAACAGCGTTCTACACCACTATAAAGGCTCTCTGCAGCCAGGAAATAGCCATTTTTTAACGCGATTCACCGCAAATAAATTCGTATCGAACCACATTTTTTCTAAAAATTTGGCGAATCGGCCTAATTGAATTTTTGAGAAATTCGCTCATCTCTAGTTCTGACCTTTAGGAAGATGTTATGAAATTTCTGAATCATGGACCTAAACACAAAATGATGGTCCCAGTTGGGAGTAAACTTTAGAAAAGCTGGTGAAACAGCAATTGCAATGCAAAACATACTGTAATGTCCATTTACTAGTCTTTGAGGACCACCAAGAATGTAATATTAAAGAGTCGTCTAAAGGTCCAGTCCATTAAATTGAGCAGTGAAAGATTGTCTCAATGTTTTCCATTCTTTTGTTCCAGGTGAGAGGTCCATCAGCGACTGCTACATTGTTCTGTATGTGGGTTTACCCATCATCATCGCTATCCTCCTTGCACATCTGATTATCCTGGCCATCAGACGAAAAGATTTGTCTAAAGATACCCATTGTTCAAACACTCACAAGGGTATGCCTTCTGAAGAAGAACGCAGAGAACCTTTAGGTAGATAAATGTCTTTCAATTGAGACTCCAGTCTCATAATTTTACCGTGAACTGTGTAATGCTTCACTTTTCCTGTAGTTGCTCTGCAGGTAAATTAAACACTTGTTACCAGGTTCCTCCATAGATTACAGCTGATTTTTGGGGTTCCATCAGTGGGACACCCTATGGTCAACTTATTGGTGTTGGGTCCGTTGTAAAAAGCAGATGACCCTTGTTAAACCACTGTCCTCAGTCTTCATTTCTGCATTTCTCTACCTTTATGTTCCTTAAAAATAAATTACTGAGAACTTGTTGGGTTGATCTAAAAGTAGAGGTTCACAACTTTATCTGATCTGTGGAACAAATAGTCCCCTTAGGTACGCTAGTCAGTACTCTGTCAGTTACTGACACGGTTCCAACTATACCAATAATGACCATGTTATCCCCATCTAGCAGTGCCCATTATAGATATGTCACATTCCCTCACTATTTATGCCACAGTCCTTGTATCAGTGGAATGTATGGACATTTTTGGTTACCATATATTATATCCTAATCATTTAAAAAAAATTGTTTTTAGAACGTCGTGTGAGATTTCGTCCTGAAGATGAGTCGGTAAGTATAAGAATGTATTAGGCCATACAGTAAAGTATTAGATACTCAAATCATATCAGAAGAGGGTCCTACACAAGCCCAGGTTATGGAGGGGACTGAAAGTCCCCTCTTTACATCAGAAGACACCAGTATTATAGTGTTGAGCGAATCAAAGTATCCGAAGTAGACTTTAAGGGAAAAATCTATTCGCAGTGAAGCCGAATTTCCTCATGCTTCGTGGTAATGAATCATTGACAGTAAAAAAGAAAAATAATCCTACTCAGCTCATCCATTTGAGCTCGAAGAGGCCGCCGCGTCGATCTTGATTGAAGATCCTGCGTGAAATCTCATGTGTGGTCACGTATGATGTCACTACGCCGGCCAGCGTGATGATGTCATCATGCACCATGTAATATTCTATGTGGGATCTTCAATCAAGATGGCCGTGGCGACCTCTTAGCACTCAAATGGATAAGCTGAATATTATTATTATTTTTAACCAATTAACCCCTGAAAGCCCTAATTTTATTTCTCAGATGCCGCGATCGTCGATGAATGCGGCATCTGAGGGGTACAATGACAGGGGACGGCGCAATCGCCGTTCCCCATCACTGCGCCCCACTACTTACAAAGAAATACGATTTGTGATGAAGTCATTCGTCACAAAGCGAATTTCTTTGTGAAATCCGACGAAGCAGCCAAATCGAAGTTTTGTACCATGGATGTCTAATGGGGATGAGCTAGGGCTACACCGTTTGAGAATCACAGCCCAAATCCCCTTCAACCTCTTTGTCATACATTGTTGTAAATGTAACTGCTTATATAATAATAATTATCATTATTAATAATATTTTCTATGATTTTTCAGGTTACTTACGCTGCAGTAAAGTCATGATCCATCATTCCAAGACTCTACTGTGTTGTGGCCGACTTGTTCACGCTTTGCCTGCATTTAAAGGATTCTTTAGCATAATTTTGTGTGTGTAAAGCTCCAAGTAGCCTAAAAACAAACACATTTTCAGACCTTCACTGAAATATTATTTTTTACTATTGATGACCTATCTGGAGGATAGGTCATTAATATCGGATCAGCAGGAGTCCGACACCCAGCACCCCCGGCAATCAGCTATGTGCCATCTCCCGTCTCTCTTCCTGTTCACCGCTTCTGTCTATGGCAAAGAGCATACACAGCAGCAGTGGACAGGAAGAGCAACGGGAGACGGCAAATGCACTGCACGCGCCTTCCCTTCATACGACTTATCGGCGGGGGGGGTTCCGGGTGTCGGACCCCCGCCGATCTGATATTGATGACCTATCCTCAAGATAGGTTATCAACAGGAAAACCCTTTTAAGTCAAAAAACAAATTAAGGGCTCATACACACAAACGTATTTTCTTTCAGTGTCCGTTTAGGTTTTTTTTGCGGACCGTATACGGAACCGCTAATTTCAATGGGTCTGCAAAAAAAAGGAAGGTACTCCGGTGTGCATTCCATTTCTGTATTTCTGTTCCGCAAAAAAATAGAACATGTCCTCTTATTGTTCGCATTACGGACAAGGATAGGACTGTTCTATTAGGGGCCAGCTGTTCTGTTCCGCCAAATACGGGATGCACACGGACATCATCCGTATTTTTTTTTCTGAACCATTTTTTGCGGACTGCAAAATACATATGGTCGTGTGCATGAGCCCTTACAGTTAGGGCTCATTCAGACGGCCGTATGAATGAGTCAGTTCCGCAATTTTGCAGAACGGGTGCGGGCCCACTCCTTTCAATGGGGCCGCAAAAGATGCGGACAGCACACCACGTGGTTCCGTTCTGCGGCTCCGCTGAAAAGCTTGTCCTTTTCTTGTTCGCGGACAGCACACCATGTGGTTCCGTTCTGCGGCTCTGCTGAAAAGCTTGTTCTTTTCTTGTTCGGGGACAAGAATAGGCATTTTCTATTATGGTTGCGACCATGTGTGGGCCGCAAATTGTGGAACGCACGTGGCCCGTATCCATGTTTTGCTTATCCGCAAAGCAGTACGGCCACCTGAATGGGCCCTAAGTGTTCAGCGAATTGAAGTATCCGAAGTGGACTTCGATCCGAATTTTAGGGAAAATTTGATTTGTTGCAAAGCCACAGGTCACCACTGAGGCCAGTGATTAACTTAGCGGGCATTCCCTGTGTGTCGAGAAGCATCAGGAAGCAGCGACAAAAGAGGACTGGAACAGGAGCGACGTGGGATACAGAGAGGTGAGTATGACTTCCGTCTTTTATTTTTTATGCTACCTAAGCATGTAACTAAATGACCAGGTAACCCCATGTTCATTGTTGTAGTGGGGCAATGAGCTGATCAGAATAGATGCACGCAGCGGTATTTGTCGCTTCTCGGCATATTTGCCGGGTTGCAGCCGGATCGCTGCTGGTCCTCATTATAGTGAATGGGGCTGGACGGCGATGCCGGAATGCAGAGAGATCCTTTATGTTACATTTGTCTAATCTCTTTAACATTAGAATGAATACTAGAAGTTATTTGCTTTTTTGCATATTCTATTAAATGACTGATAAATTTGTAAAGATTATGAATAAAATAATAATAATGATATTTTATTTATTGTATTCATTTCTTTGTACTGTACATTGCCACTTTTTTATTCATTCTGGCATTGTTAAAGTTAAATCTAATAAGACGTTCACCTCATGATACACATCTCTTCTTAGACCAATTTACTGCACGTGAACCTGCTGCTTAGCTTCGGGAGCGAGGATCTGTGTTTGGCCTCGTTCCCTGGGAGGCTCCCTGCTCCTAGGTCTGCCTTGAGCGCCGAGCTGATCACTCGGTGCTCGACTTGTCTGTCTGTCGGTCATGTGACGCTGGCCACATCACATGACCCTCACTCCCTACTATAAATACAGGTGGCCTGCTGGCTACAGGTTGCCTGTGATTTTAGTCTCTTAGGCTGTGTGTATTGTTAGCTACTCTATTGATTGACCTCTGGAATTTGACCTTGACCGTTTCCTGACCTCCCTTTGCCTACTCCCTTGGTTTTGACGCTACATCTCGGATTCTGACCTCGGCTCGTTCTCGGATTTGCCACCTGCCTCTTCCCTTGTATTGACGTGACCTCCCGGACTGACCTTGGCTAGCTGACCCGCCTTTGCCTTCTCCTTCACAGGTTACCTCTCTCTTGTCCACTTCCTTGCCTGCATCTCGCATACCGTTCTCTGCCTAGCTGACCGCTACCCTCTCTGTTCCTTCCTCCCCTACCCGGCACTTACGGAGGTTAGGGACCATCGCCCAGTTTCACCCCGTCACCTAGGGCGGGTGGTGCCAGTAGGCAGGGACAGGGTTGAGGGTTGCAGTCTAGGGGGTGCACTTCCTTCTACCTTCCCTTCCCGTGACATTGCCATCACTGAACAGTCCATCCATAAGATTAATTTATAAAACAAAGACATTACTAAACTAAATCTAATGATATAATTAATAGAACAGGTACAATAGGATGATGTAAGCATTGAGTGAGATGATGACGGACAGTTTTACGTGAACCACTTTCTGGTATAACAAGTCTGCTGTCAATTAAAGTACAAATTTAACTCTCTCTAAGGCTAGGTCTACACGACGAGATGTATCACGCGACACATAGGGCACAACTACACTGCAACATCTTGAATGGTTTTTTTTGCGACTGTCGTGTCGCAGTCGCAGCATGTCGCATGTAGCAGTGCGACACCGTAGACTAACATTATAAAAATTGTGGTGCGACAAATGTTGCAGTGTAGTTGTGCCCTATCTTGCGCGCCACTTATTGTCATTGTGTAGACCTAGCCTAACAGAGAAAGCAGGACCTGTAGGTCCAGTATTAGGTATTAAGAATAGCTAGCTTAGCATTAGTGATAAATGGGGAGGAGGCAGTGCAGTGCGGACATAATAATGGTAGAGCAGGGACATGTATACTAGGAGAAAGGGTGTAGAAATACTATAGTCATAGGCATGACACACAGTCTTATAGGACACTTCTACCAACGCGACCTGTCGATAAAAAGCAAAAAGGGAAAGAGATTAAAGGAGTCATTTATCATTTTCTAAAGGAGCTGTCTACAAGGAAAGGTGGAGTCTGACCGGTTGCTATAGGCAACTAAGCCATTTCTACACCAATTTGATAAATGACCCCCTAAGTGTTGTGACTAGTGTTGACAAAGTGGAATTCGATCCGAATTTCAAGCATTTCCTTGCGATTTCTGGTAACAAATCCAATTTTTTCTAAAATGGCTGCTGCAAATGTTAGAAGGAAGTAAGAAGCTCGGTAACGAGGGATCACCCAAAATGCCGTGTAGCCAACCCATCAGCAGTCAGCCAGCCCCTGTGATGTCACAGCCCTATAAAAAGTCTCCTCCTGCCTGGTCTCTTACAGTGCAGCGGAGAGACGTGACTAGGGACAGTGTTTAGGAAAGACTTGATTCACAAAATATTACTATTGAGCAGTTCAGGGAAAGATCACTCATAGTGTAGCGAAAGGAGATATCCACATTGTAGGGAGAGATCAGGGACCAATAGAAGAGTGTAAAGCCTGGCTAATAGGAGCTATTCTATTACAGCTTGATTATTATTATTGTTATTATTTATTATTAAAGCACCATTCATTCCATAGCGCTGTACATATGAAAAAGAGGTATACATACATAACACAGACAATTGCACTAATCATAAACAAGACGAGTTACAGACTGGTACAGAAGGTGAGAGGGCCCTGCCTGCGAGGGCTTACAATCTACACGGTATGGGAGAAGGACACAGTAGGTGAGGGTGAAGCTGGTCATGGCGGTATGGAGGCAGCAGGGTCACTGGTTGTAGACTTGTCTGAAGAGGTGGGTTTTCAGGTTTCTTTTGAAGGATTCCACTGTTGGTGAGAGTCTGATATGTTGGGGCATCGAGTTCCAGAGTGTGGGGGATGCACGGGAGAAATCCTTGAGGCGATTGTGGGAAGAGGTGATAGGATGAGTTGAGAGAAGGAGGTCTTATGAGGATCGGAGAGTGCGTGTGGGGATGTATCTGGAAAGTAGCTCAGAGATGTAGGGAGGGGACAGGTTGTGGACGGCCTTGTATGTATTTGTTAGTACTTTGAAGTGAATTCGCTGGGCAATGGGGAGCCAGTGAAGGGATTGGCAGAGGGGAGAGGCAGAGGAGTAATAGGTGGATTAGTCGGGCAGCGGAGTTGAGGATAGATTGGAGGGGTGCGAGAGTGCTAGATGGAAGGCCACAGTGGAGATTGTTGCAGTAGTCTAGGCGGGAGATGATGAGGGCATGTACAGGCATTTTCGCAGATTCAAAGTTGAGGAAAGCGCGGATGTGGGAGATGTTTTTGAGTTGGAGGCCGCAGGTGGTGGAAAGGGCTTGGATGTGCGGTCGGAAGGAAAGGGCAGAATCCAAGGTCACTCCAAGGCAGCAGACTTGGTTGACCGGGAATAGTGTGCAGCCATTGATCGTGATAGATAGGTCTGTTGGGGGGGGTTAAGCAAGATGGGGGAAAGATGATGAGTTCTGTTTTATCCATGTTACGTTTTAGAAAGCGAGAGGCGAAGAAGGATGATATGGAAAATAAGCATTGTGGGATTCTCGATAATAAGGTGGTGATGTCTAGACCAGAGAGGTAGATTTGTGTGTTGTTATCATAAAAGTGATACTGAAAGCCATGGGACTCTATGAGCTGTCCCAGGCCAAAAGTGTAGATAGAGAGAAGAGACATATATATTCTCGGTGGGTAACCCCTTCCTGCGGTTTAGACATTTATTTTTACGTTATGTCGACGATGTTTTTTTGGTTTAGTCGGGCGGCGAGGAGTCGTGTCGTGAATTTGTGGACTACCTCAATGAGCACAACCGGATGAACATGCGATTCACTCTCAATTTTGGGGGTGGATCTCTGGACTTCCTAGATGTGCACTGTGACGAAACCAACGTCGCCACTGGGTGGTGGAGAGGCCTGGCTACCAGCCTCTTGCCCCAGGATTATGGGCCCTCTCATCAGCCAGGCTTCCTTTGTTCACAAAGGACTTTTACTAACGTTTGAACCCCTGGTCTAATTTGTGCCATTTTGGAATATGTTAAATGTCAATGTGTACTGTAAAGGGTGGGACATTGTATATTTGAGTAGTGATGTCTGTCCTATTGTCCCCACGTGTGTATTGGCGATTTCCCTTTGTCCTGAGAGATAATTGACTTACTCCTCGGTTGTCTCCAGGACAGAAGACACTGTGTATTCTCCTGCCCGTGATACAATTGCATCAACCCATTGTGTGGGGTAATTGTATCACAGGCATAGGGGAGGATTTTGTGTGGGAGTGTCTGAGTGTATTGTACGTGGTTATTGGTTGTTTTTACAAAACCCTGTGGGTGGTAACCTTGTTGGAAAATGTGTATAAGTCAATGCTTGTGTGTTCAATAAAGAGTTCCTGTTTTACCCTTCATCATGTTGAGGCTGGTGTTTGGGTAACTGATCGACACTGGGGATTTCTATACGCTGAAGATTTGCTATACTCCCCTGGCTATAACTACTAACTCTTGTAAGAGCTGTTCCTGCTCGCTGGATTTAGGAGAGGTTCACCCACTGGAGCCTGGAGCCTTGTCGTAGGTCCAGGGTGGGTAGGAGACGGCGAGACCTCAACCAAGCTTCGGTGGTTCGTGGGGTCTGCAGTGCTTACAGTGTCAAGTGGAGTGCTTGGAGTCCTCAGGAAGCGCTAGGAACATCAATCGACGGAGGTACCCGGTCGGGGTGCCAGGAGATCCGTTACATGCACGTTACAGTAGAGGACGGTGTATTACACACCGCAGGCTTTCGCATGCCCACCAGACCAGCTTTCATCCGCCATCGGTGAAGGGAGCCGTCCCATACGAACAGTTCGTCCATTTGCGGAGGATCAAAGACACCGATGGCAGATTTTATCAGCAGGCAAATGAGCTCAGGAACCGATTGCTGGATCGAGGTTACCCACCGAGAAAAGTCTCGACAGCATTGCGGAGGGCAGCATTACTCGATCGAGACTCATTGCTGGTTGAGAAAGATAGGAGCACCGAACAACCCCGTTTTGCCTTCGCATTTAAATACAGTCCCGCTGCTGATATTATCAAGCGGGTAATAAATGAAAATTGGGATCTGCTTAAGGGGGATCCTGCCTTGAAGAACCTCATTAGCCAGCGGCCATTGGTTACGTTTAGAAAGTTTTCAACCCATAAAGACAAATTGGTCAATAGTGTGTTGTATAAACCGACGGCTGAGGCATGGCTCACAAGTAGAAAATCAAGAGGAAACCTATGTCGTCTATGTCATTTTTTGTCCGTGTAAGAGGTTTTATATTGGCAAAACAATCCGCCCACATTTTTAGAGAATACGGGAACACGTCAATTCCATTCGATCGGGTAAGGGATGCCCCCGCTTGATTGAACACATCAGAGCCGCGCATGGCGGCCATCCGCGTTGCCTTTCCTTTGCAGGAGTGGAACAGGTTCGACCCATCCCTAGGGGAGGGGATCGACACCGGCTGCTCCTGCAGAGGGAGGCAAGGTGGATCATACGCACCGGAGCCACCGGAGCAGCGGGGTTGAATGATAGGAATGACATGTCCGTGTTCCTCTAAGATATGAATTATGAAATGATGAAACCTATTTGTGTCGAGTTCTGTTATGGTGAGATAGTGGACTCTTTATGAGGAAGATCCCCTCCTGGATAGCTATGCCCATCTGTGCTGTATATCTGACATTAAGTAACCAGTGGAGATTGCGAATTAGTATTATTATTGCATAGTTAACTGCGAGATATGAATATGTCAATATAATCATTATTGCACAATCAAGTATATGGTACGAATATGTATCTAACAATCTTTTTCATGTATGTGATTTTAACATCACTAATTTATGCGCTCAGCTGTTACTCACAGTCATGGCTACGGGGCGATATTGCGCGCGAAACGTCCGTAGCCGCCGATCATCTGTAATCAGCTGTCCGCCCCTGCACCCCGCTTACAAGTATCCTGAAAAGAGGAAGAATAAAGCTTTATACTGTTTCAACTTCGGTGAGTGCCACAAGATACTTTGTTTCTTCTCTTCATGTTGCATTAAACAGGTATATAGCACCTCTCAATCAGTATTTGGCAGAAACAGGTATATAGCACCTCTCAATCAGTATTTGGCTGAAACAGGTATATGGAACACCTCAATCAGTATTTTGTGGAAGAAGGTATATTGCACCCCTCAATCAGTATTTTGTGGAAAGAGGCATATGGCACCCCTCAATTAGTATTTGGCGGAAACGGGTATATAGCACACCTCAATCAGCATTTAGTGGAAGAAGGTATATGGCACCCCTCACTCAGTATTTGGCAGAAACAGGTATATAGCACCCCTCAATCAGCATTTTGTGGAAGCAGGTGTGTCTCAGCCCTCATTCAGTATTTGGTGGAAGAAGGTATATAGCAATAGCACCCCTCAATCAGTATTTGTGGAAGAAGGTATATGGCACCCCTGAATCAGTATTTGGCGGAAACAGGTATATAGCACCCCTTAATCAGTATTTGGTGGAAACAGGTACCGGTATATTGCACTCCTCAATCAGTATTTTGTGGAAAGAGGCATATGGCACCCCTCAATTAGTATTTGGCGGAAACGGGTATATAGCACACCTCAATCAGCATTTAGTGGAAGAAGGTATATGGCACCCCTCACTCAGTATTTGGCAGAAACAGGTATATAGCACCCCTCAATCAGTTTTTGGCAGAAATAGGTATATGGCACCCCTCAATCAGTATTTTGTGGAAGCAGGTGTATCGCAGCCCTCAATCAGTATTTTGTGGAAGAAGTATATGGCACCCCTCAACCAGTATTTGGAGTAAACGGGTATATTGCACCTCTCAATCAGTATTTGGCAGAAACAGGTATATAGTACCTCTCAATCAGTATTTGGCGGAAACAGGTATATGGTACCCCTCAATCAGTATTTTGTGGAAGAAGGTGTATCGCAGCCCTCAATCAGTATTTGGTGGAAGAAGGTATATAGCAATAGCACCCCTCACTCAGTATTTTGTGGAAGAAGGTATATGGTACCCTTAAAACAGTATTTGGCGGAAACAAGTATATAGAACCCTTCAATCAGAATTTGGCAGAAACAGGTATAAAACCCCTCAATCAGTATTTGGCGGAAAAAGGTATATGGAACACCTCAATCAGTTTTTTATAGAAGCAGGTGTATTGCAGCCCTCAATCAGTATTTTGTGGAAGAAGGTATATGGCACCCCTCAACCAGTATTTGGCGTAAACAGGTATATAGCACCCCTCAATCAAAATTTGTTGGAAACAGGTATATAGCACCCCTCAATCAGTATTTGGCAGAAACAGGTATATGGCACACCTCAATCAGTATTTTGTGGAAGCAGGTGTATCTCAGCCCTCAATCAGTATTTGGTTGAAAAAGGTATATAGCAATAGCACCCCTCAATCAGTATTTTGTGGAAGCAGGTGTATCGCAGCCCTCAATAAGTATTTGGTGAAAGAAGGTGAGTAGCAATAGCACCTCTCAATCAGTATTTTGTGGAAGTAGATATATGGCACCCCTCAATCAGTATTTTAGTGGAAACAGGTATATTGCACCCCTCAATCAGTATTTGGCGGAAACAGGTATATAGCACCCCTCAATCAGGATTTTGTGGAAGAAGGTATATGGCACCCCTCAATCAGTATTTGGCGGAAACAGGTATATGGCACCCCTCAATCAGCATTTGGCGGAAACAGGTATATAGCACCCCTTAATCAGTATTTTGTGGAAGTAGGTATATGGCACCCCTCAATCAGTATTTAGTGGAAGCAGGTGTATCGTAGCCCTCAATCAGTATTTGGTGGAAGAAGGTGAGTAGCAATAGCACCCCTCAATCAGTATTTTGTGGAAGTAGATATATATGGCACCCCTCAATCCGTATTTTAGTGGAAACAGGTATATAGCACCCCTCAATCAGTATTTGGCGGGAACAAGTATATAGCACCCCTCCATCAGGATTTTGTGGAAGAAGGTATATCGCAGCCCTCAATCAGTTTTTTGGGGGGCAACAGGTATATCACACCCGTTGCAATTAGTTTCTCCAATAGTGTCTCTCTATCTAGCTGCGGTATCGCAGCAGAACCGCACACAACTGCTGCACAATACAAATACACTATAATATAATTTCTATCTTAGAAAGTATATTATAACTATATCACACCCCTCTATATCCCAACTATCAATAGCACACCTATACCAGTCTTTAAAAGGAATTTTGTTTCCCTATTAGCTAGCATTTGGTGTCCCTAACTGTCCATTCTCCAAAATGCTACCTCTTACTACACTGGCAAAACACATAATGTAAAATGGCTGCCAGATTGGGTTCTGTTATAGGGTTGGGGGTGTGTCCATGTGCTGAAACGTCTCAATTGTCCTGTCCCACCTTATGGTTGTGTCATGGGTCAAAGTTCGGCGCTATGCAAAAAAAGAAGGAACGTGCAAAGTAGGACAATGAGACTACATTTAGAAGATAATCCGTGGCTGTCACGACAGGTAAATAAGCAGGGAAATAACCAAACACAGGAAAACAAACAGAACAAATGACTAGGCCCAAAAGCTAGGGAGAAAAGGGTCACCTCCTAGCGATTCCTAAAAGCTTTCCCTAAACTGCTGTGCCCATGTGAATACCCTAAGGGTGAATATGCACATGCCCTTGTGCCTAAACCTAAACACCCTGGGCAAACCCTAAGCAGCACGGAAAAGGGAAGAGACCACCTGCTTCCTCAAACCAGGAGTAAGCAAGCGTCTCCCTAGAGGCCTAGATAAAACACACAAAGAGAAATGAAGGAGAGGACTTATCTTGAGCAAAGCTGGAGCAGACGATCCACCACAAATCAAGAGCTCCCAGGAAAGAATTTTAACCCGCATGGGCCACTGGGGGAAGGAGGGATATATAGCTTAACTAACAATGAAACCCAGTACACCTGAGGGAAGGTGGATCCAGCTCAAGCCCAAATCAAAGAAGTCAGACATGTGCAGCTAGTCTGACAGATCTCCGCACATTCACAGGGCAAGGCGTGACAGTTGCATGCTATCAAACAGAGCATGTTCGCCTTTCATAAAACTCATTTGTTTATTATAGTTTGTGCAATTTTAGGTATGATAACTCACATCAGAATGGTTTTAGCCACTTTTGCCTGTTTTTTTACATTTATTAATATACAGTTTTTCACTTCCTTATTTCTTATGCTGTAGATAACGGGATTCAACATCGGAGTGACCACCGTATAGAGAACAGACACAGTTTTAGATGTTTCCGGAGAGTGAGAAGATGGAGGCTGAAGATATATGGACATGATGGTTCCAAAGTAGAGTGTGACAACAATGAGGTGGGAGGTACATGTAGAAAAAACTGCACGTCTTCCTTGTGAAGAACGGATCTTCAAAATGGCAGAGATAATAAAAACATAGGAAATTAAGGTCAAGAGAAAAGAACATAAAACAATGATCCCGGCTCCTACATGCATTACTATCTCATTAAGCCAAGGATCTCTACAGGACAGTCTTAAAAAAGGAGGCATTTCACAAAGGAAATGGTTGATATGATGAGACCTGCAAAATGGAAGACTCCAGGTGAGGTGAACTTGTATGCAGGAGTCTATGAAACCAACAGTCCATGGTATTAGGGCCAAAATAATGCAAAACCTCATGTTCATAATACTGCTGTAGTGCAATGGTCTACAGATTGCCACAAACCTATCGTATGCCATGACGGCAAGTAAGATACACTCTGCCGCCCCAAGTATTAATGAGAAGAACATCTGAAAAACACAACCACCTACTGAAATACTCTTGTCTGTGGATAGAGTATTTATGAGGATTACAGGAACTATGGTAGAGGAGAAACAGATGTCAATGAAAGAGAGATTACTCAGAAAGAAGTACATAGGGTTGTGTAACGTTGGGCTGATCCTCACTGTAATGAGAAGAAGACCATTTCCTGCCAATGTAATTATATACATCACCAAGAACAGAAGAAACCCTGCAATCTGGAGGTGAGGGACAGTAGATAATCCAATCAGGATAAACCGATTTGGAAGTGTTTGGTTGGAGTTTTCCATGAATTACCCAGATCCTTTAACAAACAATGAAGGTAGATTGTTAATTACAGTGTGTAGACAATACATTACATCAATGAATTCTTAGTAACGACAAAAAAATGAAAACTGGTATTAGACCAATACTTGTTATTTGGGAAGGTCAAGAGGGTCCTATATACATTAGAGGAATAGCAAAACTGTAGAACTATCATCTGTAGTCTTACAATTGAATTCTCTAGGAAACATCAGTTTTTAACTTACAGTGGACATCTCAACATAGACATCATAGCCCAATAGATTACTGCATGCAGGTTATCTATTTTATTAATTAAACTATAAGTACTTTTCCTTCAGATACTGTCTAACCAACTTCCCATGACAGCAGCCAACTCTGGCTTCCTTAGCCTGGTATCTCAGGAGCAGTTATAGAATGAGTTTGAGCATTAGCTTCCATGCTAGTCACCAGTAGACTGTATGCAAGCACAGTATTCTGAGTCTGTCCACCATAAAATTACTGGAATCTGATAAGGTTTTCAGTACCATGAGACGCTATATATGGATGGATGTCACTAGATTTCATAATACAAACTGCATACACTGATGAGGCTGGTGTACATACGTTGAAATTCCAAGTCAAAATTGCTGTATAATCCTGTCTGATATAAAAATGAACATTTTATAAGTCCAGGGTGGATTTGTGGGGTGTTGCTGAATGGGTGACAGAAGGAGTCTAATCAAAGGCGTTGAACAGCTAGGATTGAAGTTGTCCACAACTACCGTTGCTCTGAGAGTGCAGAGATCCTACTATACAGACAGCCAATTTTGAGTGGGTGGCATTAGGTATGAGATTCCAAGAAGAGTTGTGATAAGCATTGCCCAAATTATTTTAGACATGTGCCTGTCATTTACATATACCATACCACCAAACATAGCTAACCTGCTGCATTCCCGTACTTTACCAGAATTACTGCAAAATGCCCCCCAAAATAGAGACCTCACGGTAGACTGTAGAATGAATGCAGAATTCACAGCCCCAATTTAAATACAAACTAAGACCGGTGCCCCAAATTAAAAGGGACAGATTAGATTCTCTGAGTAAACCCCAGTCAGACCCCTTTATAAATACATACCCCAGGCCAGACCTCAGAATACAGACTCCTAGAATAAATTTACAGACGCAGAAATATATATAGCCCCCCCCCCCCAGAAAATAACTACAGACTCCCCACATAAATAGGGACCCCAGACCAGACATATGAAATAAATACATACCACAGACTAGACCACAGAAAAGAAAGAATACATACCACAGAATAAATACAACTTTTAGAACCAAAAAAAATACAGACCCAAAAAATGTCTACAGACCCCAGACCAGACTTACTAAATAAATGCAGACCATGTAAACAAATACAGAATATACCATCTGAATAAATACAACCCCAGACCAGACCTAAATGTCAGATACTTTCTTTCCCCTTGCTCCCGTGGCGAGGCTGGCCTTTCTGCTGCGGCACAATTGTGGTTGGCAGCCAGCCCGCTGACAGTTGGGTGGCTCAACCTAAGAGGGTGCAGTGACACTAGGCCAATCTGGCTCGGTGTCGGTGCCACATGTTTCCTGTTTAAACATATACAGTGAGGAACAGTATATGAAGTTCTCCCACTTAGAAATCATGGAGGGGTCTAAAATTCACATTGTAGGTGCATTCCCACTCTGAGAGACAGAATAAAAAAAAAATATTCTGGAAATCACATTGTATGATTTTTAAAGGATTTATTTGTCTTGCACTGCTGAATATAAGTATTTGAACACCTAAGAGACAGCAAGAATTCGGGCTCTCAAAGACCTGTTACTGTGCTTTTAAAAAGTCCACCTCTACTTCACTCATTAATCTAACTTAGTAGCACCTGTCTGAGCTCTTTAAAGACCCCTGTCCACCCCACAGTCAGTCAGTCAGACGCCAACTACTACCATGGGCAAGACCAAAGAGCTGACAAAAGACACCAGAGACAAAATTGTGGACCTCCACAAGACTGGAAAGGGCTACGGGGCAATTGCCAAGCAGCTTGGTGAAAATAGATCAACTGTTGGAGCAATTGTTAGAAAATGGAAGAGGCTAAAGACGACTGTCAGTCTCCCTCGGACTGGCGCTCCATGCAAGATCTCACCTCGTGGGGTATCACTGATGATAATAAAGGTGAGGAATCAGCCCAGAACTACAAGAAAGGAGCTGGTCAATGACATGAAGATAGCTGGGACCACAGTTTCAAAATCACTGTCGGTAGAACACTACGCCGTCATGGTTTCAAATCATGCATTCTACGGAAGGTTCCCCTGCTCAAGTCATCACATGTCCAGGCCCATCTGAAGTTTGCCAATGACCATCTGGATGATCCAGAGGAGGCACGGGAGAAAGTCGTGTGGTCAGATGAGACCAAAGTAGAACTTTTTGGTCTAAACTTCACTCGTTGTGTTTGGAGGAAAAAGAAAGATGAGTTGCATCCCAAGAACACCATCCCTACTGTGAAGCATGAAGGTGGTAACATCATGCTTTGTGGTGCTTTCTGCGAAGGGGGACAAGACGACTGCACTGTATTAAGGAGAGGGTGAATGGGACCATTTATTGTGAGATTTTGAGCAACAACTTCCTTCCCTCAGTCAGAGCATTGAAGCTGGGTCGTGGCTGGGTCTTCCAACATGACAACGACCCGAAGCACACAGCCGTAAGAAGCATATCAAGGTTCTGGAGTGGCCTAGCCAGTCTCCAGACCTAAATCCAATTGAACATATTTGAAGGGCGCTGAAACTCTGTGTTGCTCAACGACAGCCCCGAAACCTGACAGATCTAGAGGCGATATGTGTGGAGGAGTGGGCCAAAATCCCTGTTGCAGTGTGTGCAAACCTGGTCAAGAACTACAGGAAACGTGTGACCTCTGTAATTGCAAACAAAGGCTTCTGGACCAAATATTAACACTGATTTTCTCAAGCATTCAAATACTTACTGTATGTTCAGCAATGCAAGACAAATAAATTATTTAAAAATCGTACAATGTGATTTCCTGAATTTTAAAAAAAAAATTCTGTCTCTCAGAGTGGGATTTTGCACCTACAATGTGAATTTCAGACTTTGAGAGAACTTCCAAAATCGCAGGGTGTTCAAATATTTATGTTCCTCACTGTAGCTACTGTCAACAAGTGCCTGTGTTTAGTCTTTTTAGCCTCACTAGCATGTATTGTAATATTGTTTGGGTTCCTGGTAATTTTACTTTTGGATTGTCCCTGACCTTGCTCCTGATTGCCAATAATTTTTCTGATGTTATCGTCTGGCACTGACCATGGCTGGCATTTTACTCTCTGTATCTTGTGTCGCTTCTGACTTATATCTCGGGTTTGGACACTGGCTTGATTTTGACTTAGCTTTTAGATTCTGATCTGTTCCTGATTTTGTCTGTTTGGTTTTGACCTCTTTCTGTCTAACTACTCTTTTACCCCTCTAGGCTTAGTCCCCTGCACTTAGTTAAGTTGGGAACTTTTGCCAAGTTGTGGGCCGCCATGAAGGACAGATTATGCAAGCAGCTAGGGACAGTGGGGTGGGTATAGTACAGGGCTGCACTGTTTACTACCCTACTTGAAATACAGTAAATACACATCCCAGAATAAATATAGACCACCCAAATAACTATAGACCCTAGACTTACCAAATAAAAAGAGAACATATAGCAGACCTCTACATAAATGCAGGCTTAGACCAGACCCCTTAAATAGATAAATACAGGTGGGAAAACATTTAGAATGGATAATTCAGGATGTATTCCGATATGGATTTTCAAAGCAAGTACATCAGCTTCATCAGGTCTACGAAGTTTATTTAATACTATATGCAGTTTGTATTTTGAAATCTGGTGACAAACCCTCTTAGAATACGGTTTTTGTGTACATTTAAAGATTGTGTTGAAAGCAGAGCATATGATAAAATAACATAAGTCTCTAACTTACCCAAAAAATCTACTGCCACTCCAATGCCGCCGTTTCTTTGCTCCTGCTGGTCTTTTTTTGCTGTCCTGTAGTGATTATGTTTCAACCACCTGCACTTGAAAAACGCAGGTCCATTAAGTCCAACCTATAATCCTACTGCGTTGATCCAGAGGAAGGCTAAAAAAAGAACTATGAAGCACATGGCAATTGCCTAGTATTTTCTCGACAAGTAAGGTAGAGACCAGCAGGAGCAGTGGCACTTTAAGAACAGGAATTTTCCAAGTGACTCATACATCATGTCCCCTGCTTCCTGCTATATTTCTTAACATCCTGGACAACCCCTTTAAGCTCCTCCTGGCTATACAGATAAACAACTACTGGTTATAATACTAATATTAGTCAGATTTTTGGAAACATAAATGAATAATTGAAAGGGGCCATCTGAGATTTTAATATTGATGGCCTATCCTCACCATCTGATCACCACCCCCTGCACCCCTGTAGTAAATGGAGCTGGATACTGCAGTAGTCACTTTAATGGGGCCAGGGCTACAATTTCCATCTCAGTCCTCTAGACAATCGATAGAGCTGTTCAGTTCTGGCTCTGACTTCCAGAGATGGGGTTACTGGACTGTCTTGGAGTTGGACCACCGCCGATCAGATGTTGATGGCCTATATCCTGGACAGCCCCTTTAAGAAATTGTCTCACCTGCATTCCCATTGAAGATACCAATAGCACATCTGTAGACTCAGGTGTGCTACGTCTGTAGATGTACACAATACACAAAAGACTTACCTTAACAGAATGTGGCTACCAAAAACATGAAGTCGAAGACGAGATATATTATTGGAGAGTTTCTTCATGGTCTGTACATTTTTAAAATTTTGTAACCTAATTTTTTATTAATATTTACAAAAATACAGGCTGATATTGGCACTTTTCATATGGAAAGATCTGAGCTAAATGTTGTCCTTTATATAGATTATGAACTTTACATTTCTAGGTAGATCCTCCAAGCGGAATATTTCTCAGGTTACTCCTTAGCCTCCAGAGATTATTACAACTTTCTCTGAAACTTTTAGTGGATGACAAGGAGGAGAAAACTTTTAATAGGTTCCCCGTAGATCAAAATGTGTAACTTTAGATTATCGTCTCAAAAGTTTATTGGCAGAAAAAGAAGATTTTGAAGTTTGATGTAGATGTAAACTTTTTGCACTTTCTTATGATCTTGTCCTTTCAGGAACTTTTGATGGATGCCCGTCCACATCTCCCATCAGAAACTGGCCCTGCCATGTAGCAGCTGGATTTAAAGGGGTATTCTGTTTATAATATTATCCCTTATCCTCAGGATAGGGGGTAACTATCAACTATCCTACTGTTGGAACCCCACCAATCACAAGAATGCTGGCCCCAGAACCCATGGAGCCCCTGAAATGCACAGAGCGGCCGGTCAGTCGTGCTCTCATTCCCTTCATTTCTATGGGAGTTCCTGAGCTTGCCTTTTTTTGGAGTAAAAAGAACAGACGTCTGTCTTCAATTTTCACCTCATTTATTATCCCTTAATAAATCAGTTTTCTTATATGGTTTAAGTCTGACCTCTAGTCGTCGTTTTCTTGTAAGACGGGTTCGTATTCACTAAGACTGGTCTAATTAGTATGTGCCTGAAATTTGGCGCACGTCTTCATGAAAGTAGTCAAAACGTGGCACAACTAACCACTCAAAACAGAGGCAGAAAAGTATGCCAGCTTTGGAGTGAAGTGCGGTCATATTGTCTTCTCCACCTATGGGCTCATGCACACGACTGTATGTATTTTGCGGTCCGAAAAAAACGGATCTGCAAAAAATACGGATGACATCCGTGTGCATTCCAGATTTTGCGGAATGGAACAACTGGCCCCTAATAAAACAGTCCAATCCTTGTCCGTAATGCGGACAATAATAGGACATGTTCTATTTTTTTGCAGAACGGAAATACAGACATACAGAAATGGAATGCACATGGAGTAACTTCAGTTTTTTTAGCGGACCCATTGAAATTAATGGTTCCGTATACGGTTCGCAAAAAAAAAGGAACGGACGAGGAATGAAAATACATTTGTGTGCATGAGGCCTATGAATGAGTTTACATTCTGTTGGGGAGATTTATCAAAACTGGTGTAAAGTAGAACTGGCTTAGTTGCCCATAGCAACCAATCAGATTCCACCTTTCATTTTTCAGAGCTCCTTTGTGCCCCTTTCATACCAGTAATGCCCATATTATGCCCCTTCACAGTAGTTATCCCCACATTTTGCCCCTCACAGTAGTAATGTCCACATTGTGCCGCTCACAGTAGTAATGCCCACATTGTGCCCCTCACAGTAGTTATGACCACATTGTACCCCCTCATAATAGTAATGCTCACATGAGTCCCCTTCACCGTAGCTATGCCCAGACATGTGCCCCTTTCACAGTATTAATGGCCAGATATCTGCCCCTTTCACAGTTGCTATGCCACCTAACACTATTTATACCAAGAAGTATCCCCTCACAGTAGTTATGACCAGGGATGTTCCCCCTCACAGTAGTTATGCCCAGATATGTGTCCCCTTCACAGTTGCTATGCCCCCTCACACTAGTTAAACCCAGAAGTATCCACTCATAGTAGTTATGGCCAGAGATGTGCCTCCTCACAGTAGTAATGCCCAGATATCCCCCCTCGCAGCAGTCATGCCCGGAAGTATCCATTTACAGTAGTTATGACCAGATGTGCCCCCTGAGAGGAAGTAAAAAACGAACAGTGAATACTCCCCCAGTTCCTCCGATGCTCACATCTCAGCACTCCCCGGCAGCAGGATAATGTTACACATCGCCCTTCTGTGCAGGGCCGTCTTTGCCGCAGGGCAAAAGGGGCAGCTGCCCCGGGCCCAGTTGCTCCTGGGGGCCCAAGGGAGCTCCGTTTCCTGAGTCCCGACTCCCAGTCCCACATCCCATTCTGATTCACACACTATGCGCAGCAGCGCCAGCAGCAGTCTTCATAACAACTTACAAGCGCTAGCTGCGCTGCTTAGCAAGCACGTCGGCGCCCCCCCCCCCAACCCGCCGTCACGTGGTAAAAGGGGGTGTGTGTGTGACTCACTGTCCGCAGCCTGGGGTGGCGCCACGGCAGAGCAGCCAGACCAGCAGCAGGGAGTCCAGGGACTAAGCCTCCGGTTCGGAGCTAAAAGGATTGGGTGGTGAGTGACTCACAGCCTCACATGACCAGACCAAGGCACCAGTGACTCACTCACCTAGTACCTACCTTACACAGCCAGACCTGAGACCTGCCACTGCCGCGCCAGGAGGGGAGGTGGTAGGTAAAGCAAAAAGCAGCACGCATATTGATTTTATTTTATATTAGAAATTTAGGCCGGTCAGTCAGTCAGGTCACCCCGAATTAATAATTAACCCCACATGATGAGATCCATTCATAAATTAGTGGGGGATAGAGACAGACGGCCCCAGGAGACATAAGGGGTTGGGTTCGGTTCTCTGTCTGCAGTCTGCTGCTGAACTGTGGCCTGGGGCCCCACCACCGGCCACATTTACTAATCTTTGCTCAGGGGGCCCTCATGGTGTGGACTGGACTGGTCATTTTCACTAAGGAAGAATAGTTTAACCATTTATGTGCAAAAGAGGAAATAAGAAGTCAGCTCCAATCAGATATCAGTCTGCACAAAGACCAAGAGTCTAGTTGGTCTATGTGCAGATATCTGATTGGAGCTGACTTCTTATTTTCTCTTTTGCACATAAATGGTTAAACTATATTCCTTAGTAAAAATGACCAGTCCACACAACACCATGAGGGCCCCCTGAGCAAAGATTAGTAAATGTGGCCCCAGCCCACAGTTAAGCAGACAGAGAGAAGCCCTTATGTCTCTCGTCTCTTTAATAATCCACCTGTAATTTAAATAACCCCATTAGTGGGGGATTATTATAGAGACGGGAGACATAAGGGGTTGGGTTCTCTCTGACTGCTGAACTGTGGCCTGGGGCCACCCGGCCGGCCACATTTACTAATCTTTGCTCAGGGGGGCCCTCATGGTGTGGTGTGGAGTGGTCATTTTTACTAAGGAATAAAGTTTAACCGTTTATGTGCAAAAGAGAAAAAAAAAGTCACTAAGTCAGCTCCAATCAGATATCTGCACATAGACCAAGAGCTGACTTAGTGACTTCTTTTTTCTCTTTTGCACATAAACGGTTAAACTTTATTCCTTAGTAAAAAATGACAGTCCACACCACTCCATGAGGGCCCCCTGAGCAAAGGGTGACACCAGCCATAGCAACGCCGCTGCCTCTATCTGTAAGTCGCTGGAGTCCACGGCAGGCTCGCTTTTCTGAAGGAAGTGGAACTGTCTGAACTGTGAACTGTCTGAACTCTGAATTATTATTTTTTGTGTGTGTTGTGGTGGAGGGCGTGATTGCATGCTAGGGTGTGGGAAGGCGGGATCCAGAGGGCCCAAGTAAATTTTTGCCCAGGGTCCAATCAATATTAAAGACGGCCCTGCTTCTGTGTAGGAGAAAGAGAACAGAGGCAAATTCCACCTCTCCTCCTACACAGATCAGCACCGTGACGTGTAAGGGCATCGTGCTGCCGCTGAGGAGAATGGGGAAGCAGGGATCGGTGGATCAAGACATTTGGAAGATATGCATCATACTGCAGGGGCACATTATACTACAGGAATGTCTTATATTGCAGGGGGACTACAGGGGGTGCCTTATACCACAGGGGGGCTAAAGGAATGCATTATACTACAGGGAGACTATAAGGGTGCACTATACTACAGAGGGACTACAGGGGCACAGTATATTACAGGGGGACTACAAGGGTGCACTATACTACAGAGGGACTACAGGGGCACAGTATATTACAGGGGGACTACAAGGGTGCACTATACTACAGAGGGACTACAGGGACGCAGCATATTACAGGGGGACTACAGGGGCACAGTATATTACAGGGGGGCTATAATGGCGCAGTATATTACAGGGGCGCAGTATACTACAGGGAGACTACAAGGGTGCACTATACTACAGAGGGACTACAGGGGCACAGTATATTACAGGGGGACTACAAGGGTGCACTATACTACAGAGGGACTACAGGGGCACAGTATATTACAGGGGGACTACAAGGGTGCACTATACTACAGAGGGACTACAGGGGCACAGTATATTACAGGGGGACTACAAGGGTGCACTATACTACAGAGGGACTACAGGGGCACAGTATATTACAGGGGGACTACAAGGGTGCACTATACTACAGAGGGACTACAGGGACGCAGCATATTACAGGGGGACTACAGGGGCACAGTATATTACAGGGGGGCTATAATGGCGCAGTATATTACAGGGGCGCAGTATACTACAGGGAGACTACAAGGGTGCACTATACTACAGAGGGACTACAGAGGGACAGCATATTACACAGGGACTACAGGGGCGCATTATACCACAGGGGGACTACAGGGGCGCAGTATACTACAGGTAGGCTACAGGGGCGCAGTATATTACAGGGAGACTACAGGGAAGCAGTATACTACAGGGGGACTACAGGGGCGCATTATACTACAGGGGGACTACCATTATACCACAGGGAGACTACAAGGGTGCACTATACTACAGAGGGACTACAGGGGCGCAGTATATAACAGGGGGTCTACAGGGATGCAGTATATTACAGGGGGACTACAGGGACACAGCATATTACAGGGGGACTACAGGGGCGCAGTATATTACAGGGGGACTACAGGGACGCAGCATATTACAGGGGGGCTATAATGGCGCAGTATACTACAGGGAGACTACAAGGGTGCACTATACTACAGAGGGACTACAGAGGCACAGTATATTACAGGGGGACTACAGGGGCGCAGCATATTACAGGGGCACTACAGGGGCACAGTATATTACAGGGGGACTACAGGGGCATAGTATATTACAGGGGGGCTATAATGGCGCAGTATATTACAGGGGTGCAGTATACTACAGGGAGACTACAAGGGTGCACTATACTACAGAGGGACTACAGAGGCACAGTATATTACAGGGGGACTACAGGGGCATAGTATATTACAGGGGGGCTATAATGGCGCAGTATATTACAGGGGTGCAGTATACTACAGGGAGACTACAAGGGTGCACTATACTACAGAGGCACAGTATATTACAAGGGGACTAAAGGGGCGCAGCATATTACAAGAGGACTACAGGGGCGCATTTTACCACAGAGGGACTACACAGGTGCTGTAAAACATGGAATTTCCAAGAGGACATTCAGGCCTTGATTGATGAACAATCAAAATAAATTTATTTTTAATATTTCTTCTTTCCAACAAATAACAATTTAATGGTAAAAAGTCCACAGAGGGACTAAAGGAACTCATTATACTACAGGAGGATTACAGGAGTGTATTATACTACAGGGGGACTACAGGGGCGCATTATACTACAGGGGCGCAGTATACTACAGGGGGACTACAGGGGCGCAGTATACTACAGGGGGACTACAGGGGCGCAGTATACTACAGGGGGACTACAGGGAAGCAGTATACTACAGGGGGTCTACAGGGGCGCAGTATACTACAGGGGGACTACAGGGGTACATTATACTGCAGAGGGGCTACAGGGGCGCAGTATACTACAGGGGGACTACAGGGGCGCATTATACTACAGGGGGACGACAGGGAAGCAGTATACTACAGGGGGACTACAGGGGCGCATTATACTACAGGGGGACTACAGGGAAGCAGTATACTACAGGGGGACTACAGGGGCGCATTACACTGCAGAGGGACTACAGGGGCGCATTACACTGCAGAGGGACTACAGGGGCGCATTATACTGCAGAGGGACTACAGGGGCGCATTATACTACAGGGGGACTACAGGTGCGCATTATACTACAGGGGGACTACAGGGGAGCATTATACTGCAGAGGGACTACAGGGGCACATTATACTACAGGGGCACATTATACTGCAGAGGGACTACAGGGGCGCAGTATATTACAGGGGGACTACAGGGGCGCATTATACAACAGGGGGACTACAGGGGCGCAGTATATTACAGCGGGGACTACAGGGGCGCAGTATATTACAGGGGGACTACAGGGGCGCAGTATAGTACAGCGGGGGCTACAGGGGCACAGTATATTACAGGGGGACTACAGGGGCACAGTATATTACAGGGGGACTACAGGGGCACAGTATATTACAGGGGGACTACAGGGGCGCAGTATAGTACAGCGGGGGCTACAGGGGCGCAGTATACTACAGCGGGGACTACAGGGAAGCATTATACTGCAGGGAGACTACAAGGGCGCATTATACCACAAGGGCACATTATAGCACAGGGGGGACTGTAAAAGATGGGATTTCCAAAAGGACATTCAGGCCTTGATTGATGAATAACAACCCAAAGAAATTTATTTTAAATGTTTCTTTTTTCCAACACAAAGCAATTTCATGGTTAAAAAGTCCATTATTTGTAGACCACAAGCCTTAATCTTCAGGCTGCTCAGCCATAACATCAGAGCTCTCCACAACCATCTACCACCCTGGTTACTGCTCAGCTGAGGCCTTTTATACCGGAGTGTCTCCCACAATCCTCTGCAGTTTCCTCTATAAAAGTCCTGACTTCCTGCTGGCAGTCCTCTTATGTGGTCAGAGCAGACACCCCCCTGCTGCAGGTAAGTAGCACATGGCTCCTACATAGTTTCCTTGCTTCTGATACACCGGCCCAGCAGGCCAAACCATAAAAAGGGGAGGATAGAGCATAATGTGGGCAGCCTGAGGAGAGAAGACACAATAAGAAGCGCACACATTCTCACTCTTGGTTTGTCAGAGAAATCATATCCCAACCAAGACTTATCAACACGTTCACCTCTTCACAGGTGCAGTATAACACGGGGTCTACATGGGTGCATTATAGGTGATTTCAGGGGTGCACTATACTAGAGGGAAACTACAGGGATGCAGTATAACGGGGTAACCGCAGGGGTTCTACGGGGGCGTATCACAGTACATGAGTGCATTATATTACAGGGGGACAACAGCGAAGCATGATACAGGGGGGCTACAGGGGCGCAGTATAGTACAGCGGGGGCTACAGGGGCGCAGTATAGTACAGCGGGGGCTACAGGGGCGCAGTATAGTACAGCGGGGGCTACAGGGGAGCAGTATAGTACAGCGGGGGCTACAGGGGCGCAGTATAGTACAGCGGGGGCTACAGGGGCGCAGTATAGTACAGCGGGGCTACAGGGGCGCAGTATAGTACAGCGGGGGCTACAGGGGCGCAGTATAGTACAGCGGGGGCTACAGGGGCGCAGTATAGTACAGCGGGGGCTACAGGGGCGCAGTATAGTACAGCGGGGGCTACAGGGGCGCAGTATAGTACAGCGGGGGCTACAGGGGCGCAGTATAGTACAGCGGGGGCTACAGGGGCGCAGTATAGTACAGCGGGGGCTACAGGGGCGCAGTATAGTACAGCGGGGGCTACAGGGGCGCAGTATAGTACAGCGGGGGCTACAGGGGCGCAGTATAGTACAGCGGGGGCTACAGGGGCGCAGTATAGTACAGCGGGGGCTACAGGGGCGCAGTATAGTACAGCGGGGGCTACAGGGGCGCAGTATAGTACAGCGGGGGCTACAGGGGCGCAGTATAGTACAGCGGGGGCTACAGGGGCGCAGTATAGTACAGCGGGGGCTACAGGGGCGCAGTATAGTACAGCGGGGGCTACAGGGGCGCAGTATAGTACAGCGGGGCTACAGGGGCGCAGTATAGTACAGCGGGGGCTACAGGGGCGCAGTATAGTACAGCGGGGGCTACAGGGGCGCAGTATAGTACAGCGGGGGCTACAGGGGCGCAGTATAGTACAGCGGGGGCTACAGGGGCGCAGTATAGTACAAGTGTGCAGTTTACAGGGAAGTATTATACTGCAGGAGTGCATTATACCACAGGTGGACTACAGGGGTGCCTTATACCACAGTGGAACTGTAAAACATGTAATTTCTAAAAGGACATTCAGGCCTTGATTGATGAATAACAATCCAAAGAAATTTATTTTAAATGTTTCTTCTTTCCACCACAAAGCAATTTCATGGTTAAAAAGTCCATTTGTAGACCACAAGCCTTAATCTTCAGGCTGCTCAGCCATAACATCAGAGCTCTCCACAACCATCTACCACCCTGGTTACTGCTCAGCTGAGGCCTTTTATACCGGAGTGTCTCCCACAATCCTCTGCAATTTCCTCTATAAAAGTCTAGACTTCCTGCTGGTCGTCCTCTTATGTGGTCAGCGCAGACACCCCCTGCTGCAGCCAGTGCAGGTAAGTAGCACTTGCAGCACAAGTTCTAGTTGACACTTTTTCAACTTGCAGCAATTTTGCTTGGCAAGTCTCTAGCAAGAGCATAATAACTTAAAGAGAACTTGCAGCAACTTTGCAAAAGCAAGTTAATCTGGAGACTTGCTTCAAGTTTGCAACATACTTGTGAAGCTTGGCAAGTCATTTTCAAAATGGCAGCACAATTACTTGCTATCTGGGAAGAAGCGCACACATTCTCACTCTTGGTTTGTCAGAGAAATCCTATCCCAACCAAGATTAACCCCTTTGGGACACAGCCTTATTTCAGCTTCAGGACCCGGCCATTTTTGACCAGTGTCACTTTAAGTGGTGGTAACTTTAAAACGCTTTGACTTATCCAGGCCATTCTGATAGTTTTTTCGTCACATATTGTACTTCACGACACTGAAGTCACTGACCCTGAGGGCACATACCGCTTGGAGGGCACATACTGGCGGAAAATGAGTCTCCCCTTGAACGCAATGAGACTCGTCAACCGCGACCTCCCTTCCAGGTACGTAGGCCTCCATGAATTTGGCCCCAAAGTGATCGATGACCGGCCGTATCTTATACAGACGGTCATAGGCAGGATCACCTCGGGGGGGACACGCTGCATTATTGGAATAATACAGACATTTCTGGATGGCTTCAAACCGGGAGCGTGTCATGGCCGTACTGTAAAGTGGGGTCTGGTATAGGACGTCCCCACTCCAGTAATGCCTGACACTGGGTTTCTTGACCAGGCCCATATGCAGCACGAGGCCCCAAAATGTCCTCCTTTCGGCTGCACGGACCGGCGTCCAGCCACCGGGCCTGGCCAAAAAGCAGCCCGGGTGTTGAGCAACGAACTGTTGGGCGTACAGGTTCGTCTGCACCACCATTAGATTTACCAGTGGGTCACTGAAAAAAATTAGTCTTATTCAGTGAAGCCCACTGTGGGAATCTGGATTCCGGGTTGGCCTACAAAATCAGGAATTACGGGCTCAAATCGCTCTGGGGTACACCAGACAAGTTCACCGGCCAGGTGCTCCGGTGGATTTAACTGGTGGGCCGGAAAACTAGTACGAGCCCCAGAGCGGCTTGTACTAGTGTGGGCCACAGGGTCCCTAACATGGCGGTCCCCTTGCTCCGCCCGGCGGCGTCTCCGCAGCCTTGGGGGCTCATCATCACTAGAGGAGGACGCGGATGACCACAGGAATGTGGGGTCATCCTCGTCCTCACTGGGACTCTCGAGTCGGAGGCAAGCTGGGCGTATGCCTCCTCGGCCGAGAACGTCCGGCAGGCCATAGGGGAGTGTGTGTCTGCGTGTGTGTCTATCTTTATTTAGTGTGCGTGTGTGTGGGGCATGGGTGTTCACAAACTCACCCTAAAACTAACAGAAAAAAAAAACTAAAAAAAGGAAAAAAATTGTGCAGGCAGCTCCTCTCTCCTCCGACTCCAGAACACAAAAGGAGGAGGAGAGGCGCGCCTGCATCTTTTGAATCGCCCACCAATCAGAGGCGATCCTGAGAGGTGATGTCACCATCACCACTCAGGATCGCAGGATGGTGATTGGTGGGGTAAAATCACACCACCATCACCATCCTAACTCGGAAACGCAGAAAACCGCAGGTCTGAATTGACCTGCGGTTTTCTGCGATCGCATACATGGGGGGGGGGGGGGGTCACAGGACCCCCCCCCCGACGCATTTGCCCCAAGTGCCTGCTCAATGATTTGAGCAGGCATGGGGTTCCGATCACCGCCCGTCCTTAAGTACCAGGACATAAGGGCGTACCTGTACGCTGTGTGTCCTGAAGAGGTTAAAGACACTGGACTTATCACACAACATGTTCACCTCTTCATAGGTGCAGTATAACACGGGGACTACAGGGGTGCATTATATTATAGGGGGACTACATGGGTGCATTATATTATAGGGGGACTACATGGGTGCATTATAGGTGATTTCAGGGGTGCACTATACTAGAGGGGAACTACAGGGGTGCAGTATAACGGGGTCACCGCAGGGGTGCATTATACTACAGGGATTCTGCGGGGGCATATTACAGTACATGAGTGCATTATACTACAGGGGCGCAGTGTATTACAGGGGCGCATTATACTATAGGTGGACTACAGGGGCGCATTATACTATAGGTGGACTACAGGGGTGCATTTTACACTAAATGAGTGCATTATACTACAGGGGTGCAGTGTTCTACAAGGGTGGATGATAGAGGGGCTACAGGGGCACAGTATATTATAGGGGCGCAGTAGATTAGAGGTGCAGTATATTACAGGGGGACAGTGATTACAGGGGGACTACAGGGGCACAGTGATTACAGGGGGACTACATCAGTGCAGTATAACGGGGACTACAGGGGTGCATTAGATTATAGGGGGACTACATGGGTGCATTATAGGTGATTTCAGGGGTGCACTATACTAGAGGGGAACAACAGGGATGCAGTATACCAGGGTCACCGCAGGGGTGCATTATACTACAGGGATTCTACAGGGCCACATACTACAGGGATTCTACAGGGGTGCATTATACTACAGGGGGACTACAGGGATGCATGATACAGGGGCACGGTATATTACAGGGGCGCATTACACTACATGAGTGCAGTATATTACAGGGGCGCATTATACTACAGGGGCATATTACACTACATGAGTGCAGTATATTACAGGGGCGCATTATACTACAGGGGCATATTACACTACATGAGTGCAGTATACTACAGGGGTGCATTATACTACAGGGAACTACAGGGATGCATGATACAGGGGCGTGGTATATTACAGGGGTGCATTATACTACAGGGGCATATTACACTACAGGGGTTCAGTATACTACAGGGGGAATGCAGGGATGCATGATACAGGGGCGCAGTATATTACAGGGGCATATTACACTACAGGGGTGCAGTATACTACAGAGGTGCAGTATACTACAGGGGGAATGCAGGGATACATGATACAGGGGCGCATTATACTACAGGGGCATATTACACTACAGGGGTTCAGTATACTACAGGGGGAATGCAGGGATGCATGATACAGGGGCGCATTATACTACAGGGGCATATTACACTACAGGGGTGCAGTATACTACAGGGGTTCAGTATACTACAGGGGGAATGCAGGGCTGCATGATACAGGGGCGCAGTATATTACAGGGGGCACTATACTACAGGGACGTATTATACTGCAAGGGTGCCTTATACTACTGGTGGACTACAGTGGCACATTCTACCACAGGGTGACTACACGGGTTCTGTAAAACATGAGATTCCCAAAAGGACATTCAGGCCTTAATTGACAAACATTCCAAAGTTCCCGCTGGACGTCCTCTTATGTAGTACAGGGGGCTTCAGGGGAGCACTATAGTAAGGGCCACATTGTACTACAGAGGTTCTACTGGGGTGCACCTGAAGTGTCCTGAAATACAATGCTAGACACTGTAACTGTGTTTCATGAACATATGCTTTTGCCTGAGTTCCCACAAAGTTGTATAGGGAGTAGGGGTTTTTCTAAGAGGAAGGAAGTCAGTACAGTGTCTTGTCTGAGGTAGGGAGTATTGTCAAACATACGTAATTGATATTTATCAGGCTCTAGCCGCCTCTGGATTTGGTGGAGATTCTAAACTGCAAGCTACCCACCATAACCAAAGACAGAAAGGCCACCTATCAGAAGATAATAGTCCTAGAGAGGATACAGAGTATACAATTGTACTGTACGACAGAGTGCATCGCTCCAGCCTAGAGAGAGATTGATAGCAAGAGAGGAAAACAAAACCTTATGCAACTTTTGGGAACTAACCTGAACCATTGTAGATGCTGCGTTGCTGAAATTCACTTTTGTGCACATTGATGACCCTTGGCTCAGCTTCAGTAAAGTACTGGGTTTGAGAATTGGTCTGCTTATTGTGCTAACCCATCACCTAATTGCACCCCTGGGTGCTGGTGTCACGAAGACATCAGGACCGTGCCTTCCCTGCACCTAAAACCCATACAACCAAAGGCCCCTCGATTACCATCCAGCAGGGGAATCCCTTTAACCCAGGGTGCCCTGAAGGAATCGTGCCTTCCTTCTCACTAGAGATGGCCTGGTGGTCGTTTTGTGGCAAACTTTGCTCGTTCGCGATTCACAGAACTTGCGAAAATATGGTAATGTCCGCCGCCGCCATTCTTTTGCATTGCGCCGAACTTTGACCGATCACACATCCATCAGGTGGGACAGGACAGCCAATTGAGACGTTTCAGCACATGGACACAACCCCACCCTATCACATAACCTGGTCTGGCAGCCATTTTACATTCAGTGTTTTGCCAGTGTAGGGAGAGGTTGCTGTGTGGAGCAGGGACACCAAACACTAGCTAATAGGGCCACATGTCCTTTTAAGGACTGGTATAGGTCTGCTATCGATCAGTGTTATATACTGAGGGGTGTGATATACTTATAATATACTTTCTAACATAGAAATTATATTATAGTGCATTTGTGTTGTGTGCGGTTCTGCTGCGATACCGCAGCTATACAGAGGGACCTCCCAGGACGCCGGCACATGGCTCCACAGTGTGGGCTTTTTTTAACGTGTCAGCTGCTGACAATAGTGTTGCCATCTGCAGCCTGTGCTGTCAACGCATAAGTCGTGGTAAGCCCAACACTCACCTAGGGACAACTGTATTAAAAGGCACCTGGCCGCCCGTCACCGAGCCCAGTGGCAGCAACGCTGTCAGAACCCACAAAGCCACACTCCCGGCACTCCACGTCCTGCCTCTTCTCCTCTCTCCTCCCATTTGTCCTCCACTCCACCTTCCACTGTGCCGTTGTCGCATTCATCTGGCAGAAGGCTGGCTTCCGTGACCCAAATGTTCGAGCGTAAAAAGATGACACCGGATAACCCTCTTGCCCAACGGCTGACCGCTGGCTTGTCTGAACTGCTAGCCAGCCAACTACTGCCATATAAACTGGTGGACTCAGAGGCCTTTAGAAAATTAGTGGCCATTGGCACACTGCAATGGAAGGTCTCGGAAGGAAATATTTCGCCCAGAAGGGCATCCCATAGCTATATATGGCCACGTTTAGTGGCAAGTGAATGTATCTCTGGCACACGGTCGGTGCCAAGATACATCTGACCACAGAGACCTGGTCTAGCAAACACGGGCAGGGAAGGTACATAACTTTTACTGCCCACTGGGTGAACCTTCTAGCGTGCGTCAAGCATGTAACCTGTGGCTCCCGTGTGGATTTGGTGTTACTGCCACAGATTGCATGCAACCCTGCCTCTTCTCTTCCTCCTACTCCATCATCTGTCTTCTCCTCGGATGACTCCTCCTTTTCCACTGCTACAGCCTCTTCCACAGTGCCCCCCAAACTCCCCAGATCCTATTTGTGAGACGTTGCTGTTGTGCCTGGAAGCCAATAGCCACACCGATCCTGCGCTGCTTTCAGCTCTGCGGTTACAGACTGATCAGTGGCTAACCCCGCTCAATTTGACAGTTGGTAAAGGGGTGTGTGACAACGGTGCCAATCTGCTGAGCCACTGAAACAGGGCAAAATTACACACGTGCCTGAACACCTCCTGAACTTAGTTGTGCACTGATTCATTGCCAAATACCCCTTGGTCCAGGACTTCTTGCGGCAGGCCAGGAAAATCTCTGGCCATTTTAGAAGATCTTACACAGCCATGGCTCGCCTTGCTGATATTCAGTGGCAACACCACCTGCCCGTCAGATGTCTGATTTTTAGGCTGCTCCAGCAGCAATGTACCATTAACTACCTGTATGAACTCTGCAGCAGGACAGGTTCTGGGGAGCTTGGTTTATTTTTAGTGGCTGCTCATGCGTGACGCATGCAGACTTCTGCGTCCATTTGAGATCACCAAACTGGTCAGTTGCAGCCAGGGCACCATCAGTGACATTGTACCTTACGCCTTCTTTCTAGAGAGTGCATTGCATTGTGTCATTGATCAAGCCATCGAGGAGCTGGAAGATGAGTAAGTCGCAATGCTGAATGAATTCCCAGCAGGAACAAGTCAGCAGGAGTCTGAGGAGGATTGTGGCTGGTGGGAGTAGGAGCAATAAGAGCAGGGTTTGAGGGGGACTTTAAACTTTTTGGGGATCCCTGGTGTTTTCCGTGGCTGGGGGGAGGAGACCGAGGACAACATTCTCCTGGGTAATGAGCAGGTGCCAGGGCACTCCACCGCTTCCAATTTAGTGCAAATGGGGGCCTTCATGCTCCAGTGTTTGAAGACTGACCACCATATAAAAAGCATTAAGGTAAAGGACCAGTACTGGTTCGCAACGTACTTAGACCCCTGGTACAAACACAAAATGGAGGACATGTTACCAGCATCACAGAGGGCTGGCAGAATGCAGAATTTCCAGGCCTTGCTGCGAGAGATGCTGCATTCTGCTGTTGCAGGTTATGGCAGAGAAATTTTCACCCACAGTGAAACAGGTGCGGGTACCAATCCTACCGCGCCTGCAAGAAGAGCAAAGTTTGAAGATGTGTTGATCACTTCGGATATGAGATCATTCTTGCAGCCAACCCATCGACAGCCGCCTTCGGTTCCAGCCTTGGGGGAACGCCTAGACCGACAGGTGTCCGACTACATCGAGTTAACAGCCGATGTGGATGCTCTGAGAAGCGAGGAACCCCTTGACTACTGGGTATGCAGGCTTGACCTGTGGCCAGAGCTGGCACAATTTGCCATGGAACTCTTGGCTTGCCCCTCATCGCGTGTCCTGTTCGAAAGGACGTTGAACGCAGCAGGGGGTATCGTGACCGATAAGCGCACTCGCCTAGCTCATTTTTAAAAATGAATGAGGGCAGCCAATCAACAAGCTGTAGGCACTTAGATGCACTTATATGCTCCTACCCCCATTTTGATCCCATTTGCAGCCCTCTAGCCCTTACTTTTTCAATTTTACAGGCATTTTAGTGCCCCAAAGTTCGGGTCCCGATTGACTTCAATTGGGTTCGGGGTCAAGTTTGGGTCCCGAACCTTGAGCTGAAGTTCGGCTGAACCCGAACTTCCGGGTGTTCGCTCATCCTTGGTCACATTCCTTGGTTCACATTCACACTTGTTGCCACACTGCCACATGCCCTGCGGTTCTGGTTTACTGCACTACATCAGCGCATTGCAATTCAGGGTGGCTCACAAAATAATAGTCCGCCTCCATTTCATGAACCCGTCCCAGTGTTGCCCCATCTTTTTGGAAAAAGCAGGGATTTTTTCTTCTGCAGCATCACTGCTGAAGACCTGCAATCAGTATTAGCCAACATAATCCAATGTGACCAACGAGGCATAGACCTAAACGGGGACCACTTTCAGCATCTTCTGTGACTTATGGGTAATTGAAAATAAAAATAATTCCACTTGCGCGTTCATCTTGTCATACTAGTTTTTTTTCATGGGCCACCCTGTACTATAGGGGACTACAGTAGCACATTATACTGCAGGAAAACTACCAGGATACTTTAAAGTATGGGATTTCTAAATGGACATTCAGGTTTTGACTGATGAAGAATAATCCAGAATTCCAGTAGTGAATCTAAGAAGTCTTTCTGTTAAGCTCTGCAGAGACAAGACAAAGCTGAAAAAAATCTGTCAAGGCGGTCTGGTCTGTATGGAGAAGATAAAATAGTCTATGCCAGAGGAGACATCACTGGATGATAGAGCTATGTGGTCCTGTATGTAATTTATTTACATGAATGTTTTTAAAGGGGTTGTCTCACTTCAGGAAATGGCATTTGTCATGTAGAGAAACTTACTACAAGGCACTAATGTTCTGTGATTCTCCATATTGCCTCCTTTGCTGGCTTGATTCATTTTGCCGTCGCATTATAGACTGATCGGTTCCAGGGGTTACGACCACCCTGAATCCAGAGCGATGGACATTCTTGTACACTATAGAAAAGTGTCAGCCTCCTGGTAGCGGAGACTGTGGGAGCGCACAAACACGCATGCGCAGCAGCTCTAGTGTCTTAATTTGTGGCTATAATGTAATGGGAAAATGAATGAAGCCAGCAAAGGAGGAAATATGGACAATCGCAATACATTGGGTTAACAGTGCCTTGTGTTAACTTTCTCCTGGGGGGAGGGGTTGGTAAGACATTAGTATTGGGTGGGGGGGGGTGGGTAAGCGGGCACACCCTTGGTGTTACCACACAGTAAAATACACTATAGTGCACCCAGACTGTAGTGCTGACCTCCTGGTTACCCAATTAAAAAAAAATAATACTGACTTTGCCCTGTAAACCTGATGAATGGAGCATATAATTCAAATCGCTAAATTATTCCCCTTATTTATTGCTTCATGTACATGGCGACGTGGAGCCGCCCTCCTCCGTCATGTACATGGCGACGTGGAGCCGCCCTCCTCCGTCATGTACATGGCGACGTGGAGCCGCCCTCCTCCGTCATGTACATGGCGACGTGGAGCCGCCCTCCTCCGTCATGTACATGGCGACGTGGAGCCGCCCTCCTCCGTCATGTACATGGCGACGTGGAGCCGCCCTCCTCCGTCATGTACATGGCGACGTGGAGCCGCCCTCCTCCGTCACGTACATGGCGACGTGGAGCCGCCCTCCTCCGTCACGTACATGGCGACGTGGAGCCGCCCTCCTCCGTCACGTACATGGCGACGTGGAGCCGCCCTCCTCCGTCACGTACATGGCGACGTGGAGCCGCCCTCCTCCGTCACGTACATGGCGACGTGGAGCCGCCCTCCTCCGTCACGTACATGGCGACGTGGAGCCGCCCTCCTCCGTCACGTACATGGCGACGTGGAGCCGCCCTCCTCCGTCATGTACATGGCGACGTGGAGCCGTCCTCCTCCGTCATGTACATGGCGACGTGGAGCCGTCCTCCTCCGTCATGTACATGGCGACGTGGAGCCGTCCTCCTCCGTCATGTACATGGCGACGTGGAGCCGCCCTCCTCCGTCATGTACATGGCGACGTGGAGCCGCCCTCCTCCGTCATGTACATGGCGACGTGGAGCCGCCCTCCTCCGTCATGTACATGACGACGTGGAGCCGCCCTCCTCCGTCATGTACATGGCGACGTGGAGCCGCCCTCCTCAGTCATGTACATGGCGAGGTGGAGCCGTCCTCCTCAGTCCTGTACATGGCGACGTGGAGCCGTCCTCCTCCGTCATGTACATGGCGACGTGGAGCCGCCCTCCTCCGTCATGTACATGGCGAGGTGGAGCCGTCCTCCTCCGTCATGTACATGGCGACATGGAGCCGTCCTCCTCCGTCCTGTACATGGCGACGTGGAGCCGTCCTCCTCCGTCCTGTACATGGCGACGTGGAGCCGTCCTCCTCCCTTAGGCCGGGTTCACACAAGCGTACCCGATAAGCGCTGTTTACAAGTGTGCTTATCGGGCGTTTACATACGTGCGAGTGAAACAAATGCCCATTGTTGCGCGTTCCCGCTAGGTCTATGTACTAGCTCCTGTACTTCTTGGGACGTCTCTGTGACAGAGGTCAGAGAAGGGGACACCGCCCGGCTGTACTGTAGAGTGCTAGGCAGCCCCACTCCAACAATCTCCTGGAGGAAGCAAGATGGTATCCTACCCCCTCAGGTGAGAGGATGAGCCGTGCATGCGGTGCTGCAGATACATAGAGGTCCTAAGTTACTGTCACAGGTCGTGCATGCTCACCACTGCTCCCTATGGTTATTTTCCCTCTCACTTTCTATTCCTCCTGTGACTGTCTCTCTCTCTCTCGGCCCGTCCATCTGCTCAGGCCCTCACCTTTCTTGGTTTCCTTCATTTTTGAAGCAGCAGCCTGGAAGCTATCCAGAGGCGGATTCAGGAGCTGCAGGTATCTGCTATAACCCGCAGAAGCCATTGACATAGATACTGCCCTGGCCAATGCCTCAGACCTTCCATACAATGGTATAATGATGAGCGATTGGTCACTCCATCGTAGGCTGCTCATGGTGACACATACTGTAGTGACCAGTGGTTCTAGCAGGAGTTAGAACGGCCATGATGTAAAACTACCTCTCACGTATTGTCTGACACTGCACAGACCTGTTTTATTCTCCTCTACCTAACATCTCACCAAATCTACCTTTACCTGTCCCCTTCTACCACTACCCTATCTCCATTGTCAGCAGAATTGGTAAGGTGCTGCACTGCAGAACATCCTGTCCAAACCATTGCCCATTTCCTCCTGGACGCTGCACAATTCTTATAAATCACGTATACGCAGAGTCTGTGAGGACTACTATGGTGCTCAACTTGGGTTCCTGTGTATTTTCCAGGCTCATACAGTCGAGAGGACAGACATCGCCACCCTCCTGATTCCATCAATAACTGTAGCAGACGCCGGAACGTATTTGTGCGTTGGCACCAACTCTGCAGGCTCCTCTCAGCGTCAGATAGAAGTGATTGTGGTAAAAGGTGAGTCCACCTACAACAGAGTATCTGCAGTGAGGAATATCCAGCGGCCACACCGGATGCAAATGAATCAAGGGCGTCTGAATCTGAAGCCGATATTGGAGAAATGGGCGTGGTTACCGAGGGCGTGGTTACCGAGGGCGTGGTTACCGAGGGCGTGGTTACCGAGGGCGTGGTTACCGAGGGCGTGGTTACCGAGGGCGTGGTTACCAGGGGCGTGGTTACTGAGGGGCACTGTAAAGCTTTCTCGCACAGGGCGCCTAAAGGCCTAAGGCCGGCCCTGCGTGGAGCAGTCCTCCTCCGTTATGTACATGATCACAATTGTCTACCTGGCTTTACCTCCCCTCTCCCTCTTGTTGTTGGGGTTCCTCAGGTTTCAGTCCTTGGTCCCCTTTTCTCTTTACAGAACCCTTAGGCCTCTTTCACTCTACCGTATGGCTATTTCAGTGTTTTGTGGTCAGTTTTTCACAGATCCGTTGTTTCTGTTTCCGTTCCGTTTTTCCGTATGGCATATACAGTATTTACATAGAAAAAACTGGGCTGGGCATAAAATCTTTAATAGATGGTTCACAAAAACAGAACGGATACGGAAGACATACGGATGCATTTCCGTATGTGTTCCATTTTTATTTATTTTTATTTTTGCGGACCTATTGACTTGAATGGAGCCACGGAATTCGATTTGCAGACAATAATAGGACATTTTCTATCTTTATTTTTTTTTTGTGGAACCATTGAAATGAATGGTTCCGTATACCGAACGCAAAAAACGGCCCGCAAAACAGGGAAAAAAAAAACGATAGTGTGAAAGAGGCCTTATTGTCCAGACTGTCAGCAGATTTTGTTTTCAGTACAATCTCTAAGCCGACCACACCCAACTATATACTTCCCGTGATATCACCCCAGCTGTACGAAAGAACACCAGTGACTTTGTCTGCTTTCTCTAATGCAATGTCTTCTCTATATCTGAAACAATCTTTCAAAAACTGAACTACGTGTTTTCTCCATCTACTAACCTACCTAAACCTGATATCTCCCTCTGTGTGTGTGTGTGGCACTACCATCATCCTTGGGCAGCATGTCCACTGTCTGTTTTGTTTGACAGTAATCTTTCCTTTGTCCCTTATAATAAATCACTTGCCTGCTCAGGTCACCTGCTCCTCAAAAACATCTCTAGAATCTCTAAGGGATCATGTACATAAATCCGTGCCCGCCGGGCCCATGATGCATAGGGCTGCTGTATGCACACCTATTCACTTGCATCGGGTCCTCAATCCGCATCCTATGGTCTGCAATGTAAAAAAGTTGTGCATACACAAGTTTTTTGAGGTGCGGAGGCACGGACAGAAAACCTACGGAAGCACTCTGTAGTGCTTCTGTGGGCTTCCGATCTTTTCCTCCATTCCGCATTGCACTGTATGGGTCCACATCCTTGATACAGTAAGTGCCAGTAATTGCACAGATGCTACCTCCCTGTGCCAGTCAAAGCATGGTTCCACAGTGCTGCGCCCCCCCCTACATCTCTAACCTCTTTTCTGTCCACTATCCTACCCATGATTTCCATTCTGCCAATGACTTACGGCGAACATCCACCGTAATCCAAACCTCTCACTCCAGTTTACAAAACTTCTCCCAAACTACCCTAGTTCTCTAGAATGCCCTACTCCAAGCAATTCATAAGATCCACAGTTTAGGCCATCCCATAATCTTGGTCTTCATTTCCCTCCTCCATCATTTTTCTGAACCTGTTCAAGGTCAAATATATTCTGTACTCAAAAGCACTTCAGATACCGGCTGGTGACTGGCTTGTGCAGCCTTATATCTACTCCCCTATTCTATTAAGATGGCTGGACCATTGCCCAACTCAAGAACGTGTTGCGTCCTCCTGTGTCACCATCATCTCCTCATAGATTGTAAGCTCTTGCAAGCTGGGCCCTTATTCCTCTTGTTTAGATATATATTGATTGTACATGAACACCCCCTATTGTAAAGTGCTGCAGAATGTTAGCAAAGATATATACATACGTATTCGGTGGAACTTCCCTCTAATTTTTATTTTATTTTATTTTTTCTTAGTGAAGATTGTGCTAGGAATGGAGCTCAGCAGGTCCTGGTAGAAGCCATTGGCAACATGGGCTCTACCCAAGTTTCGCTGAAGAAATGCAATCAATATCTCTGATTTTTGTGGAGCCTTCTTGTCTGGAGAGATACATTTCTTGAGCTACTCTCATTTTGAGAATACTTGCATTGTAAAAAGGATGTCCACAGGTGAGAGCACAATTTTGGGGCAGATAACACCTAGAAAGTAGGAGGCCCCTTCTACTATAGCGTGTCTGCTAGATTCAAGCCATGGGGTAAAGGGACAGGCACAGATGGGCTTCCCTCTCTAAGGAGTTATCATATGAGCTCCTTGGCCACCACACCTTGGATCAGTTATGGGGGTGGGGTAATTATGAAGACACAGAATTATTTACTAATTGCAAGTTTTTTCTTTTTTTTGCAGATGAGTAAGCTTTTGTTCAAACGTTCTTCACCAGCCATGTTAAATTAAGCTGAAATTGTATTTTGGTACAATAGACTGATTTTGACACCTGCTCCCTCTCGAAAGCTGTGAGCCCAGATGCACAGTCTAAGAAGATCTTTTGTGCTTGAGAAAAATGGCATTTCCTGGACCAAGCTATGGATGAGCAATGGAGTAATCCCTGGGATTTCTACTTCCTAGGGGTTCCCATCTGCCCTGTTTTTACAACTACTTGACTTCCAAATTCAGCTGTATTGTTATGGTGGGACTTCTGATGGATGAAAGTTAGCTAGTGAGTTGGGCTATAGGGCAGTCTTAACCAGATGTGATATTTTGTGGAATCTACATTTATATGGAAATATTACTTGGCATTTCTACCATTGTGTGGCACTGATGTAAGAAGTAATGCACTGTAGGGCAGTATTTAGTGACCTATAATACCGTATGGCACAGTTCAGTGGGGCTGTATAAATAAACAATCATTTGACACACGAAGGCGAATAGAATAGCAGCAAGAAACAATGCTTTTCTTTAATTTTGAGGACAGAGACATTGCCCAATTTCTGGGCACTTGATATGAGGGTCCTCACCTACTACTGTGGCTTTTCACCACTGACAACAGCATGTCTGATATTCTAGCCCTAATGTAAATTGACAATATGGCAAAGATTACTTCTCATTAGTGGTGGTGTCTTCCTATACTACTGAATAAATTTGCTTATTTCAAGCAACTACCTAAACTTCCTAAAGTTAGGCTCCAAACCGTTCCTTGGAGATGATTGCTACCTGTCTTATTGTGATTCTAATCATTTTAACAATTGCATATATTTTGGTAACACATGGATGCGTTCTTCTACAATCAGCATCTCTCCTGTCCATGGTCATGGGTGGTGTTGGGGTGTTATGGGACTGAGCTTCTTTCCATACCCTTCACAGGCTTGGGGCAGGGGTGGTCTTTTTGGAAGAAAGTATCCCTGGGTTTTGATTTAACCTGGGTAACTTTCTTCCTCCACATGATCAGTCTATACAAAACCATGAGACACTTCTGTTCTATATACCTAATCCTTGCCATCAGCGATCCATCTCTATGGCTTTTACCAGAAGAAGTACAGGTCTAAGCCCTTCCTGATGATTAGAGATGTATGTAAAGTTTGATTTGGCAAATTTTACCAAAAATTGCTTTTTGGTAAATAACTTCATCAGTAGTGGGTGTAATGACAGGAAGCTGCAATAGCGCCACCCTTATCATTGTACTCCTCAGATGCTGTGTTCATACATGGTTGAGGCATCTGAGTGTAAAAACAGTGTGAAATTAACATTAAAAAAAAAAAAAATCTAACTTAATGCCTCAATTTGCTTGGAACGGGCCAGCTGCTGCCATCTTGCTTCAAGATCTGGAGCGAAATCTTGCGTGGTGCAGGATTACATCACGCCAGCCGGCTTGGTGCCGTCATACATCACCACGCATGGGATTTCGGCTGAGATCTTCAATCAAGATGGAGGAGGTAAGTATGATTTTATTTTTTACACTATTTCAGGTTAAATCGATTCTCTAGCACGAGGAAATTCGGCTTCGAGGCGAATCGAATTTATTCTGAATTTCGAATCCAATTCCACTTCAAGGGATTTAATTCGCTCATCTCTACTGATGATAAGTGAAGGTACTGTGGCGGAAAGAAGCCCACGCTTTGGGTGCTGAACTGCTTTCTTCTGGTATGGACTGCCTTTGTGTCAGACACTTTGAAGACTTTTTTTTGCTTTGCTGGTTTGTTACCGCTCACATCAGGGTTTGTGCTATCATGGAGAAGGATGGTAGATTAGTGGTGGTGGTTTACACAACTGTGTTCCTGGGTTTAAATCCAACCAAAGCTGTTATCTGCATGTATTGTGTTCCTAGGATTTCCTTTATTAAGGTGCAGCTTGGAGCTGAGTTGATGATGAGCTCCAAATGCGGGCCGTGAGGTATGATGCACTCTGTACAGTGCTGTAAAAGAAATGGTGGTCTACCTAAGATGATACCAATGAATATTACATTAGAAAAACAGTGCCTTGCAGTATATGTTGGCACTTGGACAGTACTCTATCTTGAGGAATAAGCTGCTCTCCATACTTTTACAGGGCGATGACTATCAATATTTTCCTTACTTCATGCTGTGGGGATATTTTCCTATTACGTAGTGGTTTCTGAATTATTGTTGTTGCCGACACAGAGAATCTAGAAAAGGGGATACAGCCCAAGGTTCCTCTAGGTGTAGCTACCAGATGATGAATGACTTATACAAGTGTGGAGAATAATAAACCCTTACTTGAAGATGCTGCATGTCGTCAGACCATCCAGGTCCTATCTGTTCCCAGTCCCAGAAGATACTGACTACTAAAGGCTGCCGATATGACTTGTCACCCTGCTTTCCACAGACCCTGAAGAGCATGTAAAGTGACATTGTGGTGGAGAGGACATCTTCTCCCTCACTTCTACTACTCTGCTCACCACAGCCTTACGCCCATATATCCTGTACACCTGCAGGTTCAGTTTAGCCCAGCATGCATGTGTTCTCATTTTGTATGGGGGAATAAGCTGAGGCTCCATCACAGGTTAGGGGTGGTGAGATGATCCTTCTAAAGGGTTCACCTACTGTTTATTGCCGCTGGTAATAGACATTGGGCATTTACTTCCTGTGATGAAGCCTGCTTTACGTGTACTCAGGGCTACCGTGCCTGTAATAGGAACAGTACTGATAGTGTGCTCCTGCTGTCCTTCTTATAGGCAGCGCAGTATATGGTCATAGCTTTGGGGAACTTGGGTCATGTATTTGACCAGCTGGTACTAGGCTATTGGGTCTTCTCCTCTTTCTGGTACATGTCATCATTCACCTCCTCGGACTTACTAGTACTGAGCAGAGTGGTGGCTCAGCGGTCAGCACAGGTGTCTTTCGGTTGTGAGGCTCCCCGGTTCAAATCCACCCAATGCTGTTATCTGATGGAGGTTCTGTGTTCTCCTGAAAGATGCAGCTTGGTGGTAAGAGATGAATGGAAGTATTCTTTGTGCTATGCAATTACAATTAATTGTGGTCTCCCTGGGGTGGGGAGACCAGTATATATTTTTTAAAAACTAAGTCCAAAAGTTACTTTTTTAATCCTAACTCTCATCCAAACATATTTCTTTTCCCCTCTCACAACTAACCTTCAAACATGTTCCTTTTCTCCATCTCACTACACACCACTTCTTCATCTCACACTAAATTACTTCACACATTACCACCATTTCCTCACCAAATTACTATACACCTCACACCCACTCACAACCTATTACCAGACAGCACACACTCTCCAAGCAGGTCTCACCCTTGATCAGATTTGAACCAAGGACCTCATTGCTCTAAGATACCAGCTCCAACTACTGGAGCCACCACACAGCTCAACACAAGAAACCACTCGGAGGTGAGCAATGACATGATCAAGCAGTGGGAGGAGGCATATTTCCATCAAGCCCACTGTGTTTTCAAAAATGCTTTTGCGTGTTGGGCAACATGGTGGCTTAATAGATAGCACTGGATGCTAGGTCCTAATCCAATTTGTTTTGCTCACCCATTTAATCCAGGGAGAACACACAAACTGCATGCTAGTGTTGCTCTTGATCAGATTTGAACGAAGGGCCTCACTGCTTTAAGACACCAGCTCCAACTGCTGGAGCCACCACATTGCTCAACACAAAGAGCAACTAGGAGGTGGGCAATGACATGATCAAGCAATGGGAGGAGGCATTCAATATATAATTTTTAAAAACTAAGTCCAAAAGTTACTTTAAATCCTACTTCACACTCACAACCAACCTCCAGTCCAAAGATATTTATTTTCCTCTCATAACCAACCTTCAAACATATTCCCTTTCTCCATCACACACCAAATTACTACACACATTACCAGCAATTCTCCATCTCACACCAAATTACCACCACTTACCTCTCTACACAGATCTCTCTACACAGATCTCTCCCTTTGTCAGATTTGAACCAAGGCCCTCACTCAACACCAACACCAACACCAACCACTGGAGCCACCACACTGCTCAACTCACAAGAGCACTCGGGGGTGAGCAATGACATGATCAAGCAATGGGAGGAGGTATTTTTCCATCACGCCCACTGAGTTTTCAAAAAAGCTTTTGTGTATTGCACAACATGGTGGCTTAGAAGATAGCACTGGGATGCTTGGTTCAAATCCAATTTGTTTTGCTCACCCATTTAATCCAGGGAGAACAAACAAACTGCATGTTAGTGTTGGTCTTGATCAAATTTGAACCAAGGGCCTCGCTGCTCTAAGACACCAGCTCCAACTACTGGAGCCACCACACTGCTAGAAACCATTAGGAGGTGAGCAATGACATGATCAAGAAATGGGAGGAGGCATCCAATTTGTTAAGATATTTGTTAAGACCTTCCCCATTGTGGTTTCAAAAATGTTGGTGGAGGCTTGCAGTGTTAGGATCCTTGGTTCAAATCCAATTTATTGTTGCATAATATATTATATAACCATTGCTACCTCTTACAGTCAAGCCAAAACCAAGGGAAATCCCACAAACTCCAGGTAGGTATGGTCTTTAATCAGATTTGAACCAAGGATCCCAGCACTAGCAATACACCAGAGCTAACCACTGAGCCACCATGTTTTCACTCACATGGCAGCTCTTTTTTGAGAACATTATGAAGTGAGGCAAATTTCATTGCCAAAACTTTAGTTTTTTTTATTAACTCCAAACTTTGTTTTCACCTCACACCCTTTATCTCCAGAAAACACATTTAGTTTCTTCCTCTTCAGGCCAAAGTACTACACACAATACCACCACTCACAAACAATTATCAGATGCCACACACTCTCACCCTTATTCAGATACGGACCAAGGACCTCACTGCTTTAAGACGTCAGCAATAACCACCACACCAAACCGCTATGAGATGTGTGATGATATGACCCAGCAATGGGAAGAGGTTCGGATTCAAATTATTTTGAGACCAAATAAGTGAGTGAAGGTGATCTTTGAGCTATAAAAGTAGAAGTAACAGAAGTCTCCCTAAGTGGAGACCAACAAACAGTTAGGTTTGTCATAGGAAAAATGTCCAAAAGTCTTTTCCGTGTCAATTGGGAGTCCATTGCCACCACACCTACAGGATCAAAGGTGTTAGTGATAACTGACAGTAAATTATTGACGTCTGTAAAATACAAGCTCTTTGACTGAATGAAACGTGAAGTTATCCCCTTGATAGGGACCATGAGACCACTGCCTTGACAGATGTGTGCAGGACCTGAAGGAAGGCAAAGCACAGTCCTGCAGTATGTAAGTGTTGCAACTCTGTAGAGGAAAAAAGGTTAGCATAGTCTGTAGTCTAGACCTATCCCTGATGTGTCTCACATTGATGCTCAAGATGTTAAAGGGGTTCTGCACTTTGTTTAAACTGATGATCTATCCTCTGGATAGATCATCAGCTTTTAATCGGCAGGGGTCCGACACCCGGGACCACCACCGATCAGAGGTTTGAGAAGGCAGCGGCGCTCCATCAGTGCTCGGCCTTCTCACTGTTTACCGCTGGCTCAGTGACGTCACGACTAGTATCACTGGCCTGGGCGGGACTAAGCTATGTTTACTTGAATGGAGCTTAGCCGCGCCCAGGCGAGTTGATACTAGTCGTGACGTCACTTGGCCAGCTGTAAACAGTGAGAAGGCCGCGGTGCTGCTGGAGCGCCGCTGCCTTCTCAAACAGCTGATCGGCAGGGGTCCCGGGTGTCGGTAAAAAGTGCAGAACCCCTTTAAGATTATACATGCTGTTACAGGAAAAGGGTGGCTCTTCATCTTTGGGGACTGATGGCTATGGAAACTGTAGTAGTCCCTTTTCCTCCAGTCAGTTGATCGGTTTGGACACAAGTTCTTTCATGATCTGCTCCATCACATTTTTTGAGGCAGTGGGTCCTTTTTTTTAATAAGTCAGTACCTAAACTGTCTCTCCCTTTCCTTTTCCTCTACAATAAAAAATTGGGTAGAATCCTCTGTAGAAAGGACGGCAGCAGTGGTTGGAGGAAAAGTTAGGTGTTTGCTGCATGGGAAAGGTGGGGTAGGGACCTGGAGATAAGAATGCTGAAGCAGAACTAGGGACGGTAAAGGAGGTAGCCTTAGTGGGAGTGATAAGGGGGTTGGAGGAAGGGGGCAGAGTCAGGAGAGAGGGGGGAAACATCCTCTTACCCTCCTTGTTGGCAGCTGAGGCTGTTGTCTGTGCAGGCTTTGCATTTACCGCTCCTTTTACCGCTCCAACTTGGGATAGTCTTTATAGAGGTGGGCCACCTGCCCGCTGTCCTTATATCAGTCACATTGGGGGCAGACTCAGAAAACCAGTTCATCAGTATGTTTCTAGAGTGTCAGAGCATATAGAAACTCCTTACCAGCGCTGTCCTTGATTGCATTTGATCCCAGGAATCCAAAACCACAAGGCAACTATGCCAAGCAGTGAGCCAGCTGTTGAGGTTTGTAGATGATAGGAATTTGGAAGTTTAAGGAGTTTGTAAAAAGTTTGAGGAGAATTTCAGAGGGAGAGGCAGAAGCACATTGATAGTGGGGAGTTGAGTGAAAGGGATTAATTCTTTAAATAGTCTAGGTCCTTATAAACTCTTTAAAATAGGCAAAATAATAAGCATTCCTCAGATGTTGAACATAAAAAAGCACTCGTCAACAGGATCAAACATATTGCTTGGCCTTGTTGACGCTGCTGATTAAAATGATACCTGTCTAGTGAATTTTTTTTTTTTTACTGTTTTCTGTCTTTTCTCCTGTTCCTTTTACCTCTCCTTCCTGACTCTTCCCTCCCACCATTCTTCCAATATGAATGCCTTTCCAGTCCTCCACGAAATGATTTTTTATATCTCAAGATTCAGAATTGTTCTTTGATTTGCAAGGTCAAGTTGTGCTCTCCTTCTTCCCTCTCTAACTGTAAAATGGCTGCTAGTATCTCTTCTTCCTATCTATACAGGTGGTAAACTGTGACGTAGCAGGTAGCAAGATGGCCACCACACACCTAACTTATTGACTGATGGTCAGCCTGGGGAGCCATGTTTTGTGCCTGTAGGGGACATGCTGCTGCTTTATACTACTTGTGATGGAGCTGGAGTTCAGGGAAGCTGAATACTGGCCAGAGTAGGTTCCTTCAAAATATTCCACAGGTGGCCTGACAACTTGATGGATCATTCTGCATATTTGATCACATGACTGCAATGCTACTGTCACCAGTTTCATGGTCATGTAATACTGTCTGATAGCCCTCAAAAGTGGATAGTTGTTGCATGAGATTGTCTCTTCCTCTTTCATCCACATCCTTGCTCCACTACACACCTGGATAATAACTTCTTCTTTTACCCTGTACCACCAGGGAATAAAATATTAACCATTTCATTGTACTTCATCCACTAGGTATTAACCACTTTTACAATCTAGACCCCCAGGAACACTTGGACCAACACACACTAACCTACACGTTTATTCTAGACTACCAGGAGTGAAACTATTATCATCCTTCTACCCAAGACCACCATAACTAGTGACAATAACCCCTTCACCATCTTAGACCATGAAGTAAATTTTATTGGCATGAAACATTTCTAAACCTGGATGTGTCCTTTAGTCTGGTGTATCTTAGAGTTTGAAGAGCATAGAGAGCGTTCTAATGATTTATACTGCAAATATAGTAGGACAATGAGACCGCATTTAGACCATGACCTACAGTATGGCGTGGTTTTCAGAAAACTCATTTACTTTATTCTAGTTTAATCAAGTTTAGTTATGATAACTCACGTCAGCAGTTTTGCATGTTTTTTTATATTGGTTGTTATACACTTCTTAACATCCTTATTTCTGATGCTGTAGATGATGGGATTTAACATTGGAGTGACCACAGTATAGAGAACAGATATAATCTTGTTTGCCTCCAGAGATTGAGATGATCGAGGCTGAAGATAGATGGACATGATGGCTCCATAATACAGGGTGACAACAGTGAGGTGGGAGGCGCAGGTAGAAAAAACAGCATGTCTTTTTTGTGATGAATGGATTTTCAAAATGGTGGAGATGATATAAACATAGGAAATCAAAGTCAACAGACAACAACACAAAACAATGATCCCGGCTGCTACATACATGGCTATTTCGTTAAGCCAAGGATCTCTGCAGGACAATCGTATGAAAGGAGGCACTTCACAAAAGAAATGGTTGACATGATGAGTCCTACAAAAGGGAAGTCTCCAGGTGATGGACACTTGTATAAAGGAATTTATGAAACCAATCATCCATGGTATTAAGGCTAAGATGATGCAAAACCTCATGTTCATAATACTGCTGTAATGCAGTGGTCTACAAATGGCTACAAACCTATCATAAGCCATGACGGCAAGTAAGACACACTCTGCTGCCCCAAGTACTAATGAGAAGAACATCTGGAAGACACAACCTCCTACTGAAATACTCTTGTCTGTGGATAGAGTATTTATGAGTATTACAGGAACTACAGTGGAGGAGAAAAAGATGTCAATGAAAGAGAGATTACTGAGGAAGAAGTACATAGGGGTGTGTAACGTTGGGCTGATCCTTACAGTAATGAGAAGAAGGCAATTCCCCGATAATGTGATCATGTATATCACCACAAATACAAGGAACCCTATAGCCTGGAGGTGAGGGACAGTTGATAATCCGATTAGGGTGAACCATCTTGGAAGTGTTTGGTTGGCGTTCTCCATATAAATACCCAGAACCTTGAAGTAAAAACAAAGGTAAATAGTTATATAGAATTATATTAATGAGCCTCAGTTATAACAATTGTATAAACAGCCAATAAGGCAGACAAAAATTTGCTGATAGCTAAGTTTAATCTCTAGAGCTGGAAAATTACTTGGAAAAAAGAGATCATGTTGAACGGTATGTTCTAGATCAGGATATAGTCACCTGTAACTAGCAAGGTTTTGAGGAAGGGGATCTGGTCAAGCCAATGTAGTTAATTTTTATAAAGGAGTAAGCAGGAACCTTGATAAGGGTCTGCCAGTAGATGTAATATGCCTTTTGATAATGTCCCTGATATGTGGATATTGCACAAGATAAGATCCACTGGTCTAGATAGTAAAGCTTGTAAATTAGCTAAAATGCCATCTACAAAGTAGTCATGAATGGGTCATACTGGTTTCAGTGGTGTACCCCTGGAGCGCGGTACTGGGACAAAGACTGTTCTATCTGTTTATAAGTGATCTAGAAGTTTCACTTTGCAATACTTTCCTATATTTGCAGATTACACAAAACTCTGTAGTGTTAATAGAGTACCAAAAGCCCAAGCAATGTAGAGTTACCTATATATTCTGATCAAATCGGCAGCAAAGTATAGAGCTGATTTTAACATTCTTCTGGTTACCAGTGGAACAAGGCATGGTTTTTCACCACACTGCCGTCAAACAAGTGACCAACAGCTTTGTTCTAAAACCGTTGTCGCACTCCTCATGCCAGTGGTAGAAATAGCCATGTATGTGCACATTACCCATATATGCATGGTACACACATGCACACTACTCACATATATTCTCATTACACATGTATCACACTCTACGCACACATTTGCAAAAAATTTGTAATGTGGTTATGTTCATGAGTCCTGCATACGAGCACTAAGCACCATAGAACAGAAAGAGTTCCTAGTCAACCCTACCCACCAACTAGAAGATCATCAGCAGTGGCCCCAAGTTCTGCTTCCTTTAGTAATCTCTTGTGCCTGATGTTTTACTGAGCACCCTGTCCTCTTCAATAATTAGCCACACAATCAGGTTTCCTTATGTAGTGTCGTAAGCCAAGACCAAGAGTGAATTCAAGGAAGAGTAGTATCTGTCCTTAATATTTTCTCTACTCTTATGATTCACTCCTTCAAAAACTGCATCAGGAAACCTGAACACGTGGCCATACCGTCAGGCAGTTTACGAAGTTCTCAAAATGCATGTTTGGCTTTTGGTAGCAGATTTTCTTTTGCTAAAACCATCATTTTTATAATGGGAACCCCCAGAAAAAGCACAGATATTGACAATGAACAAGTAGTACTTTGGAATGCCTTAACTGAATGGGGATCTCAACCAGCTTAGAAATTTTCTACGGACTTTATCAAAGTGACTCTGCTCACCATCTGTCCTACCGTTCCTCTATGGCTATGAGAAGGTAATCTCCATGGATCCTCATGCTCTTCATGTCACTACCTTACATCAAATCCCAGCTATCCTTAAATGTGAGCGCACAGCTCTTTGTGGCTGTACATTAAAACAGGTTTTCCATAATTTCCATCTTTGTTTTGTTTTTTACAGTTTTTTGCAAAAAATTTAATATATACTGTATGAGTAGAGAACTTTTCAATGATGCTGCAGTTGAAATGTTTAGTATATTCCCCTATTACCTCTTGTCAAAATATAGAAGGACTTACCCCAGCAGAACGTGGCTTCCAGAAACTTGGTGACTGTGCTTAAATATATTGAAGCATTTGCTCATGGTTTAGACATTTTTTTGAAAAATATATATGAAAAAGAAGGGTTGGAATTGGCACTTTGCAGATAGAAAGATTTAAGACAGTCAATTGATATTTATAAAGATTAGGAACTTTATGTTTATGTGCAGATCATCTGAGCCAAAAAGAAGTCCCCAGGTTAGTTAGGAGTCTCTAAAGATTACTGTAAAGTCTTCTTGAAACTTAGGTTGGAAATTAAGAAGGAGAAAACTTTTAATAGGTTCTCCGTAAATGTTGAACTTAAGATTTGTACAACTTTTTCTCAAATTATTAGCGTCAGGAAGAGAAGAGTTATAAAATCCATGTAGTTGTAAACTTTTGGTTGTAATAAATTAGTTTACTATTTCATTTTTTTCACAGCAAGCTTGCAGACTTTAAGGGTTTAAAGTTAATAGAGGAGGTTTCCCATTCAGGACACTCACCGGATGAGCCATACTGGCTACAGGAAATGGAGGACATATGCTACGAAACAGTCCATTGTTTTCAATAAGAACTGTGTAATGCTTTATCCCTCCTGTGGGGGCACTGCAGGGGAACTGCAAGATTTACCTTCAGATTGTAGCTGATTATTTTGGTCCATGAATTGCCTTACATTGAAGCACCATGGTGTACTGTAACATCATGGTGAATGCATGGTTACAGTTGGTGTTTCTTGTTCCGCAGAGTTTTTGGTAACATGTAGGGATGAGCGGACCCGTGGATGTTCAGGTTCGGCCGAACTTTGGGTCAAAGCTCGGGTTCGGGACCCGAACTTGACCCAGACTCGAACACGAACCCCATTGAAGTCAATTGGGACCTGAACTTTGGTGCACTAAAATGGCTGTAAAAAAGTCATAGTAAGGGCTCGAGATCTGCAAAGGGAAGCAAAATGGGGGTAAGATTGCCCCGCAAACAAATGTGGATAGGGAAATGAAAAAAATTAACAAATAATAATCTTGAACTAGGAGGCAGAGGTCAAAGTGGAGTAGGAAATTTAGGAGGTGGCAGACATGGCGGTGTAGGTGGAAGCGGCGGTGGAGGAGGAGGAGATAGCCAAGACTGTTTTTTTTTCCATTATATTTTTTTTATAAATTCAGGAAGGCCCCAAAACATTGGGAAATGGAAAAGAGAACGCAAAGAGAAAGTGCGTTGAATTATAACAATGGCTGGGTGCGGCCGGTATACTTGTCTACTCAGCACAAGGTACGGACAAGTCCTGTGGGATCCATGCCTGGTTCATTTTAATGAACGTGAGCTTGTCCACATTGGCTGTGGACAGGAGGCTGCGCTTGTCTGTGATGACGCCTCCTGGCCAGCACCTCCAAGACGTAAAGGGCAAGCTCAGGCCATATGCCCAGTTTGGAGACCCAGAAGTTGAATGGGGCAGACCCATTAGTCAGTACGTGTAGGCGTGTGCACAAATACTGCTCCACCATGTTGCTGAAATGCTGCCTCCTGCTAAGATGTTCCGTATCAGCTGGTGGTGCTGGTTGTTGTGGCGTGCTGACAAAGCTTTTCCACATTTCCGCCATGCTAACCCTGCCTTCTGAGGTGCTGGCGGTGCCCCAGCTGCGTTGGCGACTTCTTCATCCTCCTCTGCCTTCGCCTTGTGCTTCCACTAAGACCCCGCTGTCAGGTGTGAATGCCATCAGCAGCGTGTCTACCAGCGTGCGCTTGTACTCGCGCAACTTCCGATTACATTCCAGTGACGGAATTAAGGACAGCACGTTGTCCTTGTAGAGGGGATCCAGCAGCGTGGCCACCCAGTAATCAGCACTGGTTAGAATGTGGGCAACACTGCAGTCGTTGCGCAGGCACTGCAGCATGTAGTCACTTATGTGTGCAAGGCTGCCCAGAGGTAAGGACAAGCTGTCCTCTGTGGGAGGTGTATCGTCTGTGTCCTCTGTATGCCCCCAGCCACACTCCAGTGATGCCCATGAGCTGGTTTGGGTGCCACCCTGCTGTGAACACGGTGCCTCCTCCTCATCATTCTCCTCATCCTCCAGAACTGTGTCCTGGCTGGACAGTTGTGTGCCTGGCCTCTGTTGGTGCAAGAACTCACCCTCCGAGCCACTTGTGAATGACTGGCCTGATAACTGTGGAAATGACCCCTCTTCCTCCTCCTCCTGTGCCACATCCTCTTCCATCATCGCCCGAAGGAGACATAGAAGTGGGACAGTAACGCTGAGGATGGCGCCATCGGCACTGGCCATGTTGGTGGAGTACTTGAAGCAGTGCAACACGGCACACACGTCCCGCATGGAGGCCCACTCGTTGGTGGTGAAGTGGTGCTGTTCCACAGAGCGACTTATCCGTGCGTGCTGCAGCTGAAACTGCACTATCGTCTGCTGCTGTTTGCACAGTCTCTCCAGCATGTGCAAGGTGGAGTTCCACCTTGTGGGTACGTCGCATATTAGGTGGTGAGCGGGAAGGCCGAATTTACGCTGCAGCGCTGACAGACGAGCAGCAGCAGGGTGAGAACGCCGAAAGCACGCACAGACTGCCCACACTTTCTGCAGCATATCGGGGTAATTTTGCAGAACCCTCTGCACCACCAAATTCTGCACATGTGCCAGGCAAGGGATGTGCATCAAACCAGCTAGGCCAAGAGCTGCTACGCCCGTTATTGCACACTACCAAGCCGGCTTGAGGCTCATTGGCACCAACCACTCATCGGTCTGTTGTTCCATGTCAACGGGCACCTACAGTCCAGCAAGGGTACCCTGTTAAATCAATAGATAACTAAATTTAATAAGAAATATGAAAGTATACATATACAAAAGAATCCTATACAGTTAATCCAAGGAGAGGCCAGGGTATGATCAAATACACAAGGTAAATGGTGGATAGAAGCGGGGGGCAGGGGAAGAAATCCCTAGCACTGATACCCTAAACTGGTCCTCTGCCCAGGGACGTCTCCTGGTGGTGGGGGCGCCCTGTCCACGTACCTAATCTCCAATTCATAACTGTCCCTGGTGAGGTGAACGGTGGAGGGAGACAGGTAATACGTGGTGCCCTAACGGATGACTAGCACAGAATGAGAGATTTAGTTAAAGAGGTGTCCACTGTATAATGCCCTCATGGCGTAACCAGGAGGTACAGGGCACACCAAGAGGATAAAATTATTATTACGAACAGACACACGCACAATTAAGCACAGATATATTGAAATAGATAACCTACAACCCCGACGCGTTTCACCTATACCAGTGGGATCATCAGGGGGTTATACGGGCTAGGTGTACTGAGGTCCTGGAGCCCATGCCAATGGTTATGGCCGTCCCAGTCCACTGATACGTGCGTAAATAGATACAAGAATAAATAGTCATTTATGACACAACAACAGACCCGGAATGGATAAATAATTGCCAAATGGCAAATTACATACGGTTACTCGACGGCATGGTAAGTAAACTCGACCGCCTAAATACACACTGCAGATCTGAGGTTGGCAATAGCAAAAGATCACGTACAGATCATTAGTGAGGAGGCTCGTGAATGAGAACACCGGGCCTACCTAGCTGATATGCACCCAAAAGATCAAGGTGCCACGGTTCATACCTCCTAAGGTGCAGGGCTAACCGCCAAAAAGATACATAGTGCCGCCAACAGTGTGGAGAAGTGGGTACCTACCCCTAAGGACCTCTATGTAATGCGACCCAGGTATAGGAATGCCGAGTGGTATAGTGCGGCCTAAAGTGTCCCTTTATATGTGTCACGGTGCTCCTATCTGAATACGGCTGGATCCTAGGCTTTGACTCCGAAGAAATAAATAGGGGGAATAATTGAGGGATTGGAAGTCCAAACCTTATATAAAGTTGAACAACAGCTTTACTTGAATAAATGTTAATTCAAGACAATCTTCAAGCTTTATCTTGGTCCCAGCAGGCTTTAGCATTAAACTGGCAGGCAAACTCGACTCTGCTAGATCTGTTTCTCTCTGGCTCTTCTGTACTGACAGGCTTACTGTATAACTTCACTTCTTCTGTATGCTGCACTTCTCTTCTTTATGGTATGTCTCTAGAATAGGCCAGGTCTCTTTCCTCCTGGCTCCTGAGGCTCCAAGCTTTGGCCTCCATGGCCAGCAGAGCTGAGGGTGCTCTGGCTGGCTTGGACATGTCCAGCAGAGACGTGTCCCTGCACACCTGTCCCCTAATTAGCCCATTAGAGATAGCAACAGGGTGCAGAAGTGATAATGCCACTCTGGGGCGTTACACATGCCCGTTGACAGCTCCTGCGCGATGTGGATTTTTTCCCCTAAACAGAGTTTCAAAACAGCCTGCTGTCATGGCTGTGCTGAAGTTGGTGGTGCAGGTGTTACGCTGACCAGATGAGGAGCCGGTAGAGGAGGAAGCGGAGTAGGAAGCAACAGGAGGCAACAAGAAACGTCCTGCAATCCTCGGTGGTGGAAGGACATGCGCCAAACTGCTATCTGCCTCAGTCCCAGCCCCCACTGCATTTACCTAGTGTGCAGTTATGGAGACATAGCGTCCCTGCCGTGCTTGCTGGTCCACGTATCGGTGGTTATGTGTGCCACATCCGGCCCCAGCCTGGAGATCCCTTTAGGGTGTTATGACCAACAGGTGTATAAACAGCTTGTCATGACGCTAGCTGCGGTAAAGCAGCAGGAGTAGAAGGCTCCCTTTTAAGATGTGTTGTTGGTGGTACACCCAGTGTAGGATTTCCAGAGTGGTGTAGTGCGGCCTACAATGTCTCTGCAGATGTTGGATGCACGTGTCACGATGCTCCTACCTGGAATATCCCTGAGATCCCAGACGTGGCCATCCGAAGCAGAGCAAGGGGTAGTTGAACTTGGATGATAAAGGAATGAATTGAGTCTAGACTTAGTTATAAAGTTCAAACACAGCTTTACTTGAATAAACTTGTCTTCAAAATAATTTCTTCTACTTTCCTGATTCCCAGCAGGCATTGGCAAACTTTGGCAGGCTGGTAAACACTGGTAAACACTCTCAGCCCTGCTACATCTGTTGCTATTTCTACCTGCTGCACTTTAGGTTTGCAAGGTTAAACAGGAATCCTTTCTCTTACTTTCTGCTGTATGAACAAGCTGGCTAAAGTCCTCAGCTTTCTCTTCGCTTGTGACTTATCTTTGTCAGATCGCTGGTGTACTCCAAGGAATCTATTCCTGGCTTTAGGCGATACTCACCCGGCAGGGGCGAGTCTCTCACCAAACAACCTCCCTCATGCAGGGGATTAGTGATGAGCGAGCATGCTCGGCCGAATACCAGTTCGGCTCGAGCATCGCTATGCTCGGCACATGGCGGTACTCGGCCGAGTACCGCATGTGCTCGAGCGCCATGCTCAAATCTCCTCCCCGCACGTTTTGCGGGTTTTAAGCAGCCAATAAAGGTGCAGGTAAGTACTGCCCTCACTTTAATGCCAGTAGCCATGTTGGCTGCTGGCATTACAGTGACTGGCTTGCTGGAAAGCATCATCGGGTGCTATATAGCACCCGATGACACGTGCTTGGATCAGTCATAGTCAGGGAGAGCAGAGCGTAGGAAGGGAAAGGCAGTGTAGGGAGCAAATTTCACAGTTATTATTCTAAGAAAGATTTTCAAAGACCCAAAAGTCCTTTTAAGGACTACTGTGTGTGTGTGTGTTTTAGAGCAGCAATATATTTTTACCTTCGCTAAATTGATTAGTCTCAGGAACATCCGTGCTGAGGAAGGGACAGAGTGCAGGGAGAGAAATTTTCAGTTTTTACTACCAAAAGCTTTTCAAAAGACCCCAAAGTCCTTTTAAGGACTACTGTGTGTGTTTGACAGCAGCAAGATATTTTTCTTTAATACCTATTAGTGATATATACTTTACATCATCTGCAAACTGTGTCTTTTTGCGTAAATTCAAATAATCAGCGCCACACCTATTGTCTATAGTGTGCGTTTAATACACATCCGTGACATATACAGTACTCCATCCGAAAACTGTTTCTTTAGCGTAAATTTAAATAATCTGGGCCTAATCTAGTGTCCATAGTGTGTTGTTTTCTATGACATATACACTACGCCATCCGAAAACTGTTTCTTTAGGGCAAATTTTACTAATCTGGGCCTAATATAGTGTCCATAGTCTGTGGGTTTCTGTGACATACACTGTCCAGCATCCGAAAACTGTGTCTGTATTGCAAATTCCAATAATCTGGGCCTAATATAGTGTCCATAATCTGTGGTATTCTGTGACATATACTGTCCTGCATCCGAAAACAGTGTCTTTTGCGGACTGTAAAACAATCTGCGCCACATCTAGTGACAAAACCATTAATATGAAGAAGGTGAGCACTAAGGGACGGCGAAGTGGACGTGATGCTGATGGTGCACGCAGAGGTCGTGGCACTGGACGCAATGAAACTGTGCCTGCTGCCAGTGTATCAGAAAAAAAAAAACAGCCACCATACCCAGCTTCATGTCCAACTTAGCTGGGCGGCGCAGGACAACACTGTCCAAGTTGGACCAGTGCGAACAGTTGGTCAGTTGGATTGCTGAAGATAATGCTTCCAGTCGGTTAAGCACCACCCTCTCTTTGATCAAGTCAAGTCTCTGTAGCTAAGAGTCTGGTCAACCGAATCCTCACTCTGATTATCCTTAATCCCACCATGGAGAGGCTTGCCAAACAAGTGATACCACACTCGGATATTCCGAGGAGCTCTTTCCAGCGCCACTTTTACATTTGACCCTTGCACCCAGCATGCTGGAAGAGGGACCTGAGATATTGTGCCCTGATTCCCAACCTATTGAGCCTTCACAGACTCAAGAAGATGACGGTGGTGAACAGCAATCATTCGTTCATGAGGTGGATGATGATGAGACACAGTTGTCAATCACTGAGGTTGTGGTTAGGTCAAGTCAGGAGGATGAGCAGAGTGATGAAGTAGAAGAGGAGGTGGTGGACTATGAGGTCACTGACCCAACATGGGAAGGTGAAAAGCCGAGAGAGGACAGCAGTACAGAGGGGGAAGGATCTGCAGCACCGCAACAGGCTGGAAGAGGCAGTGGGGTTGCAAAAGGGAGAAGTCGGCCCACACCAAACAGGCCCGCAACCATTACACCGAGCACCCCCATGCGTAAATCTACCTTGCCAAGGGGTAGGTGTTCCCCAGTATGGCGCTTTTTTGAGGAAAGTGCAGATGACAAAAGAGTGGTAGTTTGCAACCTGTGCCGTACCAAAATGAGCCGGGGCGTGAACACTAGCAACCTCACCACCACCAGCATGATCCGCCACATGGCATCCAAGCACCCTAATAAGTGGGCCGAACGCCTGTGTCCACAATCTGGGTCTTCGGGTCACACCACTGCCTTCTCTTCCCCTGTGTTACACACTGCTGGACAATCCCCTGTCGAAGGCGCAGGCCCGGATGCCCCTCGCCCTGCACCTGGACCTTCGCAAGAACCATCAGCAACAACATCCACTTCCCTGTCCCAGCGCAGCGTCCAAATGTCCATAACACAGTCATTTGAATGCAAGGGCAAATACCCACCCACAGACCATAGCACTAAATGCGCAACTTTCAAAATTACTTGCCCTGGAAATGTTGCCATTTAGGCTTGTGCACACTGAGGCCTTCCGCAGCCTGATGTCGGTGGCCGTCCCTCAGTACGCAGCCCCAGCTGCCACTATTTTTCACGGTGTACCGTGCCCGCCTTACACCAGCATGTGTCCTAGAACATCACCCATGCCCTGACCAACGAAGGTCCACTTAACCACGGACACATAGACAAGTGCTGGTGGCCAGGGACGCTACATTTCCACTGCGTGAATGTTGTGTCGTACCCTGGGATGGCACAGGTGCCACCCACGCCGAATATTGTGGGCCCTACGTCCATCAGGGTCTCCGCCAGCAGCTATGTTACTGGCTTCAACCCTCACTTCTCCTCCTACTCCACTTCCACCTCCAGCAGCAGTCAGCCATCAGTCGCTAGCTGGAAGCAGTGTAGCACTGCTGTAGGTAAGCGTCAACAGGCCGTGCTGAAGCTGATTTGCTTAGGGGACAAACAGCACACCACCGTAAGGGACCATACGGAGCTGTGGCTCTCGCCACTCAACCTACAACCAGGCATGGTTGTGTCTGACAATGGCCGTAACTTACTGGCGGCTTTAGAGCTCAGCAACCTGACACACATCCCATGCCTAGCCCACGTCTTAAACTTAGTGGTTCAGCGGTTTATTAAAACCTACCCCAATTTTCCAGAGCTACTAGTGAAGGCGTGCCGCATGTGTGCCCATTTCCGCAAGTCGTCCACAGCTTCAGCCGGTCTGTCAATGCTGCAGCAGCGCTTGCGGCTTCCAGCTCACTGACTGTTGTGCGACGTGAGCACGCGCTGGAACTCTACGTTCTACATGTTGGCCAGGCTTTGTGAGCAGCAGAGGGCAGTTGTGGAATACCAACTGCAACATGGTCATCACCTTTTGAGTCAACTGCCACTATTCACAAGCGAGGAGTGGGCAGTGATGTCAGACCTTTCTGAGGTTTTAAAAAACTTTGATGAATCCTCACAGATGGTTAGTGGCGATAACGCTATTATCAGCGTAACCATCCCACTGCTGTGTCTACTCAAACAATCGCTGTTGACAATTAAGGACGACGCTCTTAATGTGGCAGACAAGGAAATGGGGGAGGACATTACACAGGGTGATAGCCAGACCACCCACAGTGCGTCTTTATCAGAGCTAATTGTACCATGAAGAGGAGGAGGAGCAGGAGACGGTTGCCTCCGCTACAGAGGGTAGTACTCATGAAACTTTAATTCCATCTGTTCAGCGTGGATGGGCAGAAGAGGAGGAGGAGGATGAGGAGATGGAGAGTCATCCTGATGTCGACATCGACGTCTTGCCTGTTGGTACTCTGGCACACATGGCTGACTTCATGTTAAGCTGCCTTTCCTGCGACCCTCGCGTTATACGCATTTTAGATAACATGGATTACTGGGTGTTCACCCTTCTTGACCCCCTGCTACAAGGAAAACTTCTCATCTCTCATTCCTGTGGTGGAGAAGACAAGTAAAACGGTGCAATACCAGACGGTACTTGTCAAGAGATTGCTCCAAAATATTCCATTTGACGACGCGGCCGGCAGAGTCCGTACTTCATTAGGCAACCGGAGAAGGGAGACAAGGGGAACACACAGCAGTTCCAACAAAGGCAGGGCAACACTTTTATGACACCCCGCCAGCAACCTCACCCTGAAGCGTGGCCTAGTGGTACAAGGAGGGAAAAGTTTTAGAAGATGGTGACCGTGTCAGCGTCCTAAATGATCCCTCAGTGCCTTACAACTACTGGGTGTCCAAGCTGGACACGTGGCACGAACTTGCGCTCAACGCCTTGGAGGTGCTGGCCTGCCCTGCCTCCAGCGTTTTGTCTGAGCGTGTATTTAGTGCTGCTGGTGGCATCATAACAGATAAGCCTATCCGCTTGTCCACTGGCAATGCTGACAGGTTGACTTAGAGAAAAATGAACAAGGCCTGGATTGCCCCTGACTCCTCAACTCCACCAGAGGAAAGCTGAGCTGATGATGAACATAAAGGCAATTTCAATCTATCATTTATAATGTACTCAATCTACTGTAGTGTATTCCCATGCACCTTTTCCACCACAAAAAAGAGTGTATGATTGAATCTTGTTTTCTTCTTCTCCTCCTCATCCAGATTGTATATATTCCCTGTACTCAAATTTTTTTATAGGGTCAGCTCAACTGCAGGCCCTCAACTCAATTTTTGTTTTTAGGGTCAGCTGAACAGCATGCACTCGCATATAATGTTTTAGAGAATCAGCTGAACAGCATGCACTTGAAAATAATGTTTTAGTGCGTCAGCTGTACAGCATGCACTCGCATATAATGTTTTACAGCGTCAGCTCACCAGCAGGCCCTCGTCCCTCATGTTTTGGATGGTCAGATCATCAAGCCCTTGCTCCAAATGTTTTTGATTGTCACCAGCAGGCCACCAATCATAATTTTTCAAGGGTGTATATGATGCCCTCCTTTATGTGTAACAAAGGGTGTTTTGGAGTGCCGGTTCCTTGTAATTTTTGGCAGCCCTTTCCCTTAGTGCATAGGCTTTATGAGTGTAGGAGTCCCACTACCTGAACTATTGTACCACAATGTTAATGAGGCCCTCCTTTATGTGATATACAGGTTGTATCGGAGTGCCTCTTCCTTGTAATTTTTTGCAGCACTTGCACTTTATATACAATTGAATATATAGGAAAGAATGTTTTTTTTGGGGGGTTGTGTACGTATTTTTGTCAGTCTGTAAAAGTGGGTACAACTCGGACAACATGGTTCCCAGCAGCGACATGGGAGTCCAGGATGCATCTAGACATCGTCCCCATGCTGTTCCCGATCCATTACGGTGGTGTTTCTGTCACTTTCTGACCTTTTTCAATGAACTAGGCACCCTCCCCTCTTCAGAGCAGGGGGTGCCTGGTTGTCTCCCATTGACTTCCATTATACTCGGGGTGGTCGAGCACCCGAATATAGCAATGTATTCGGGCTGAACACCCGAATACTTTGGTGCTCGATCATCACTACAGGGGATGACTCACTCTGACCTCTATCTCACTTCCTGCCCTCACTGGGGAGGCATAGAGACTGGAATCAAGTTCCACTCTCTGCTAGTGTAGCACTGCCAAGCTTTGCTGCCACCCGCTGGTAAACCAAGCACATTACGTGATCATAATCAGATAGTATAACAGGAGATGCACAATGTGGAGAACCTGGAATAAATGCATTAAAATGACCTTGTTAGTGCATATTCAGACAGAGGCAGGGAGTGGGCATGGTAATGGCACTCGGGGGAATTACACATGGACCTTGCCACAGATGGTGTTGCGCAGTGGCAGCTGGGAACCATGTACTGTGGGACAGCCACCGCCATAAGGTTTTTAAAAGTCTCCGTCTCCACCAGGCGGAATGACAGCATTTCAAAGGCCAGGAATTTTGAAATGCTGGTGGGTAGCAGGGTACTTTCTCTTTCTCTCCACTATTTGGGAGATGGACAGCTGACCGCTTCCATGGGACAGTGTGGAGATGCTTGGTGATGGTGACGGTGGTGGAGGTGGTGGTGTTGCTGCCACATCATCTGTTTGCAGGGTGACAGGTGCCACTGTCACTCCAGAGGGGGAGGAAGAGGCCGAGACTGCAGCAGAAGAGGGAGCAGGAGGAGCCTGAGATATTTTATGGTTTTTGAGGTGTCTACTCCACTGCAGCTCGTGCTTTGCATTTAGATGTCTGGTCATGCAGGTGGTGCTTAGGTTTAGAAAATGTATGCCTCACTTCAGGCTCTGATTGCACAGCGTACAAACCACTCATGTCTTGTCATCAACACATTGTCTGAAGAACTGCCACGCCAGGGGACTTCTTGGAGCTGGCTTTGGTGTGCTCAGTCCCTGAGTGCGGTGGGCAGTAGCAGGTGTACTGTCTAGGGGACGGCCGCTCCACTTTTGCACCCTGCTCCCTTATTTGCTGTGCGGCTGGCGCTGTGTGACCACCACCTCTTCCTCCGAACTGCACACGTCGTCTCCACATCATCTTTCACCCACTCTTCACCCCTGCCCTCCTTGCTGGTCTGCACACTGCAGAAAGCCACAGCAGTTGGCACCTGTGTTTCGTCATCATCAGAGACGTGCTGCGGTGGTCTTACCATGTCCACATCCTGAAACATAAGTGGTTGGGCATCAGTGCACTCAATGTCTTCCATTTCTGGGGCAGGGCTATGTGGATGGACCTGTGAAACCCTGCCAGCAGAGTCATCAAAAAGCATAAGAGACTGCTGCATGACTTGGGGCTCAGACTGCTTGGCTGATTTGCAAGGGGGTGAGGTGAAAGACTGATGGACATGGGCTGCAGGTGCCAACTGTGGTCTTTCAGCAGGAGACTGGGTAGGAGACAATGTGAAAGAACTGGAGGCACTGTCAGCAACCCAATCTACTATCGCCTGTACTTGTTCTGGCCTCACCATTCATACACCGGTATTCAGGCCTTCAAAATATTGTTGAACATTCTGTCGCCTACGTGCACCTGAGGAAGGTGTTTCATTTGGGCGTGTAGCTGGCACAGATTGACCACATCCTCTCCCTACAACAGGAGCTCCACCAACACCAGCAGCACCACATCCCTTATTTGATGCTCTTCTCATTCTTTGGGATCACCCACTGAACTAACAGACAGATTAACAAAAATAATTTTCCTGTCACGTATGCAGTGCAGGTGTACCTCACACCAAAAATGGGTATATGTCACCCACTGATCTAACAGCCGGATTAACTATATTAATTTCCCTGTCACGGATGCAGTGCAGATGGGTACCCGAATTTGCAAAGTTCGGTACAGACCCGAACTTTGCAGTTCGGGTTCGCTCAACACTAGTAACATGGACTCACAACAGCGGATAACCTGGAGTATGTTCTGTGAAAGGCAGTGACCTAGTGCTTATGAGGACTCCCATAGGTTTTAGGAAGACCTTCTCAAAGTGGCTTGTTTCACATGTTTTCAACACTTTAAAGCTATCTGTTCAACTATTACATTCTATAATCATTCTTGTCAGGAAGTACCACGTACACTATGTTAACTGGTGTGCAAAATGGAGCAATTCACAGCAAAAAAGAAAAAAACAAGATGTGCAATTGAGGATTGTTCAAATTAAAACTGGCCTGGGCCAAAACATTTCACCTTTTTTTATTTCCCTTCTCCTGACTTTTTTCATTTTTCTTCTCTATCAATGCCTCTCCAATCTTGTTCAATTCTCCTCTGTATATGGTTTTCATAAAGTTCATCTGCTTTATTATAGTTGGATCATCCTTTGTTACAATAACTCAAGTCAGAATGTTTTTGGACAGTTTGTCTTGTTTTTTTATGTTCTTTATTATACAGTTCTTCACTTCCTTATTTCTGATGCTGTAGATGATGGGATTCAACATGGGCGTGATCACCGTATAGAGAATTGATGCAGTTTTGTCTGTCATCGGAGAATGAGATGATCGAGGTCTAAGATAGATGGACATGATGGTTCCGTAATAGAGCATGACGACAGTGAGGTGGGAAATGCATGTAGAGAATACTGCATACCTTCCCTGTGAGGAACGGATCCTCATAATGGCGGAGATAATATAAACATAGGAAATCAAAATCAAGAGGAAAGAGCATAAAACAATAAACCCAGCTCCAACATACATTGCTATCTCATTAAGCCAAGGATCTCTGCAGGAAATTCGTAAGAAAGGAGGCAGTTCACAAAGAAAATGGTTGATATGATGAGTCCTGCAGAAGGGAAGGCTAAAGGTGAGGGGCACTTGTATGCAGGAGTCTATAAAACCAACTATCCAAGGTATGAGGGCTAAAATAATGCAAACCTTAATGTTCATAATACTGCTGTAGTGCAATGGCCTACATATGGCTACAAACCTATCATAGGCCATGACGGCAAGCACGACACACTCTGCTGCCCCAACTATTAATGAAAAGAAGAGCTGGGAAGCACAACCCTCCAATGTAATACTCTTGTCTGCAGATAGAGTATTTCTGAGGATTACGGGAATTATGGTGCAAGAGAAACATATATCAATAAGAGAGAGATTACTCAGGAAGAAGTACATAGGGGTGTGTAGCGTTGGGCTGATCCACACAGTAATGAGAAAAATAAAATTTCCTGACAATGTGATCATATAAATCATCAAGAATAGAAGAAACCCCAGAACCTGGAATTGAGGAACGGTAGATACTCCAAGCAGGAAGAACCAACTTGGAAGTGTTTGGTTGGAAATCTCCATAAATATGCCCAGAACCTTGAAGAAAAGTTAAGATACCGTAGTTAAAAACTTTTACTGAATGGGATAATAAAAGAATGGTAATGGGTCTTACATATAAAGCTAGGGTAGACAACCAGTTAGATAATCACCTTCAAATTCTAAGTAACATTAGAAAATATTTTTTTTTGGACAACTACTGATTCCTAACACTTTTTCTTAAGGACTTTGCTTGGCTTTACTTAACTTGACTTCTTGGGAGTGTTCATAGGTGCGTATGCATGTGCTTGTGCAGTCGCTCCCAGGCCGACCACCAATAGACTGGCACATAGAACGATTCGTGCCCAGAGGCCCCTTAGGCTGACTACCTTGTATGTACTAGAAAATCTGATATTCTTCTGAATAAGGATGAAGGTACTTGACCATATGGAATTATACGGAATAATACATAACAATTTTTAGAAATTGGTAATAAATGACAGTGGCCTCAACTTCAACTGATCTGAGTACCTTCGCTATGGGGTGGAAATATTTCCACTAAAAAGCTATTCTAGCAAAGAAAACATTTAAGAAAAAAGAGGAGGAACTGACCAAGACTGCCGCACTTACATCTGAGCAATTTATCAGTCAACCTACTGAATACAACAGGAAGGAGATGCAGAAGGCCAGCTGTTTACTGGAGAAATACACAATAGAGAAAGCAAACCATAGAGTATTTTTTAAGGGCTTAAAATATTTTTCGGAGTCTGGTTGCCCTGGTAAGCTCTTAGCCAGGATAATCACACAACAAGACAAGAAAAATCTATCTATTGTCTCGATTCGTAACACAGTGGGGGAAATTATAACAGACCCAGAAGGAATTAGGGACACGTTTTTACAATACTTTACTCAGATATATAGTTCCTCTTCTGCCTTATCATCCGATCTGGCGACGCGGTTCTTGGAGAGGATTCCACTCTCTACCTTAAATGAAGCCCAAATTGAATATCTGGAAGAGGAGTTATCTCTTTCGGAGCTCCAAGATGCATTGGGATCTGTCTCGGGGAACTCGTCGCCAGGGATGGATGGCCTTCCATATGAGGTTTACCGTAAGTACAGTGAGGTGATCCTTCCTCAGCTACTAGAGGTTTTTTCCCAAGCAATACAGGGAGGGGGCTTACCATGCTCTATGATGGAGGCTTTAATTGTCCTAATCCCTAAAAAGGATAAAGACCCGATAGAAATGAGCTCCTACAGACCAATATCGCTATTAAATACTGATGCTAAGTTACTATCAAAAGTTTTGGCTAGGAGGCTTTCGCGGGTCATATCCACCATCATCCACCCAGATCAAAATGGCTTTATGCCAAAAAGGGGCACCCATCACAATCTACATAGGCTATTCATGAATATTCAGTCCCCGGGGTGTGACACCCGCTCCATCCTGTCGTTGGATGCTACTAAAGCCTTCGACAGGGTGGAGTGGACCTTTCTCTGGGAGGTGATGAAAAAAATGGGCTTTGGCCCTAGATTTATGGCGATGGTTCAGTTATTATATAACTCTCCAGTTGCCAGAATTAGGATCAATGATACGATGACAGGGAGTTTTTCCTTAGGAAGGGGCACCCGTCAAGGTTGTCCTCTTTCCCCCCTTTTATTTAATATTTACATTGAACCCTTAGCAGTTAGCATAAGGCAGGACCCGCATGTGGCTGGCTTTGGCATAATGGGGAAGCAGGATCGTGTATCCCTTTATGCAGATGACATCCTGGTTTTTATTCATCAAACAGAAACCGCCCTTCCCCGCATAATGGACTTGGTTGACCTTTTTTCTGCTCCGTCTGGCTTGGAGGTTAATTGGGAGAAGACGATTCTTCTCCCTATAGATGAGGTGCGAGGCGACTGGGATACCCAGTTAACAATCTCTAACTCAATAAAGTACCTGGGGATTTCAGTCTCTGCCAAACCTCAGGAATATTTACAACTTAATTTGATCCCCCTGCTGATAAAGTTGAGGGCTAAAATTAAGATATGGCAAAAAATTCTGCCTGCAAGAGCGGACAGAGTCTCTTTAATAAAAATGGTAGTGCTGCCCCAGGTTCTTTATGTTCTGCGCAACTCGCCGGTATGGATTGCAGACAAGTATTTTAGATTGATAGAGCGAATGCTTAATGATCTATTATGGGGGAGGAAGCGTGTGAGATTGAAGGTACTCTATTTTGCCATGCCCTATAATCGGGGAGGTCTCAACCTCCCCTATTTTAGGGGTTACTTTGTGGCTTCCCAACTCTGCTTTTTTAACGACTGGGAAAATAGCCACTTCTGTAGCAAAGTGGTCAAAGACTCAGGTTTCCCAGATTTTTTTACGGTTCTGGAGTCTGACTACTTATTAAATCCACAGATTGGGTACATACTCTTCTGCAGAATGGTTACAAAGACTTGGCTGGTCATAAGGAGCTGGTGTGGAGTTAAGGCATCACTTATTTGTACCCCACTGTGGCATAACTCAAAGCTCCTGAACTTAAATGATTTAAGCTGCCGTCAGTATTGGAGGACCAAGAATGTTCAGTATTTACACCAGGTAGTTAGTGGTGGACAAATTTTGCCCCTGGCGGAATTAAGGCAAAGGGCAAATTTGGATGAGGTGGCTTGGTATGCATATTTTCAATTGAGGTCAGCACTTTCTACTACTTTGAATAGTCACCTTTTTTTTATAGACACTCCTGAATTTTTACATGATTTAATGTGCAAGAAAGCTGTCACGAGAATTAAAGTGTCACACTGTTATGGTCACTTAATGAAAACATTTTTGGGGGATGTTCTTTCTCCAGGACAGAGATCCTGGTCTTCTTTACTCTGAGGCGGGTCCTTCCGACTGGGAGAATATAGGGGAAAGTTTAAAACTTGTTTCACATAATTTTAATCATACTGTCGTACAATTTAATATTTTGCATAAAATATACGTGACACCTATATGGTTATATAGGAGAGGACTTACGATCACCTCTGACTGCCCACGCTGTGGTGATTCCGAGGCAGATCATCTACATCTGTTTTGGGACTGCCCAATGGTGAGCAGTTATTGGAGATCGGTCCAAACTAACCTGGTTCGTAAACTTAGCATTGTTGTTCCTCTATCTCCCAGGATATGGGTCCTGGGAGATCTATCGGAGGTTAATTGTCAGCCTATAAAACTGCAACTGCTGATTAAGGTGATATTTTTGGCTAGGCTCCTTATTTCTAGACTATGGTTTTGCTCCTCCGCTCCAGATTGTAATAACTGGTTGGATCTGGTCGAGAAAGTGAAAAGCTACGAGGATTCTGTATAAACAAAGAGGATCCTACCAAAAGTGGGGCAATCTCTGGAAAGACTGGGACACAGCTAATTAATCAAATTTTTATTTATTTTTTTGCTGCAAGGTGGGGAGGGCGGGGGGGTTTGTGGGGGGGGGGGGTTGGGCAAGACCTTATTAGTCCGGGCTGTTCCATATGAATTGTAACTGGTTGAATAATGGGAATCTATGCTTGAGTATGGGAGTGTCTCTAGCAATGCTGGGGGATGGCGGGATCTCCCCGGCATCAAATAATGGTAAAATCTTTGATTTATTTAAAATACTGAGTAGTGTATGGGCGGGGGTCTGGGACTTGGGACCTCGGGGGGCCCGAGCACCGGGCGCGACCCGAGATGTGTTTCTTCCTTTCAGACATGATGGTAGACTGCGCGCCGGCAGAGATACGACACATGTGTGGTATGAGTGCTACTAGGTGTTCTCCCACTGGGACAGCGCTGGTTTCTGGCTGTGTTCTTGTCTATACCTTTTCCAAATGCCGGTGACTGTCGAGTGATACTTGATATGAGTCCCTTGGCTATGAGACATTAATGTGAAGATATCTGAGGTACGGTTAAGCAGGGCGTCAATACTTAATTTTAATTATATGGGGATGAGGCAGTAAAACATGCGGGTGGTTTTTCCACTATCGTGCTAGAAGACTGCTGGACCCCCTTGTTTGCTCTATGAAATACTTGTGATCAAAGATCGCGTAAGCCCGCTACGTACGGTATGCGAGTATTAGTTGACTGCTCACACGGGGGTTGGTCCTGCCGGTTGTGCTCACCCATGGTTGGGGGAGGGTGTGCGGGGTACGCGCTCGTTGCCTGGTGGCCGTCTGGGCTGCGGGCCTCCGATCTCTGCCCGTTAGCTATAGAATATTATGTTAAGTGAGATGCTTTGGGTGTCTGCTTTATTGGGTCGCAGATGCCGGGCGATTCCCGCTTTTTTCCCCAGTAAGTGAGATCCCCATTCGACTTTTACTGTCTTCATAATCATGGACATTTGTATGAAATGATTGTCAATTATTTTTACAAATTAGAAACTGACGGACCTACGGTTTCTATGGTATTGTAAATGAGATATGGATATGTATTTTTTGTATTATAATTAATAAAATATATAAAAAAAAAAAAAAAAAAGCTATTCTAGACGCTGCTTGTACCCTGACATCCTAATCCAACGGCAGCATCATCATTGGCTATAATAGCATCCATTTAACGGATACAACATGGACAAGCTACTGATAAGCTCATGACATATCCGTTAAATGGATGCCATCATAACTTCTGAATAATGAATGCCAATGAATCCATCACAACCTTTGTTTAATGGAGAGTGGATGCAAATGGGGCCTTAAAGCCATTTTACATGGGGCTGATCATTGCCAGAGAAGAAGATTTCTGCCCCATGTGAAAGGCCTGCCAATCAGTTTTATTATGGTTAAAAATTGAAAGAAAAAGTACACTTAATCGGTATCTCCACGTCTATAAAGACCTGCACTAAAAAATGATCTCCTTTATTTTCCATCACAATGAATGAGCTATATAAAACAAGCTATAAAAATAATGCCAGATATGTGTCTTTTTGTTCCTGCCTCCCAAGAACCAGAATAAAAATAAATAAAACGGTCACAGGTAGAGATGAGAGAATCTCTTAAAATTAGATTTGGGTTCAATTTGTCCAAATTAGCCTTGTGATTCGGTTTGGGTCATTCCCAAATCAAAAGTATTTTGATTGCTTGAAAAAGTTTCTCTGTCCCTCTCTTTTCGTGTCGATCTACTTATCTCTAGGGTGCCAATAAAAACTTTACCTTGTCCTGCAAAAAAAAACAAAGCCCCAATAGAACTACTTTAACGGAAAAATAAAAATGTTATGGCTCTTTTTTTTAAAGTCTTGACCAGATGTGCTTCTGTTTCTACCTGTTCAGCTGCATAATGCACAAGCATCTGAACAGGAGGACGCAGGAGAGCATACAGCTGAGGCCTTGATGGAAGAGAACACAGGCAGTGGGTGGTCAAGTGTTGGAAGGGTGGGGTAACTGGGGCATGTGCCCTGGTGCAGAGGGTTAAGGGTGCATTGAGGGCCAGTTTATTTACATGGTGAAGCATCCGCTCCCTTCATCACTGTTTCGCTGAGCTGCTCAGCTTCCCAGCAGTCCACACATTGCGTTGCCACCAGACTGTGTGGGAGGAGCGGCGAATGCCCGGAAATCAGCCTCTTCATACACAGCCCAGCAGGACAATGTGTGTGTGACCGCATTGTGCTGCTGCTGTTGGGGAATGCCCGATGTGCCCGATCATCAGGGAAACAGGTATGTATTTCTGTATTTTTATTTTTTTACTTTATTAAAGAAGTTACGAACTGAAAGGGGCATAATGTAGGCATTACTACAGTCAGGGGGCACAAGGTAGGCATTACTATAGTGAGGAGGAACAATGTGAGTATATCTTGCCCCGGGTGCTGGAAAACCTAGCTACACCTCTGGTGGGGTGGTCATGTGATCATAGCCAAATTTGAGGAATTGGTGGCATGATGGAAGGGAAAGTATTCCTGGAACCCTCTTGCATCCATAGGTTAGCTGCACAAGAGATTTTTGGCAAAGCCCTGGAGAACCCCTTAAAGTTTAGACTCCCCCCTCCCTTAAAAGTCTTGTTTCTTCACTCTGCTAGGGCATTACGGTTTCAAGGGAACCTGTCATCAACTTTTCCCTCACCTCATTGAGGGCAGCATAAATTAGTGATAGAAATGCTGATTTTCACGGTGTGTCACTCATGAGCTAAGAGTAAGTGGTTGCTGACAACCAGCATCATAATGATTGCAGCTCAGGCCTTGAAAAGAGTCAAATCTACCTGAGAAGAGTCATGGTTATTCCTAATCTCCTGCTCTCCCCGACCACCTGCTGATGATTGGCAGTTGTCTCATAGAGAGAAAGGGAGAAAACTAGGTAGAAGACCTAGGAGAGCAGGAATTTATGAATAACCAGGACTCTTCTTAGGTGGCCATGACTCTTTTCCAGGCCCAGTCTGCCATGATTGTGATGTTGGTTCTCGGCAACCACTTACTTTTAACTTATAAATGACAGACCGCTGAAATCAACTCACCTGTCTCTACTTTATTCTGCCGTTAGCATGGGCAGCACAAAGTTTATGTCAGGTTCCCTTTAATAATAGCCCAGAAAACATACTTGACTAGGAGAACAGTGAACAATGGATAGAGTCTCTTGGTTTCTTACTGCTTTACTAATCAGATTTTTTCAAAAAAATAAATGGTTTTACTTGCATTCACATAAAAGCTGCCACATTATTATTATTATTTAATGCACTTATATAGCGCTACTATATTCCGCAGCGCTTTACATCAGTATGTCTTTGGAGTGTGGGAGGAAACCGGAGAACCCGGAGGAAACCCACACAAACACGGGGAGAACATACAAACTCCATGCTGATGTTGCCCCTGGTCGGATTCGAACCTAGGACCTAGTGCTAACCACTGAGCCACCATGCTGCCCTGTACACTAAGGTCTTCTACATCTGTATATTAAGGCAGATGCACTCTATACATAAGCACTGCATACAGCATTATCTCCTTTGTTAAAATATAGAAAAGACTTACCTCAGCAGATTGTGGCTTCCATAAATTTGGTGCCTGAGTTAAAATATTTTATCCAAACATCTCTTCATAGTTGGTGGATTTTTAATACAATCTATGAAAAAAGGAAGGAGTTGGCACGTTTCACATAGAAAGTCTCGAGCTGAATGTTGACATTTTAATATTTTATGAAAGTTACATTTCTGTGTAGATAATCCAAGCCGAATAGAAGTCAACTGGTTGGTTGGGAGTCTCCAAAAATAAGCCTTCTTAAACTTTGTCAGTGGACACCAAGGAGGAGAAAACAATAGGTTCCCTGTAAATATAAATTAATAACTAGAGATTATTATAGCACATCCTAAAATCCTTAGTGTCAGAGTTGGTAGAGTTGATCCTGCTAATTAAAATGATACCCGGAGGGTGAAAATCTGTTGCACCGTTCCAGAGAAAAAAAGAGTTTGATTCCATGTGCAAAAAGGACTTGAATGCACCAAGAGTCGAGCCCTAGTCCCTCAGTGCACCTAGGCTCCTCTGCAATCTTGCATTTTCCACGCCCCCTCTCTGCCCCTCAGTGCACTGAAGCCCTAATTTGCATATACAATTGAAATTCCATTTTCTCCAGAACCGCACAATGGATTTTTTTGCTTCCCAGGTATCATTTTAATGAGGAGGAATATTCCTAGCATACTAACTCTGCGAGGAACTGCAACCACCAAGCATTTGGCCTCTGTAAAGAACTATTGGGCATAACCATTAAAGGGGTTTTGTCACTTAAGTAAATGGCTTTTATCATGTACAGAAAGTTCATACAAGGCACTTTCTAAAGTATTGTGATTGTCCATATTGCCTCCTTTGCTGGCTGGATTCATTTTTCCATTACATGAAACACTGCTCGTTTCCATGGTTATGACCACCCTGCAGACCAGTAGTGGTGGCCATGCTTGCACACTGTAGGAAAACACACTGGTCTACGCCCACTTCCACAGAACCAACCACCAGAGAGACTGGTGCTTCTTCCTATAGTGTGCAAGCATGACCACCACTGATGGAAGGTAGCATGGTCATAACCATGGAAACAAGCAGTGTATAATGTGATGGAAAACGAAATCTAGCCAGCAAAGGAGGCAATACTGAGAATAACAATACATTAGTAAGTGTCTTATATTAACTTCTGATAATATAATAAATGCTATTTGCTGAAATGAGACTACCCTTAAAACCTATGACCTCTATAAGTGACTGTAACTGCTTTGCGTGGTGCCTCAATACTGAGTACTGTAACCACTACACTAGTTGCCTCACTGGTAAGTTTCTACTGAGTCTGTGTCTGCCATTGTGCCATCCTTGAATGGAGATCTGAGTGCATTAAGGGCCAATAAAACCACAAGCATTGACCCCCCCCCCCACACACACACAAACTATGTGTTTTTGGCAAAAGAGTGGCACTGTTATTTGGGCATAAGACTATACGAGACTAATTAGGCACTGTATGATATGGTTACTTCTTACTCTGATGCTAATGCTGGGCTCAGCAACACTTTGAGCACAGTCGGATGTGTTACCACTTTCTTCCACTTTAGAAAGAGAGAGAAACTGCAGCAGCATCCCCTCCTCTCCCCATTCTTTATCAGAAAAGTCTTTACTACGGAACTTGCTTCATGTACTTTGCCATTTGTCTTCAGAGCATGTTTTTTTGTATCAGCCCTTGACCGTCACCACAGAAGACCTATTTTTGGTAATCCTATAGTAAGATCATAGAATATCAGCCCTTGACCGTCACCACAGAAGACCTATTTTTGGTAATCCTATAGTAAGATCATAGAGTATCAGCCCTTGACCGTCACCACAGAAGACCTATTCTTGGTAATCCTATAGTAAGATCATAGAGTAAAAGCCCTTGACCGTCACCACAGAAGACCTATTTTTGGTAATCCTATAGTAAGATCATAGAGTATCAGCCCTTGACCGTCACCACAGAAGACCTATTCTTGGTAATCCTATAGTAAGATCATAGAGTAAAAGCCCTTGACCGTCACCACAGAAGACCTATTTTTGGTAATCCTATAGTAAGATCATAGAGTATCAGCCCTTGACCGTCACCACAGAAGACCTACTTTTGGTAATCCTATAGTAAGATCATAGAGTATCAGCCCTTGACCGTCACCACAGAAGACCTATTCTTGGTAATCCTATAGTAAGATCATAGAGTATCAGCCCTTGACCGTCACCACAGAAGACCTATTCTTGGTAATCCTATAGTAAGATCATAGAGTATCAGCCCTTGACTGTCACCACAGAAGACCTATTCGAACACTTAGTTGCTTGCCTTAAACATTTTTGATCCTGAGGATCCTATGAACCTCATTTTCTTTGTTAGACTACATTAAAAAAAATTGTATAAATTGATATAAACTTAAAACAATAATTTCAAAAGATTTCTGATGATAAAATGTGATTCATATATATCCTGAGCGTTGATGGATGAAGTCATGTAAACCGAGTTCATATGGAGCAAATATATATAGCAGTAATAATAATAATAATAATAATAATATGTAAATAACAATTTTTTGACTATTTTGTTATATAATAATATATAATATTTTTTAAGTTGTCATGTATAATTTCAAAAAATTGTGGTCGTTATTTACTAATACAAATATGTCTATATTAGGTGTATTCCGGGGGCATATTGCAGCACAAAAGTTCTTTGCACCACAATCTGTGACTTTTCCCGCTCACACCAGGTCTACAAAAGTGGACGTGGAGTGGGTGGGGAAAGGGGACGGACCTGTAGGCCCGTCTCATTCATCATTTTCTACACCCGTTTAAGGCGTAGAAAAAGGCCTAAATCTACGTGAGCAAGAGAGCTGGCGTAGATTTAGAAGTGGCAGTGGATCCACCAAAGTTATGTAGAGGCCGGCACCTCTTCATAACTTTGGCGGATCCACCGTCACCTCACAGGGTTATTAAGACCGGTGTCTAAATCACCGGTCTTAAAAAAATAGCCCCCTGTATTTTTATATTTAAAGGGGTTTTCTGAGATTTTTTCAGTGGGGTCCAACACCTGGGACCCTTGCCGATCAACAGTTTGAGAAGGCTGTGAGTGCCACAGCCTTCTCTTTGCTTTTCCTAGGCCGATGATGTAATGTTCATCAATCACGTGGCCATAGAAGTGAAAAGGGCTGAGCTGTGATACCTGGCACAGCCACTATACAATGTATGTGTCACACACACAGAGGGTGGGGAAGTGACCACTGAACTCCACCCGCACCCCTGTCCCTGCCTACTTGCCTCGCAAGTCCTAGCAACAAGGGACAACTGGTCGACAAACCCTTAGCTAGGAAAGTGCAGGGAAGACGAACAACACATGCAAAGGTACCGGAGGAGCAAGCAGAGGATCGTCAGGACAAGCTGCAATCAAACCAGGAGGGAAACGCCAAGACCAAAGGATGAGATGGACGGGAAATCAGAAGCCATGCAGGAACAACAACCAGGTAAGTAAATAGCAGGTAGGACCTCAATAACAGGCAATCTGTGGCCAGCAGATTGCCTGTTTAAATAGAGCGCTGGTGGAGTCATGTGACGTGATCGGCGTCACATGACTCCTGAGTTCCGATGCAGCCGAGCGATCAGCTCGGCGCTCAGCCCTATTGCGGTTGCCACAGGAACCGGCGACGCCGGGCGTGCTGATGGCGCGAGTGCGCCCTGGCCGTCCCTGCCTCCTGGCACTCCGCATCGTGACAGTACGGCTCTGTGCTTGGTAAGCTCACAAGAGCCCCAATGCCTTCTCAAACAGCTGAGCATCCAGGGTCCCAGATGTGAGACCCCCACAATCAGATACTGATGACTTATCCTGAGAATAGGTCATTTGTAAAAAAAAAATCTTGTAAAACCCCTTTAAATTCTGCTTTGTTTAATAAGGTTTTAAATTTGACGAAATGAATATGTTTAATTTAATGAAAATGTTTTACATCTTTAAAAATAACAGTAATAATAGTGTTCTTTAATAATCTATGTGTGATCCGGGCAGAGTGCATTTTTTGGGGTGAGATGAGAGAGCATCAGGAGGAAAGAAACAGGTGAGTATCCATTATTTTGAGGCCATTTACATGGGTTGCCTGACTTTTTAAGAATAACTTGGACAACCCCTGTAATAATAGTTTACTAGTCACCCACCGTTAGTAGATTTTGATAATAAATTTAAATAAAATTTTGAAATTGGAATCAAATTGAAAGTAATTATGTTTAAATAGTAATAATTTAGTGACTTAATTACATCAGATATAATTTAAATGTCACGTGCCGGAGGCCCAAAGCAGACCTCCGGGATGTCATGCAAACAGGACACAGGCAAAACAGACCAAGGGCCCACAGAGAACTTTATTACAAGTGTAATAAAAGCACATGACTGTAAGCAGGTTAGGCAATAGCGGTAGCACTACCACAGAACCAAGTACACCGGCAGACCAGAGGCAAAACCCAGAGACCGGAGAGCCAGTGAGCCCCGTCCTTCACACAGCTCCTGGTGGTGGGGATGAACTGGGCAGAGGGCTCACTGGTCTCACCTCCAGGAAGGTCCCGGTACACTTGGCCCCTACCTGCCTAGAACCAGGCTGGGGAAACCACCTTTGGAAAGACAACAAAACTGGAACCCAAGCAAACACAGGACATGGAACAGACAACAAGACAAACGGGAACCAGCACAGAAGCAGGTGCCTGGAACCCAAGCGGAATGGAAGCATGGCGGTTTCAGGCAGGGCTGCACAAAGACTAGAGAGTCTCCCTCCGGAGAACCCAGGGACCCTCTCACGAAGGCAGGACAAACATGGGATAGGAACAGAAGCAGAAAGGAACTACAGTAGGCAAGAACAGACAAGGATCAGAAGCAGTTTAGCCCTGCCAGGCTATCAGATGCAGTAGAGCACTGATAGGCTACACAAGTAACAGAGTGGATCCAGACAGAGGAAAAAGGTACATAAGAACAGGCAAGGCATGGACAGGATAACAAACATCATACAGGACAGGTACAGAAGAACAGGCAAGGACATAACACCAACATCACAAAACAGGTACAGGAGATCAGACAAGGCAACAACAACAATGCATTACCAGGTGACACCACAAACAAGGGCAGATGCCCCCCAAAAAAACTGGGTCAGCAGCAAGGGGCTACACCTAGTAAGGCACAGGACAGAAGATAGACTGACCCCAAGCCCCACAGCTCACAGATAGATATAGCTGCATAATGAGGGCACCTGATAAGCCACACCCAGGAATGGACATGGGGAAATTAACCCCATCAGAACCAAACAGGGAGTGGAGCCTGCATGAACAGAGAAGCAAACATACAGACTGCAGTCCTGGATGTCAGTGGCGTAGCATGGGTTGCCAGCACCCCGGGCAAGCCAAGTATTGTGCCCCTCCAACCTCTGACCACGCCCCTTTTTACAAATAATGCAGTAGATATCACCTGCAGTCCTACGTAACACCACAGATAACACGGTGATAACTCTCTGAGTACAGATAATATAGTAGATGGGTGTGAGGCCCCAAAATTCAGAACACATACAGTGTGACCTGAAGTCTGGGGCCAGGCTTCGGCAGTGTTGGCCATGTTCTATATCCACCCCCTCCACCTCCACAAAACAGATATTTGGATGGACATTACATACATTGCTATGAAATATACAGGAGAATACCACACCATACCTGTTACATCCAGTGACCTCTCCTGTGATGTAGATTTTCCTCAGTGTCTTCATTCGGAGATAGGACCGTCATGATACCTTCTTTCAGCTGCGTCTCGTCTCTGCAGAGTTTCACCGAATTTTTTTGGGGATTATTCACTTTACTATCATCCTCAGATAACAGACCTCCCCTCCCCCGTAGTGCCCATAAGCATAATGCCCTCTGTATAATTATAATATATAATGGCACCTCTGTATTATTATTATTAATATTATAACGGCCCCCTCTGTATTATAGTAATAATTATGGCCCCCTTCAGTCCAACCAGCATACAGTCCCATGTAAAATACATCACTCCCTGCCTTCAGCCCCTCCAACATACAGTCTCATGTAAAATATATCACTCCCCCTGCTTTCAGCTCCTCCAGCATACAGTTCCATGTAAAATACATCACTCCCCGCCTTCAGCCCCTCCAACATAGTCCCATGTAAAATACAAAACTCCCCCTGCCTTCAGCCCCTCCGGCATACAGTTCCATGTAAGATACATCACTCCCCCTGCCTTCAGCCCTTCTTGCAAACAGTCCCATGTAACATACATCACTTCCCCTGCCTTCAGCCCCTCAAACATACAGTCCCATGTAAGATACAACCTTCCTTCTTCCTTCAGCCCCTCCAGCATACAGTCCTGTGTAAGATAAATTACTCCTCTGCCTTCAGCCCCTCCAGCATACAGTATCATGTAAAATATATCACTCCCCTCCTTCAGCCCCTCCAACATACAGTCCCATGTAAAATACAAAACTCCCCCTGCCTTCAGACCCTCCAGCATACAGTCCCATGTAAATAATATCACCCTCTCTCTCTTCACTGCCTGCCTTCAGCCCCTCCAGCATACAGTCCCATGTAAGATACATCACTCCCCCTGCCTTCCAGCCCTTCTTGCAAACAGTCCCATGTAAAATTCTCACTCTTCCTGCCTTCAGCCCCTCCAGCATACAGTCCCATGTAAAATATTATCAACACCACAGCCTTCAGCCCCTCCAGCATACAGTCCCATGTAAATAATATCACCCCCCCTCTCTTAAGACCCCTCTAACATACAGTCTCTAGTACAAGGATTATTCCTCCTTCCTTCAGCCCCTGCAAAAAGCCCCCCCAAGTAAAAATAACAGTCAATATTCTTCTCCACACACCAACCTGCAGCCTCTGCTCCTCTCTCCAACAACGTGCTCAGTAGAATCTCCTGCAAATCTTGAGGCCCCGCCCCCTGGATGACGAGACTCCGCCTCTTCCCCTGACATCATAACTGCCAGGAGCAACTCCATTCTAGCCACTACCGTCGCTCTACTGCCTTATAGGCTTGAAGTCACTAGCCTGAAGCCTATGAGGAAGAACGGAGGGGACCCTCATTGAAGTGCTTGCTTGCTCATTGAAGTGCCCCTGGCAACCAGCATACACAGATTCCACAGCAGCCAGTTCGCCAGATCACAAACAACCCATGACACAACAGAAATGCATACGTACTAAGGCCATGTACAGTCGTGGCCAAAAGTTTTGAGAATGACACAAATATTAGTTTTCACAAAGTTTGCTGCTAAACTGCTTTTAGATCTTTGTTTCAGTTGTTTCTGTGATGTAGTGAAATATAATTACACGCACTTCATACGTTTCAAAGGCTTTTATCGACAATTACATTACATTTATGCAAAGAGTCAGTATTTGCAGTGTTGGCCCTTCTTTTTCAGGACCTCTGCAATCCGACTGGGCATGCTCTCAATCAACTTCTGGGCCAATTCCTGACTGATAGCAACCCATTCTTTCATAATCACTTCTTGGAGTTTGTCAGAATTAGTGGGTTTTTGTTTGTCCACCCGCCTCTTGAGGATTGACCACAAGTTCTCAATGGGATTAAGATCTGGGGAGTTTCCAGGCCATGGACCCAAAATGTCAACGTTTTGGTCCCTGAGCCACTTAGTTATCACTTTTGCCTTATGGCACGGTGCTCCATCGTGCTGGAAAATGCATTGTTCTTCACCAAACTGTTGTTGGATTGTTGAAAGAAGTTGCTGTTGGAGGGTGTTTTGGTGCCATTCTTTATTCATGGCTGTGTTTTTGGGAAAAATTGTGAGTGAGCCCACTCCCTTGGATGATAAACAACCCCACACATGAATGGTCTCAGGATGCTTTACTGTTGGCATGACACAGGACTGATGGTAGCGCTCACCTTTTCTTCTCCGGACAAGCCTTTTTCCTGATGCCCCAAACAATCGGAAAGAGGCTTCATCGGAGAATATGACTTTGCCCCAGTCCTCAGCCGTCCATTCACCATCTTTTCTGCAGAAGATCAATCTATCCCTGATGTTTTTTTTTGGAGAGAAGTGGCTTCTTTGCTGCCCTTCTTGACAACAGGCCATCTTCCAAAAGTCTTCGCCTGTCACGGAATGTGTACAGGTAACAAGGCAAAGCAACATGTATAAACGACTCGCTGGATCCAAAAACTAAGGAACCAAGGGAGACCCCTGCAGAAGACCTGGCACTTTCCCTGGCTGCTCAGCCTATGCAAAGATCCTAATGGTGGAGGTTTGCATATCCACGAACCTTGACTATAAAGCCCTGAGCACCCTACTATAGTGAGGGGACACGACCACCGGCTCCCTACACAAGACACGGAGGGAGTCAGGGTCATCTGGGATCCAGCAAACAGATATAAACATATAAGAGTACACTTAGCTTTGAAGCAAAGAGGAGGACAGATCAGCGTGCACACACACTCCAGGAGGAAATATAAGCCGCTCAGAAAAGCATTCTGAGGAGGCATTTAAAGGGAAGCAATTAAGACATGACAGCTGAGAGAGGCTGACGAGAGGAGGAGCTGAATACCACAACACAGAAATTCAAGGAGGAGGTTCTGAAAGGCCTCTGTCAGAGCTTCTCAGCTGTCTGGTTGTGACAGTACCCCTCCCTCTACGAGTGGACTCCGGACACTCAGAGCCCACCTTCTCAGGATGGGACCTATGGAATGCCCTGATGAGACGAGAGGCCTTAATGTCCGTCACTGGGACCCACATCCTCTCCTCAGGACCATACCCCTCCCACTGAACAAGGTACTGAAGAGAACCGCGGACAAGACGAGAATCCACAATCCTAGAGACCTGGAATTCAAGATTCCCATCAACCATAATCGGAGGAGGAGGCAAAGGCGAGGGTACAATGGGTTGAACATAAGGTTTCAATAAGGACTTATGAAAAACATTATGGATCTTCCAAGTCTGAGGAAGATCAAGACGGTATGCAACAGGATTGATGACAGACAGGATTTTGTAAGGCCCAATAAACCTAGGACCCAACTTCCAGGAGGGAACCTTCAATTTGATATTCTTGGTAGACAACCACACCAGATCACCAACATTCAGGTCCGGACCAAGCACACGTCTCTTATCAGCCACACGCTTATATCTCTCACTCATGCTCTTTAGATTCTCTTGAATCTTTTGCCAAATAGATGACAAAGACGAGGAGAATCTGTCCTCATCAGGTAAACCAGAAGACCCCTCTCCCGAGAAAGTCCCAAACTGTGGATGAAACCCATATGCACCAAAAAATGGTGACTTATCAGAGGACTCCTGACGACGGTTATTTAAAGCAAACTCAGCAAGGGACAAAAAAGAACACCAATCCTCTTGATTCTCCGCCACAAAACAACGCAGATATGTCTCCAGATTCTGATTGACGCGCTCTGTCTGGCCATTCGACTGCGGGTGGAAAGCAGAAGAGAATGACAACCGAACCCCCAAGCGAGAACAGAAAGCCTTCCAGAATCTGGAAACAAACTGCGTGCCCCTATCAGAGACTATGTCTGAAGGAATACCGTGCAACTTGACAATGTGATCAACAAATGCCTGCGCCAGCGTCTTAGCATTGGGCAAACCAGGAAAAGGGATGAAATGCACCATTTTGCTAAAACGGTCCACCACCACCAGAATCACAGTCTTCCCCGAGGAACGAGGCAGGTCCGTGATAAAGTCCATGGACAGATGTGTCCAAGGACGGGAAGGAATGGGTAAGGGAAGGAGAGGACCTGATGGCCGTGAATGAGGGACCTTGGCACGAGCGCAAGTCTCGCAGGCTGCCACAAAACCCTCAACCGACTTACGAAGCGCAGGCCACCAGAATCTCCGAGCGATGAGATCCAGTGTGGCTCTTACCCCCGGGTGCCCAGCAAGGACCGTATCGTGGTGTTCTTTAAAAATCTTGTGTCTTAAAGCGAGAGGCACAAACAACCTCCCAGGAGGACAAAGATCAGGAGCCTCTGACTGGGCTGCCTGCACCTCTGCCTCCAATTCAGGAAAAAGAGCAGAGACCACCACACCTTCAGCCAAAATGGGACCCGGGTCTTCAAAATTCCCGCCTCCCGGAAAACAACGTGACAGGGCATCTGCCTTCACATTCTTAACTCCAGGGCGGAACGTGACAACAAAATTAAACCTAGAAAAGAACAACGACCATCTGGCCTGTCTCGGGTTCAGACGCTTGGCTGACTCCAAGTAGGCCAGATTTTTATGGTCAGTAAATACGGTAATAGGGTGTCTGGCCCCCTCTAGCCAATGGCGCCATTCCTCAAAAGCCAACTTGATGGCCAACAATTCCCTATCTCCCACATCGTAATTTCTCTCTGCGGAGGAGAGTTTTCTTGAGAAAAAGGCACACGGTCGCCAATTGGCAGGAGAGGAACCCTGAGACAAGACCGCCCCCACACCCACCTCAGAAGCATCAACCTCAACTATGAAGGGTAATGAAACATCAGGTTGCACCAAGATGGGAGCGGAAGCAAAACTCTCCTTGATATCAGAAAAGGCCTTACGCGCCTCTACTGACCAAGAAGAAAAATCTACCCCCTTTCTGGTCATATCAGTGAGTGGTTTAACAATAGAAGAATAATTCAAAATGAACTTCCTGTAATAATTGGCAAAGCCCAAAAAACGCATCAGCGCCTTTTGATTCTCAGGAAGCTCCCACTCAAGCACAGCGCGGACCTTCTCGGGGTCCATGCGAAAACCAGAAGCGGAGAGAAGAAACCCCAGAAATTGAATTTCTGGAACCGCAAACACACATTTTTCCAGTTTCGCATATAGTTTATTCTCCCGCAGGATGAGCAAGACCTGACGTAAATGTTCCTTATGAGTTTTGAAATCGGGAGAAAAAATCAAAATGTCATCCAAATACACCAATACAAATTTTCCCATCAAATGATAAAAAATGCTGTTCACGAAATGCTGAAAAACGGCTGGGGCATTCATCAACCCAAAAGGCATAACCAAATTCTCAAAATGGCCCTCAGGGGTATTGAAGGCCGTCTTCCATTCGTCCCCTTCTCTGACCCTGACCAGGTTGTATGCCCCTCTTAAATCTAATTTGGAAAAGACTTTAGCCCCAACAATCTGGTTAAACAGGTCCGGGATCAGAGGAAGCGGATAAGGGTCACGAATTGTGATATTGTTCAGCTCCCTGAAATCCAGACAAGGTCTTAAAGAACCATCTTTTTTCTTAACAAAGAAAAAACCAGCGGCAACAGGTGACTTTGAGGGTCGTATGTGTCCCTTTCTCAGACTCTCAGAGATATAAGTACGCATAGCGATCCTCTCAGGTTGGGAAAGATTGTATAAACGAGATTTAGGCAGCTTGGCGTCTGGGATGAGATTAATAGGGCAATCGTACTCCCTGTGCGGGGGCAAATCCTGAACTCCACTCTCAGAGAAGACATCCGAAAATTCAGAGAGAAAAGATGGTACAGTCTTAGTAGCAACCTCAGAAACAGATGTCATGAGGCAATTCTCTCTGCAAAAGTCACTCCAACCATTTATTTGCCTTGCTTGCCAATCAATGGTGGGGTTATGCTTAGTGAGCCAGGGCAGCCCCAACACCAGAGGGGTGGGCAAACCGCTAAGGACGAAACATGACACATCCTCAACATGAGCATCACTCACAATTAAACGGATATTGTGAACTATGCCCTTTAATGACTTCTGAGAAAGTGGAGCGGAATCGATAGAAAACACAGGAATATCCTTTCTCAAAGCGCACACCTGGAAACCATGAGTTATCGCAAAGTGATTATCAATGAGATTAACCGCTGCTCCACTATCCACAAAAATCTCACAAAAAATGTTCTTGCTCTCTAGCGCCACCCTAGCCGGCAGGACAAAACGGGAACTACAAGCAAACGGAAAATCTTCAATTTCCGCCTCAATCCTGCCAATAGTAACAGACGGAACATTTTTCAAAGATTTTTTCCTCTTTGTTTCTTTATTATACCCAGAGAACTGCCTGAATCTCCTAGAGGGACAAATATTTGCCAAATGATTAATACCTCCACAACAAAAACAAACCCTCTCATGCGGGCTGAATCTTCTATTGTCAGAAGCAATCAACCCCAGCTGCATGGGCTCCTGCTCAGAAGGGGCTGACAGCGACTGAGACCCCTGCGCAGAGAATGGGACCGCTGCACAGTCCTGGGACCGAGTATGACAGGAAGGAGAGATCTCTCCTCTCTCTCTAAGACGCCTGTCAATACGAACGGCCTGAGACATAGCAGAGTCCAAAGAAATAGGCCTTTCATGAAAGGCAAATGCATCTTTCAATCCCTCTGAAAGACCATGGCAAAATTGACTTCGGAGTGCAGCATCATTCCAACCAGTATCAGCTGCCCAACTCCGAAATTCTGAGCAGTATATTTCTGCGGATTGTTTACCCTGGCATAGGAGACGTAGTCTAGACTCCGCCAGAGCAATACGATCCGGATCATCATATATCTGACCCAGGGCTAAAAAGAATTCATCCACTGAACGGAGGGGCCGTGCCCCCTCCGGCAGCGAAAAGGCCCAGGACTGAGCGTTACCCCTGAGCAGCGATATAATGATCCCCACCCTCCGTTCCTCATCACCAGAAGAATGGGGAAGAAGGCGAAAATGGAGTTTGCAAGCCTCTCTAAAACGCACAAAATTCTCACTACCCCCGGAGAACGTATCCGGGAGCGAGATCTTAGGCTCAGAACAAGCTCCATGAACGCAAGCTGAACCGGTCACTTGAAGCTGAGACAAAGTCTTACGGAGGTCAGCTACCTCCAATGAAAGACCCTGGAAGCGTTCAGCCAAAAGTGAAACCGGATCCATGCTTAAGACGGTTTTGGCGGCTTATAATGTCACGGAATGTGTACAGGTAACAAGGCAAAGCAACATGTATAAACGACTCGCTGGATCCAAAAACTAAGGAACCAAGGGAGACCCCTGCAGAAGACCTGGCACTTTCCCTGGCTGCTCAGCCTATGCAAAGATCCTAATGGTGGAGGTTTGCATATCCACGAACCTTGACTATAAAGCCCTGAGCACCCTACTATAGTGAGGGGACACGACCACCGGCTCCCTACACAAGACACGGAGGGAGTCAGGGTCATCTGGGATCCAGCAAACAGATATAAACATATAAGAGTACACTTAGCTTTGAAGCAAAGAGGAGGACAGATCAGCGTGCACACACACTCCAGGAGGAAATATAAGCCGCTCAGAAAAGCATTCTGAGGAGGCATTTAAAGGGAAGCAATTAAGACATGACAGCTGAGAGAGGCTGACGAGAGGAGGAGCTGAATACCACAACACAGAAATTCAAGGAGGAGGTTCTGAAAGGCCTCTGTCAGAGCTTCTCAGCTGTCTGGTTGTGACATCGCCTCACTGTGCGTGCAGATGCGCTCACACCTGCCTGCTGCCATTCCTGAGCAAGCTCTGCACTGGTGGCACTCCGATCCCGCAGCTGAATCCTCTTTAGGAGACGATCCTGGAGCTTGCTGGACTTTCTTGGACGCGCTGAAGCCTTCTTAACAAGAATTGAACCTCTTTCCTTGAAGTTCTTGATGATCCTATAAATTGTTGATTGAGGTGCAATCTTAGTAGCCACAATATCCTTGCCTGTGAAGCCATTTTTATGCAACGCAATGATGGCTGCACGTGTTTCTTTGCAGGTCACCATGATTAACAATGAAAGAACAATGATTCCAAGCATCACCCTCCTTTTAACAGGTCAAGTCTGCCATTTTAACCCAATCAGCCTGACATAATGATCTCCAGCCTTGTGCTTGTAGACATTCTCACCTGAGTTAACAAGACGATTACTGAAATGATCTCAGCAGGTCCTTTAATGACAGCAATGAAATGCAGTGGAAAGGTTTTTTGGGGAATAAGTTAATTTTCATGGCAAAGAAGGACTATGCAATTCATCTGATCACTCTTCATAACATTCTGGAGTATATGCAAGTTGCTATTATAAAAACTTAAGCAGCAACTTTTCCAATTTCCAATATTTATGTAATTCTCAAAACTTTTGGCCACGACTGTACACACACAAGGCCGCAGCCAGCACGCATTGCAGAATCAGCATGTATGGGGATACCCACAGCCAGTACAGAAAGCACGGCACCAGAGACATGAGCCACAGAGATGCAGACACGGTAATCCACAAACACAGGCCACAGTTCAGCAAACATTCACAGGCAGCAGTTCCACAAAACACCGCAGCCAGCGTGCAGCCCCAAGGAACCATGCAGCCAGCCTACACGGCCAAGACTGTCACAGTGAACCGCACTGTGACATTAAAATGCTACATTGTTTCAATTTCTGTCTAGTATTATAAATTGTTTCCCCCCATACCAACTTTATAAAAAAAATACAAACTGTCTTTACATGGATCGTGCCTAGAAATGATCATGCAATATGAGCAGAATAAACCGCATATTTTTAAAATATTGCAAATAATAATCTGTAAAACATAAAAATATAGCTTTTTTAACCTACACATAATGGCAAAAAGTTTTGGGACACGTCTTAATCATTACATTCCGATGTTTCATTCAGACCCATTGCCACAGGTGTGTAAAATCCAGCCCCTAGCCATGCAGTCTGTCTTTGAAGACATGGCTTATTCTAAATAGCTTATGAAATTCCAGCGTGGTTCTGTAATGGTTGCTGCAACAAGTCAGCTCATAAAATGTCTTCCCTCTTAGATAGTCCACCATCAGCTTTGAATGGTTTTACTTGGCCACGAAGTGGTGACCACATCATGTTAAATGACGGGTTGCCAACAAGTGCTCAGGCACACAGTGCATAAAGGTCACCAGGGCTCTGCAAACTCCATAACTGCATAGAAAAAAATATAGACAAATGAGGGGCATTCCCCCTCAAATGGAGTGCCCCTCATTTGTCTATATTTTGTCTATATTTTTTCTTGGTCTATTCGTGCGGTCTGGGTGGACCGAGAGGTGAGCACCCTTATCCATTTGGCCTATAGGTTGAGTCGCTGTTCTCCATTTTTTTCCCTCCATAACTGGAGATGGTCCAAACCTCCTCTAGCATTAACAACAGCACAAAAAATGTTGCTGTATCGGGAGCTTCATGGCATGGGTTTCCATGGATGATCAGCTACATGCAAGCCTTATATCACCAAGTACAATGCCAAGCATCAGATGGAGTGAAATAAAGCACACCACCATTAGACTCTGGACTGCTCTTTATCTGTCAGGGTTTGGCAGATAACAGGAAAAAATTACCTGCCAAACTGCATTGTGCCATGTGATGAATGGGCAAAAATGTGCACAGAAACACTCAAAAGTCTTGTAGAAAGCCTTCCCAGAAGAGTGGAAGCTGTTTTGACTGCAAAAGGTGGACCAACTCCACCCATGGATTTAGAATGAGATGTCATAAAAGTTCCTGTAGGTGTAATGGGTAGGGGTTCCAGTACTTTTGTCCATATAGTGAATGTCTTGAATGAGTCCCCAAATTTTTTAAATAAACTCAATGCCATACTTAAATGGGTGCATCCAATATTTTAAAATTGTAATCATTTATTAATAATGACATGCTGCACAATTAAATGTCATATTACTGTATGTCATGTATGGTTTTCAAAACTTTTCTAAAAATGTATGTATTCAATCTAATATTAAAATATAAATTTTAATTTACAATTTTAAATATAATCTGAAACTATTGTATATTTAATAAAAAATAATAATAATAATAATCAGTAACACCATAAAAAAAATTAATGAAAAAATTGTGTAAATAGCAAAAAAAAAAGTGTGATATATTTTGTGATAAAAGCAATTGTAATAATAAGAAATAAAAATGTCATTCCTCTCAGATTAAGGGCCCACTCAGACGTCCTTATAAACGGGTCCGCATCCACTCTGCAATTTTGCGGAACGGGTGCTGACCCATTTATTTCAATGAGGCCAGCACACTCTGTGCGGTCCACATCTGTAGTTATGTTCCATGGCCCCGCAAAAAAGATAGAACATGTCCTATTCTTGTCACTTGCAGAACATGTGAATGGACCCTTAAGCTTGTTTTTAGAAATTAAAATATGGGGCTAAAATCTAGATTGGAATATTTTAAGATTGTCAGACCTTTTAAAAAAAAAAGAAACCTGTGGCTGGTGCTTGCCCTTGGCGATCATTTATCATGAGTGAACGACTAATAACTCTATTATATAGGATGGAATAAACAAGTTCATTGGTCCCTGTAGTTTTTAACTAAAATGAAAATGCACAATTTTTGAATGTCCCAACCCAATTAATACAGAAGGTCTCTGGACCTCTGGGGTTCGGCAGTAACTGTTCCCAGAAGCTCCATGGTAAATATTTTTGTTAGAGTTGCAAGAAAAAACAATAAGTGAACCTTTGGATAAACCTGGGTTTTTGCATTGATTACTAATAAAATGTGGTCACAATTGTTGACAAACACAGTCTAACTAAACTAATTTAGTATACAATCTGTTGTACTGTTGAGCATGTTGAGTAAATATCCATAGTACAGGGAGAAAAAGTAAGTGAACCCTTGAATTTAATAACTACAGATCGCCGTTAGCAGCAGTCATATCCACCAAACATATCCTGTAACTACAAATACGATTTGCACAATGTTGTGGAGGAACTTTGGACCATTCCTCCCTGCAATTGTGCTTCAGTTCATCAATATTCCTAGGATGTCTTGTGTGCACAGCCGTTTTCAGGTCATGCCACAATATTTCGATAAGGTTAAAGTCAGGAGTCTGACTTGGCCATTCCAAATCACAAATCTGCTTTCTTTCAGGCCTTTTTTAGGTGATTTATTTGTATGCTTTGAGTCATTGTCCTTTTGCATCACTCAACGTCTCTTCAGCTTGAGGTCATGGACGGTTGCCCTTGTTTGCTAAAATGTTTGATACACCTTGGAATTTATTGTTCTCTCACTGATCGCAAGGTGTTCAGGCCCTGGGACAGTAAAGCAGCCCCAAGCTATGATGCTCCCTCCCCTAGGCCTAAACTAGAGATGAGCTAATCAAAGCTTCGTGGTAATGAATAGCATTTTTCCTAAAATGGCTGCTGCACGTGTGAAAACATGGGGCAAGGAACTCTAGAAAGGCGGGGTCACCCAGTTTGACATGCCTGCATGCAGCCAATCAGCAGCCAGCCAGCCCTGTGATGTTACAACCCTTATAAATATGGCAGCCATCTTGGATTCAGACATTTTACAGCGTTATGAGTGCAGGGACAGACGTGAGAAGGCGCTAGGGACAGCAATAGGAAAAACCTGATTGTGAAAAGAAAACCTTAAAAAAGTGATTTATAAGTGCATAAGGAAAGGATAGGGAGGAATCATTGCACAGCATCTTAGTGCAGGGAGAGACATCAGAAGGCGCTAGGGACAGTGCTATAAATGCGATTTACAAGTGCAGGGAAAGATTATTTGGGGATCCAAATAGCCATTATACAGCTCTGTCATTCCAGCCATTTGTTCTTGGGGTGCAAGTGCTATGTTGAAAAGCCTTTAGTGGCTTATATCTGTGGAAAAAGAAAACTATATTCTCAGTTCACTTCTGCAGTTGTATGTTGTGAAAGCGTTTACTGACGTATTTCAGTAAAAAAGAATAATATATACGCACTTCCCTGTTGCAGTTATTTGCGGTAAAAGCGTTTATTGACGTATTTAAGTACAAACTGAAAAATATATATATTCAGTTCACTTCTCTAGTTATATGCGGTGAAAGCATTTAGTGGCCTATTTCATAAAAAAAAGAAAGAAAGAAAAATATACACACTCCACTGTTGCAGTTATTTGTGGTGAAAGCGATTACTGGCCTATTTCAGTACAAAAAGAAAAAGATATACGTATTTCAATGTTGCAGTTATTGTTGTTGAAAGCGTTTAGTGGCCTATTTCAGTACAGAAATAAAAATATCTACGCACTCAACGGTTGCAGTTATTTGTGGTGAAAACGATTACTGGCCTATTTCCGCACAAAAAGATATACGCATTTCACTGTTGCAGTTATTTGTGGTGAAAGCGTACAGTGGCCTATTTCAGTACAAAAATAAAAATATATTCTCAGTTCACTTCTGCAGTTATTTGTGATAAAAGTGCATAGTGGCCTATTTCAGTACAAAAATAAAAATATATTCTTGGTTCCCTCAGAAGTATCTGGCTCGATGAGCAGCCAATTACCGCACTTGCATCAATCTTGACAAGATTCGTCTCCAGATTGAAATAAAAAAAATTTTGGAATGCTTTCTCCATCGCAACCACGTTCTCGAATAACCAGAAGACTGGCCGATTCTCTCCTGTCTTAGGCAACACTTTATTGAGTAATCGTGGAAAGTCAGAAAACAGTTGTCCACTGCCCCCATAAAGGCCTTTCTGGTGCGGGTTAACCACAGATAATTCATTACAAGGACTGCCGCCAATTATCAGATCAAATTGTCCCCATTCTTTAATCTGTTTCCTGGTTATATTCTGTATGTTGCCCACATAAACTATCTGCCCTGGATGGCGTACCCGTCCTATCGTGATGGTGTCCTCACACACCTCTGATGCCATATGTTTTTCAACGTTGATTCTAAGCTTTTTCCATGATGACTGGGAACTCGTGATGTTTTCCCTGATGAAGAGACCAGGGGCTGGTAGTTATGGTTTGAATCTTGATAAACCGTGACTCTTCCGGGCTTCAAGCAATCTTGAAGCTTTGTCTTCTCATTGTCTGTAGCTACTATAGGCCTGTTCATGCCAGGCAGGTTCCCCCAGAAGTATCTGGCTCGATGAGCAGACAATACTGCACTTGCATAAATCTTGACAAGATTAATCTCCAGGTGGAGAGAAATAGTTTTTTGGAATGCTTTCTCCATCGCAACCTTGTTCTCAAATAACCAGAAGACTGGCCGATACTCTCCTGTCTTAGTCAACACTTTATTGAGTAATCGTGGAAAGTCAAAAAACAGTTGTTCACTGCCCCCATAAAGGCCTTTCCGGTGCGGGTTAACCACAAATAATTCATTAAAAAGACTATCGACAATTATCAGATCGAATTCTCCCCATTCTTTAATCGATGAGCAGCCGATAGCGCACTTGCATCTTGACAGGATTCGTCTCCAGGTGGAGAGCAATTGTTTTTTGGAATGCTTTCTCCATCGCAACCACGTCGTTGAATAACCAGAAGACAGGCCGATTCTCTCCTGTCTTCAGCAACACTTATTTTTTTTAATTACATTTATTAAATATTTAATATTAAATGGAACCAAAACTTGATCAAAATTATTTGAAACTAAACTTAAATTCGTCAATATATTATGCAAATCTTCAATGGAAATTCCCAGACAATCAATTTGCCAAGCCTTTTGTGCCAGAGAACGTGTACTATTAAATCGTGCAGAGCCGAAGTGGCCTCCTCATGCTGCTGCCACCTCCACACTTTGTCGTCATGCCACTCTGTGGCCTCCTCATTAGTGATGGATGAACATCGGCCGGGATGACTTGCGAACGTGAACAAATGTTCGCGAACCGCGAGTTCGCGGCGGGCCCCATCCACTTTAATGGCAGGCGAACCTGAAAAACCTTCAGGTCATATTTGCAGCCATTAAATACTTACTAGAAGTGCACAAACAGTCCCACAACATAGACAGTGACATACTAGAGGGGGATCAATGACAAAAATTCACGCAAAAAATATGCATTTTAATCAGGGGCTATTTTTAATGCGTCTTAAAGGGAAATTCTCAAAAATGTGCCCTGCTGGAGCCTAGAAAAATGTTATTTTAGGCCACAGGAGTACGGGCCCTAAAAATTTGCATTCACCTGACATAAAAGAAATTGTGATTATGTGGCTCGAGGTACATTATGCGGTCAATAGATAAAAATGTTACTGTAGGCCACTGGAGTACAGGCCCCAAACATTAGGCATTCACCGGAGAGAAAAGATCAAGTAATTAATTATGTGGCTGGAGGTATATTAAACGGTCATTGGATATCAATTTTACTGCAGGCCAGTGGAGTATAGGCCCCAAACATTAGGCATTCACCGGACAGAAAAGAACTTGTGATTATGTGTCTCAAGGTACATTAGCTGGTCACTGGATATAAATTTTACTGTAGGCCACTGGAGTACAGGCCCCAACAATTAGGCATTCACCGGACAGAAAAGAACTTGTGATTATAGGTACATTAGGAGGTTGCTGTATAAAATTTTTACTGTAGGCCAGTACAAATACATGTCAAATACATATATTTAAAAGAACTAAAAATATAAAATTAGATTAAAAACATGGCCAACGAAATCCCCCCTCTTGAATAAACCCCAAATAATAATAGGTGAAATTCGATAACATGTGGTCGTCACAGGTGTTGAATTCCTCCGGGGCCCCAACAATTAGGAATTCACCATACAGAAAAGATAAAGTGATTATGTGGCTGGAGGTATATTAGATGGTCATTGGATAACAATTTTCCTGCAGGCCAGTGGAGAACAGGATATAGAAAAGTGTGGGAAGACTGAGCACTCACCAGCTGGACCAATTGGAGAACAAACGAATGTGTAACAAAATATTTAACAAAATATTGATTTAATATTTATAAAGCCCTGGATCTAAAAATGTAGCGGAATCAATAATATAATATATATAAAATTTGATGTTCACATATAAATACACCTATAATAAAAATGCGGTTATATATATATAACTTAAACAATACTAAAAAACATGTTAGGGCAATTGTTCACAGTGCATATGTAGAAAATTGGAATAAATATTTGGTAGACTGCTAATCAGTTCGGGGAATATGCCAAATATAATGTCCAAATCGGGATATTGTGATAAATATGCGATCAATCACTGATTAAAATGCGCCAGATATGGTATCCAATAATTGTCAATAGTCGAAGGCAAATTGATGTCCCTGTGATAGTTCACTTCTTATATAATACTTTGATGCAATGTAGCTAGGTGGACATGTGTTTAGAAGGGTATGATACACCTGTTAAACGCCGTCTAGTGTGAGCGTAGCCGTGGCGTCCCACGAGGCTCACTAAATTAGATTCGGCGGTACCTTAGTCTGGTCGTTTACTTGAGATGGTTCAAATGAGCGTGTAGCTCTCAGTGTGGATAATCTTCTGGTGATGTTCACCGATGCTGCAAGCCTGGACCTGGTTGGTAAATGGCAAGGTGTTTCCTCCACACTAGCAAAGGTGTACTTCCGGCAGGGTTAAAGTTCAATTATCGGGATGTTGGGGTCTCGTGGGTTTTTTTCATCAGCTGATGTCCGAGTACAATAACCAGACGCGTTTCGGGGTCCTTTCCTGGCCCCTTCCAGTGGAGAACAGGCCCCAAAAATTATGAATTCACAGTACAGAAAAGATCAAGTGATTATGTGGCTGGCTGTATATTAGACAGTCATTGGATAAAAATGTTACTGCAGGCCAGTGGAGTACAGGCCCCAAACATTAGGCATTCACCGGACAGAAAAGAACAAGTGATTATGTGGCTCGAGGTACATTAGGCGGTCGCTGGATAAATTTTTTTACTGTAGGCCAGTACAAATATATGTCAAATACATATGTTAAAAAAAACGTAAAATATTAAATTGGATTAAAAACATGGCTAACAAAATCCCCCTCTTGAATAAACCCAAAATTATAATAGGTGAAATTCAATAACACGTGGTTGTCACAGGTGTTGAATTCCTCCGAGGCCCCAACAATTAGGCATTCACCGTACAGAAAAGATCAAGTAATTATGTGGCTGGAGGTATATTGAACAGTCATTGGATAACAATTTTACTGCAGGCCAGTGGAGTATAGGCCCCAAACATTAGGCATTCACCAGACAGAAAAGGCCTTTTATGCCGCTGTATTTACATAAAACAGGGACCTTTCTTTGTTCTGTGTGGTGGTGAATATGTGTGGGCTGGCATGAGAAAATTCTATTAAACGTGGTCGTCACAGGTTTTGAATTCCTCCGAGATCCATGCCTCATTCATTTTTAGAAATGTGAGGTAGTCCACACTGCCGTGAGCTAGGAAAGTGCGCTTATCGGTCACGAGCCCCCCTGCTGCGCTGAACGTCCTTTCAGACAGGACACTTGACGAGGGGCAAGCCAAGAGTTCCATGGCAAATTGTGCCAGCTCTGGCCACAGGTCAAGCCTGCACACCCAGTACTGGTCCTTGCTCTTTATGCTTTTTATAAGGGGGTCCCTCTTTAAACACTGGAGCATGAAGGCCCCCGATTGCACTAAATTGGAAGCAGTGGAGCGCCCTGGCTCCTGCTCATCGCCCAGGAGAATGTCGTCCCCGGTCTCCTCCCCAGCCACGGACAACACCGGGGATCCCAGAAAAGTTTAAAGTCCCCCTCAAAGCCTGCTCTTCTTGCTCCTCTTCCTCCTATTCCCCCCGCCATCATCCAGCATGCCCATAGGGAGGGCCCTTGCAGGGGTTCCACCATTGCCTGTGGTACTCACATTAGCATCATGCACATTGACTTCAGCCTCCTCCATCTCTGTGACTGTACCCTGCTTGCAGCGCCACTTGTAGCGGTCTGGGGAGTGAGGGACCGCAAAGCAGGATTCAAATACAGTACAGCAGACGAGGAGGCTGAAACAAATGCCGGTTTTATTGCACAACAGGATATAACGGCCGGCAAATGAGATTAACAGTAATATGCTGGTATGCCACGGGCGCAATCGACAAATGATAAAAACAGTTTTAACAAGTTTACACAGAATTACAGGCAGGTTACTTAAAACAGGATGTAATAAATGCATTTCCACCAGCAAACACATAAAGGTCCAGGCTACACTACGCTAGTATAATCCTGTCTTAACCCTGCTAACCGAGGCGTCTTGCTGCAACGCTCTGACTAAAGTTGCCTGATCTATACCGTACTGCAGATAGGCACCGTTGCCAAACTCACAGTTCTGGAGGTATCTGTGGTGTAGTCTTTTCCCACGAGGTGGATTTTTGTCTTATCCGGTAGGTGAAGGAAGATGTCCTCTGGCTCCTGATGCAGACGCTTGATGGTCCCAACGCGTGGTCTTTACCTCACTCTCTCAGGGATGCAGCTGCAAAACTTCCTTTAGAGTTCCCTGTAACTCTGTGTCATGAACAGTCAGTGCTCGGAGCATAATCAGCCAGGCTCTGTGTCTCCTCACAGTCTCTGCTTGCCTTTCTCACATGGCAAACAGACCCTCTCTCCTTCTCAGGGCACACACACGTGCTGTCTCTCTGGAGCTTCCTGCCCCCCTCCATCTTCTGAAAACACCAACAAGATTTCAGCTGTTTTTGCCAAAGACACAGCAACATCTGGTGGCTGGAAGTAGTCATCGCAGTCCATGAAACCTTAATTTTGCAAATGTCTGTGAAATGAAAAGTATTCTAGGGGCTGGTCCTTACATTCCTCCCCACTTAAAGGTGGCCGTCCTTGGCCTTGCTATATAGTGAGAAAAAAGGTATGGTTAATACAACTTTTAAACAGCAGTACAACATTGTCCACAATACATACAGGTGGACCAAATTAACTCATCGGCAGCATACCTGTTTGGTGGAACCCCTGCAGTAAGCCTACTGGATCTCCGTAGGTCTTGACTATCTGTTAGGACCTGACTCTCCTCACTGGGAGCTGCCAACCTAGAGTCATCCACTGCAGTAGGAGACTCAGATGGGGTTGAGGGTTCCTCTACATTGTGAGCCGGTACTGGTTCTGTGGCAGGAGTTTCATCACCTACGTCCTGGGAATTCTCCTCAGTGTTAGGCACGGCCCACCAGTCTTCGCTGTCATTTCCATCAGGGATAATAAAGTCTGAGGATGGGACAGAAGGAGGTGTCCTCTTAGCAGGTGTGGGATCTTCAGACTGGAATTGCCGTAGCATATTCCTATGCAGAGTCCTTGAGGCAACCTCCTCATTTTCAACCCGAACTTCGTAGACTGGACTATTGGGATACACTCTCTTGATCACTTTGTATGGCTGCACTTCCCAACACTCGCTCAACTTGCCTCTGGGCCATTTTTCTCGCACCAGCACTCGGTCACCAGGCTGCAACGGGACCTCCTGGATTGGAGGACGGTCAGTATGAGTTCTCTCTTGTAACCGCTGATCTGCTAACCGGCGGATGGTCTGGAGCCGCTGACTGTGTTCTTTCACCCATGATGTGGTCGATCGTTCCATTAGGTCTTTTGGTTGTTCTTAATTTAATTCAATGATTTCCCGGCCAGCTCTTCCGAACAGTAACATGTATAGGGTGTAGCCAGTGGTAGTGTGGACCTGATTATTGTAGGCTCAGACCAATTCAGGCAGATAGTCCGGCTAGTGCGTCTTCTTGTCTTCCTCTAGCGTCCTCAGCATTTGAAGCAGCTTCCGGTTAAAGCGTTTGCAGGCCCCATTCCCTTGGGGATGATATGGGGTTGTCCTGGATTTTTCAATGCCATACAGTCGGTGTAGCTTCTCCATCATTTTCCCTTGAAAACACGCTCCTTGATCTGAGTGAATCCGGACCCCTGTAGACCCGGATGAAGTTCTAAAAGACAGCCTGAGCTGCGGACTTTGCTGTCTGGTCCCAAAAACTCTCTTCGGCCGAAAGAAATTATGATGGTAATAGAGAGTTGCTGGCCATTAAATTGGCCTTTGAAGAATGGCGTCATTGGTTAGAAGGAGTGATTCATCCAATTACAGTAATCACTGATCATAAGAATCTGGCTTACCTGCAATCGGCGAAACGTCTGAACCCAAGGCAGGCCAGATGGTCATTGTTTTTTACCAGATTTAATTTTGTGGTCACTTATCGCCCTGGGGTCAAAAACGTCAAGGCGGATGCTTTGTCTTGTAGCTTTCCTGGGGGGGGGGGGGAGATTCAGAGGATCCTGCTCCGATTTTGGCTCATGGGGTGGTTGTATCCGCCCTTTATCCCGAACTTGAGGTGGAGGTGTTGGAATCTCAGGGTGAGGCACCTGATTCCTGTCCTCCAGGGAGGTTGTTTGTTTCTCCTGGGCTTCAGCACAAGGTGTTCAAGCAACATCATGATATTGTCCTTGCAGGACACCCTGGGAGCAGATCCACTGTGGATCTTATTTCCCGGAGATTCTGGTGGCCAGGTTTGCGTAAAAAGTGTGGAGAGCTATGTGACAGCCTGTGAGACCTGTGCATGTGCCAAGGTGACTCATACTCGGCCTTCAGGATCTCTTCTTCCTTTGTCCATCCCATCCTGTCCCTGGATGCATTTGTCCATGGACTTCATCACTGATTCGCCTAGTTCCTCTGGGAAGACAGTGATTTTGGTGGTGGTGGACCTCTTCAGTAAGACGGCGCACTTTATACCATTATTAGGTTTGCCCGATGCCAAAACTCTCGCTCAAGTGTTTATTGATAACATCATGCAGTTACACTGCATTCCTTCTGATGTGGTGTCTGATAGGGGGACGCAATTTGTTTCCAGGTTCTGGAGGGCATTCTGTACTCGCCTGGGGGTTCAGTTGTCCTTCTCTTTGGCTTTCCACCCTCAGTCGAACAGACAAACTGAGCGCACTAACCAGAATCTGGAAAGTTATTTGAGGTGTTTTGTCGCTGAGAATCAGGAAGAGTGGTCTTCATTTTTGTCTTTGGCTGAGTTTGCCTTGAATAACCGTAGACAGGAGTCCACTGATAAGTCACCATTTTTTGGTGCATATGGGTTTCACCCTCAGTTTGGTACTTTTTCTGGGACGAGTCCTCTGGTATACCTGAAGAGGAAAGATTCTCTTCTTCTTTGTCATCTATCTGGCGGAAGGTTCAAATCAATTTGAAAAAATGGCCAAAGATATAAACGGATGGCTGACAAGAGATGTGTGTGGGTGATTTGGTGTGGTTGTCCACTAAGAACATTAAGTTGAAGGTACCCTCTAGAAAGTTGGGCACTTTAAGTCCGCCTCTTACTGCTGACTTTGCAGTTGATATTTCCTTCTGGAGTTCGATGCTGGCTGTTTGTGGATATTCTGCTTCCCTCTCGTCTCAAGCTAAGTTCCCCTGTTTCTCCTAGGTGTTGTGTTGTTTCTAGGTCTCAGGGAGACGCTGGTCTCTTCACGGTGGAAGGTACTGGCTGTCTCATTCCCTGATCCCTAAGTTAGGGTTTGCAACAGTGTCAGCATGGCTTAGGTTCCAGCGTATGAGTTCGTTCACCATTAGGACTTGCTCATACTGTCAGCAGTCAGGGAGAGGCTCAGGGATTGTTAGGAGGTTACCATTCCGTCTTCCCTAGCTTTAAGGCCTAGTCTGTTTTCTGTCGCTGTTTGTTTATTTGGTGCTCCCCTTATCCCTACTTACTGTGACACATGCTTGACAGCCGTCAGAAGGTTCACCCAGTTGGCAGTAAAAGTTATGTACCTTCCCTGCCTGTGTTTGCTAGACCACGTGTCTGTGGTCAGATGTATCTCTGGCACCGACACTGTGTGCCAGAGATACATTCACTTGCCGCTGAACATGGCCATATAGCTCTGGGATGCCCTTCTGGGAGAAATATTTCCTTCCGGGGACCTGAAGGATGTGTCATGGGTCAAAGTTCGGCACAATGCAAAAGAATATGGCGCCGACGGACTTTGCCATCTGTTCACTTCTTTGACGAACCTCGAACGAGCAAAGTTCGCCGCGAAACGACGGCCGGGTGAACTGCAAGGCCATCTCTACTCCTCATGCTGCTGCCACCTCCACAATCTCTCGTCATCGTGCTACTCTGTGGCCTCCTCATGCTGCTGCCACCTCCACAATCTCTCATCATCGTGCTACTCTGTGGCCTCCTCATGCTGCCACCTCCACAATCTCTCGTTGTTGTGCCACTCTGTGGCCTCCTCTTGCTACTGACACCCCCACAATCTCTCATCATCATACCACACTGTGGCCTCCTCATGCTGCTGCCACCTCTAGGATCCGTCAATGGGCCACTCTGTGGTCTTCTCATGCTGCTTCCACCTCACCACTATTTCATAGGTCCACTCTGTGGACTTCTTATGCTGTTCTCACCCTGCCCACATCATGACTGGTCCACTATTTTGGCTTTCGGCCTGGCTGACATCATTATTTATTTGACCTTTCTTCTGATCTTTCAGAAGGAAGGAAAAATAAGACGCACAACGGATCCTGTCTGTGTAGCAGCTGTCCATTTTTGGTGGGTTATTGCTCTGACGGATCAGATGTAGGGCAAAATAATCAGTGACGTCAACACAAACTTACTGCTGACACCCTCTCCACACTATCATTATTATTTAGAAAAATTCGCTCATCTCTACCCTAAACCATGATGTCTTTTACACCAGATCTAAATGATGATGCTCCCTCACCCCCCAAACCATAATGCCCCCCCAGCCCACCACCAGCTCCAAACCATGATGCTTCTTTTACTAGCCCCAAACCATAATGCTCCCTCCACCATCTCCAAATGCTCCCTTCACATACGAGTCCCAAACTATGATGCTTTCTCCAACATACCCAAACCCTGGTTCTCCTTTAACTAACTCCAAACAATGCTGCTCCTTTCACTAGTTCTAAACCATGATGCCCTTCCATTGCAGTGGCTGGGCTTGGGGAGGCCCTAATGCTACGCTGTCACCATGTGATGCTGCTCTCCGGAAGGGATAGTAAGGGATGATACACCCCAATGAGTAATAAGTCCAAAGAGTCAGGGTCTGCAGTTAACCAGTGTGCTTCTTTACTGGAGGAATTAAGGTGCAAAACAATACATGCAAAGCATAGGGCTGGCTTTTCCAGTTTCCTCCCTGGCAGAACAGGAATATAGGGCTGGCTTCTACAGTCTCCTCCCTGGCAGAAGAAGGGTTTGATGCTGAGGAAAGGCCTGAGCTGAGATGAGTCCGGTCCCTGAGATGAGTCAGGGACATGACTCATCTCAGGTTAATTTGCATATGTATAAAATCAGTTTTTTTTTTACACAATAAAAGCATACAGAGCTATGGGGACTGGGTATTGTGGATGTGCTAGCGGCTCTATACACAAAATCCTGGTGACAGGTTCCCTTTAAAAGTGAAAAAGAAAAAAGTAGACATATTAGGTATTGCCACGTCCGTAACGACCTGCTGTATAAAAATATACCATGACCTTACCCCTAAGGTGAACACCGTAAAAATAATAACATAAAAACAGAGTCAAAGAAGCCATTTTTTGTCAACTTACATCACAAAAAGTGTAATACCAAGCGATCAAATAGTCATACACACCCCAAAATAGTAACAATCAAACCATCATCTCATCCTGCAAAAATTTAGATCCTACCATCAATTAAAGTATTTTTGAAACAAAAAAATAAATAAATCATGTTTTAGTGCCATAGATTTTTTTTATTTTTTGGGTGATTGTCTTTGGTAGGTTCTAAGTTTTTGTGGGATGAGATGATGGTTTGATTGTTACTATTTTGGGGTGTGTATGACTATTTGATCGCTTGGTATTGCACTTTTTGTGATGTAAGGTGACAGCTTTTTTGATACAGTTATTATTATTATTTTTTACGGTGTTCACCTGAGGGGTTAGGTCATGTGTTATTTTTATACAGCAGGATGCAGCAATACCTAATATGTCTACTTTTTAAATGTATTTATTAGGTATTGCCGCATCCGTAACAACCTGCTGTATAAAAATAACACGACCTAACCCCTCAGGTGAACGTAAAAAATAATAATAATAACTGTGTCAAAAAAGCCTTACATCACAAAAAGTGCAATACCAAGCGAGCCAAAATTCATACACACCCCAAAATAATAACAATCAAACCGTCATCTCATCCCGAAAAAAATGTCACCATTAGGAATGAGCAAATCGACTTCGGATGAAACATCCGAAGTCGATTTGCATAAAACGTTGTTTCAATACTGTACGGAGCGACCGCTCAGTACAGTTTTAGAATGTATTGACTTCTATAAGCCTGAAGTTATTACTTTACTTCATAAATCGATTTAGGCTACATGCACACAAACGTATGTGGTTTGAGGTCCGCAAATTGCGGATCCACAAAAAAAACTGGTGACGTCCGTAAGGCATCCGTTTTTTTTTTTTGTTTGTTTGTTTTGCGGATCCATTGTAATAATGCCTCTCCTTGTCTGCAAAATGGACAAGAATAGGACATGCTCTATTTTTTTTGCAGGGCTACGGAACAGACATACGGGTGCGGATTGTACACAGTGTGCTGTCAGCATTTTTTGCGGACCCATTGAAATGGATGGGTCCGCAGAAAAACGGAATGGACACGGAAACAAACAACGTTCGTGTGCATGTAGCCTAAAACTGATCAGTTCTTTTCCGGCATAGAGCCCCTAGGATGGAACTCTATGCCGGAAAAGAAAAACGCTTGTGTGAAAGTACCCTAAGACTACATGCACACGACCGTATGTGTTTTGCAGTCCGCAAATTGCGGATCCGCCAAAAAAAACAGATGCCATCCATATGCCATCCGTTTTTTTTTGCAGCCTATAACAGACAAGAATATGACATGTTCTATTTTTTTTTTGCGCTGCTACGGAACAGACATACTGATGCGGACAGCACATGGTGTGCTGTCCGCATTTTTTGCGGACCCATTAAAATGAATGGGTCCGCATCCTATCCGCAAAAAAAAAAACGGAATGGTCACAGTAACAAACAACATTCGTGTGCATGTAGCCTTATCCTAATGCATTCTGAATGGAGAGCAATCCGTTCAGGATGCATCACGATGTCTTCAGTTCAGTCTTTTTGCGTTTTCAGGACGGAGATAATACCGCAGCATGCTGCGGTTTTATCTCAGTCCAAAATTCTTGCTGGATCTGGCCTCGAGTGTTCCGGCAAAAAGGATCCGTTTTTGCGGTCTGCGCATGCTCAGACAGCAAAAAGTGTGAAAAAAAATGCCAGATCCGTTTTTCCGGATGACACCGGAGAGACGGATCCGGCATTTCAATGCATTTGTCAGACGGATCAGGATCCTGATCCGTCTGACAAATGCAATCAGTTGGCATACGTTTTAAAGGATCCGGCAGGCAGTTCCGCCGGCAGTTCCGCCGCCTGCCGGAATCCTCTGCCGCAAGTGTGAAAGTACCCTTATACTGTATAAAAAATATTTCCCGAACTCGGGTTCGGTTCCATGGTACCACTTGGAACCGAACCTGAGTTCGGTAAATGGTTTTTTACAGTATAAATCAATTTCTGAATTTATTATGCCAAGTTTCGCGAGACTTCGCAAAGTAATAACTTCAGGCTCATCGGAGCCAATACATTCTAATACTGTACAGAGCACTCGCTCCGTACAGTATTGAAACAAAGTTGTATGCAAATCGACTTCGGATGTTTCATCCAAAGTCGATTTGCTCATCCCTAGTCAACATATTTAAAAAAAAGAAAAAATTTTTGACTTTTTTTTTTTTAAATCATCTTATTTTTAATAAGCTAAGGTTTAGAGCAGTGGTTTCCCAACCAGTAGCTATGGAGTAACAAGGAGCTCGCTACCCCAAGTTGTGTGAATCTTCAAACATATACTATGCCCCAAAGATTCTCATTTGGGAAGTGCGTCAAATGTATACAAAAAACAAACAGTGACAACCAAATTGTTAAGAGTTTGTGTTTATTTTAGTGACTTGAATTAAAAGTTATGGGCACCTTTTGTTATATTTTTGTATTCCATCACTACCAAACCCATCAGTCAAGCTATTTGATAGATCGGTTTACAGCCCCTCCTTTATAATCATCTAAAATGGATTATGGTCAAATCAAAATTGATCAATGAACTTCAGAAGGGGAAGGTGAATGATCCAATACAGGACTTGTCTCACAGATTTGAAAGTTAAAGACAGAGAGCAGCTGGCAATGTAAAGGAAGAAAGCAGAAGAAAAATAGACGAGGTCTCTTAATTAAAGCCAAATTTAAAAAAATGCTTTTTTTTTCACGTAGTAGGTTCAATACTCTGAAATTCCATATTGCATATGCTACTCTATCTATACAAGCTTTGTAAAGTGAGTAATCATTTTGTCATGCACCTCAGCAGAGAGCAAGTATTGTCTCTAGGTCAGGCAGTGGCAGCTCGTCAGAGACGAATGTCTTAAAATGATGTAATTCAAAATGGCCACCACATTTGTCAGTAGGGATAAGTGCAGCATAAGAAAATTTCACACCCTTAATATTTATCATAGAGAAGATGCTCACGTTGACGTTGATACAGCAATGGATGGTAAAAGAAGAACAGTTTAAGCATTTTGCTGCCCATGTTTTAGCTGTTAGAGACCTACGAGGAAATAGTCCCATGGAGGATAAGAATGACGAGCTACCACTGGAGGAGGAAGAGGAGTCGGTGAAGGAGGAAGAGAAGGAGACTGATGATGATAATGACTAGAGATGAGCAAACTTTTGAAAGATTCGATTTGGCAGCTTCGCCGAAGTTCAACAATAAATTTGATTAGTTACAAATTAATTTGTCGCAAATTACTATAAATCAATTATACCCAGGCCAATCTGCCTAAAAGTAACAGTGCACAATATTGTCGCACTGCAACCCTGTAACATGTCTTAATTTTTTTTAGTTACTTATAACCCATTGAGGTGTAAAAGGAAAAATACACAATTATTTGAAAATCTTTTCATTTCTGGATATCTTCTTTAATATAAATAGTTTAAACCGTAATATCAGTTTTATAATTTGCCCTTGATTATTGATAATAACAATTAACACCATTAATATGGTCAGATCAACGGTATATATATATATATATATATATATATATATTTATACAAAATAAAGAATTCCGCAGCACATCCAATTTGTAGAAAAGGCTTTATTCACCAGACATGCGACGTTTCAATCCTCTCAATGGGATTTTTCTCAAGCAGAAAAATCCCATTGAGAGGATTGAAACGTCGCATGTCTGGTGAATAAAGCCTTTTTCTACTTTTCTACAAATTGGATGTGCTGCGGAATTCTTTATTTTGTATTTTGGAGGTGGATCGCCCCAACAGCCGCTGGCACTCCGTCTGCACCTTGTTGATAGTGGTGCTGCCCACGCCATCTTTATTTATATATATTTATATAAAGAGAGAGAGAGATAACAAATGAAAATAACATTTAGCATATAATTGAACAGATATAAAAACAGGTGAACATAAAGGGCCCATTTTTATACAGGTGAAACTCGAAACATTAGAATATTGTGCAAAAGTTCATTTATTTCAGTAATGCAACTTAAAATTAGAATATTGTGAAAAGGTTCAATATTCTAGGCTCAAAGTGTCACACTCTAGTCAGCTAATTAATCCATACCCCCTGAGCAAAGGGGACCTCAAAATGGTGACCTTGGGGTTTCATAAGCTGTGAGCCACAATCATCTAAATTATAACAAATAAAGGCTTGAAATCTCTCGCTTTGCCTGTAATGAGTCTCATATATTAGTTTCACCTTTTAAGTTGCATTAGTAAAATAAATGAACTTTGCACGATATTCAAATTTTTCGAGTTTCACCTATATATATACATCTGAATTCTTTGAACTCATAAAAAATCCCTTGGAGCTCCAATAAAAACAAAACGCCCATACACATTACATAACACACATAAAAAATAGAAAACATGTAAGTGGTTCCTCTCCACACACTTAGTACCACTTTTTTCTTGCTGTTAATATGCTTTATTGTTAGTATGCACACACACTTTACTTGCTTTCTCGTATTCCTTTGTTGTACAGTAACATCCGGCTCAGCTAAGCAGCCCCCACTATCTGCCTTCATCCAAGTACCCATCTTCCCTCTAACAAAACATCGTATTCACACACAGCTATTCATAGCCACACCATGAACTGTACTAAGAGAGAGAGAAATATATTATATGTTCAATCACCCATTTATGGAAAATAATGGCCATTCTTCTTATTTTCTCCCCTACAAAGAGCAAGTTATACAGATGCAAATCCAATTATTCAAGACAAAGCATAAAAAATTGCATATAACAGAATAACAAAAATCAATACAATGCCACATGCATTATATAAGGGACATCTGCTGTACATGTCAGGTGTCAAGTCTTCAAGTTGGCACTCACATAGCAAAGCTCATTAATAGCAACTTACTTATCCTCCCAAATGCTACAATGGGGAGGACTAAAAATAAATGCAAAAATATATATTAATTTTTTTTAAAAACAAAATATAATAAAATTCCAATCACTTTTTTTTTCCACATTTTAAAAACAAACAGTAAAAAAATAAAAATTGTTAGTATCACTGCACCCCAAAATGCACAAACTATTAAAATAAAAAAAGTGTTTATTCGGTACTGTGACCATGGACTAAATGGTATCAATGAAAAATATAGATCATCCAACAAAAAAATAAGTCCTTACACAGCCTTGTAGACTAAATATAAAAACAGTTTTTGGGACATAATATATTGATGCAAAGACAAAAAAAAATAAAAAAATTTGGTTAGATTTTTTAAATGTATTAAAACACAGGAAAAACTGTAAAAATTTGGTATTGGTGTAATCCTACTGACAAGCAGAAAAAAGTTAGTTTTACCACATAGGGGATGCTATAAAAAAAAAAGAAAAACTATGGCGGCATTGCAATTTTTTTCCATTTCTGCCCCATATATTTTTTTTCCAGCTTCCCACTACACTTTCACTATGCAATATTAAATGGTTTCATTAGAAGGTACAACTTGTCCCACAAAACATAAACCCCTCCAAGCCCTCATATGACTATATAAATGGAAAAATAAAAAAGTTATGGCTCCTGGAAGGAAGGGAGTATAAAAACTAAATTAAAAATAACCCTGAAAATCTCTGCTAGGAAATTAGTTTATATATTATTTTAGATATTTTTAAGTCAAAGATTTAGAGATCGAGACAGAAGTATTATTTTTAACTATCCATCACGATCATAATTCAATCAAATGTCGAAGCACTGAATTTGACATTTTGGAATGAAAATTGTGTTTTATTGTGCATTGCTTTTCTGATGGCTTCTTTAATATCCTTGTTCCTAATACTATAGATGATAGGATTCAACATTGGAGTCACAACTGTGTAGAGGATGGTCACCACTCTGTCCTGCTCTGCAGAAGAAGCAGATCTAGGGTGTAAATGCATAAACATGATGGTACCAAAGTATAGAGATACCACTAGTATGTGGGAACCACATGTCGAGAACACCTTTTGCAGTTGCTTATTAGTACGGATCTTTAAGACAGTTATGAAAATGCAAAGGTAGGATAAAAGAATTAACAAAAAAGAACCAAGAACAACTATAGCACCGGAGATGTACTCTGCTAACTCATTGAGTCTTATATCTTGGCAAGAAAGTCGAAGGAGTGGAGGCATCTCACAGAAAAAGTGACTAATGAGGTTGGACTTACAGAAGGGGAGTTGAAAAGTTAAAAATGTGAGAATAAATGAGTTTATAAAACTTATAACCCAACATCCAGTGACCAGACCTATGCACAGCCTCCAGTCCATGATTGCTCTGTAATGTAATGGTTTACAGATCGCAGTATATCTGTCATATGCCATAACAGCAAGCAGAAGACATTCACTGCCACCAAGAGCCAAATGAAAATATATTTGTGTCGCACATCCCACAAAGGAAATACTTCTGTCCTTGGATATTGTGTTTAATAAAATTTTAGGGACTACTGCTGAGGAAAAGCACATGTCAATCATCGAGAGGTTACTCAAGAAAAAGTACATGGGGGTCTGAAGTCTGCGGTTGAGAGTAACAACAGTTATCAGCAGGACGTTTCCTGATAGGGTTATCAAGTACATCATCGAAAACATCAAGAAGAAAACAATCTGAAGTTCAAAAATATCTGACAGCTGCAGAAGAATAAAACTTCTTACCAACGTTTGATTTCCATTGTCCACAGAATTGTCCAACATAATTTAGTTTTTTGGGGAGTGAAATTCTAAATTGATTTAACTTAAATACAGTTATTTACCTTTCCAGTTAATGCTTAAAGGGTCAATTACATTGTGAACTCTACTTAAAAAGACCGATATCTTTACGGCAGTGGAATATTGGCACTGAAATCCTAAAAATCTACATAAAAAATGAACAAACCACCAGTTTACTTAGCCATACTTGGGCCTTACTTTTATAATGGATTGGGAAAAAAAAAATACTTGAAAATAAAAAAGTACAAAACACTAAAGAATATGAGAACTGTAAAAAGAACACTTTACGATACTTCCAAGTTGCCACAGGATAGGAAAGTATACTAATATACTGATTGACCAGGTTTCGATGTTACCATTGGTAAAGCTAAATTCTTGGAAGATTTCTCCACCATTAAGTCTAATAGATAACACTGGTCACGAGATGTCCACCATTTCTGTAGACATACAATATGCCATGTCAATGAAGCTGTGGATGTAACTAATTCTGATGGAGGTCTTAAATACTGTTCTATAACTATTTTCTACCAATAAGCACAATTAAAATGTTCCAATTTATTTAGCATAAGTGTTGGTGACTTGGGAGCCTAATTAGCCACACATTTTTGTCTTTGGAGAGAGGTTATCAAAATAAATACTTCAGGGCCTTTATGGTAGTGTTTAGAAAACTTATGTGAAATTAAGTTAAGAAATATTAGTGAACAACCACAATAAAAACTTATTTAAGAAGACATTTTAACCTAGAGACTGGCAAATCAGTTTGTACAAGACGAACCCAAAGCTTTTCAGGGTACCTATGCACGAATCCAGTTAAACAGTGCATAGCACCATTTTGCTGCATCTGTTGGCTGGAAAAAAACTAACATGACCCTGAGATATGTAACTGGCAATGGGTGTGGACCCACTGGGCCAACTAACAAGTTTGACTTTGGGCTAAACCTAAGGGCATTGTCCTGTCAATTCTCTGGTTTCCACCCATTAACCCCTGTACAAGGATTGGTCTTCTCTGCAGGGAACCAGCCAGCCCGCTACCTCCTGGAGTAGTCTTGGTGTAGTTGGCTGCTGACCCAAGGGGGTCAGACACACTTCTGTGAAGTACCAAGGATAAAGGCAAAAAGTGTAGTCTGAACACAGTCCAAAGTCAGGGCAGGCTGAGTACTTGCGTATTCCAAGTTCGGGGCAGTCAGAGGACATGCGTAATCCAGTTCACAGTTCCAAGGTCAAGACAGGTGACAAGGAGCAAAATCGAATAGAATAGACAGAAAAGGTTCGGCACACAGTTATACAGACAACAGAACACCTTAGCTGGTTACTAGAGATCATACAAACTCAAAGCTCAGGCGAGGAGGTGGAACCACAACCCAGCTAAATAGGGAGGCTGATAAGCAACTTATCCAGCACCTGGACAGGAGATAAGCATTTAACTCTCTCAATGCGGAAGGAAAGTTCACTGGGCACTTTTTCCAGTTCACAGAGAGAGGGAGAGAGGAGCGACAGAACAGCAAAACAGTGGCTGGCACGGACCGCCAGCGTGACAGTTAGAGATGAGCGAATCGAAGTTGACAAAGTGGAATTCGATCCGAATTTCAGCAGGAGTGACAGCTGGAGTCGCAGCGAAAGGCCTGAACTCCTGGTGTCATTTAGCAGTCGTGTCTTGACCAGCAACCCAGCGGTGCTTGAATAGTTGACCCGGTCTTTGACTTCATCGCAAGTGACATCAGACACCCCCAGTCAGAGTCGGTTGGTTCCTCTGACACAATGCTTAGTTCGTAAGGCTCGGGAGCAGGCCCTGTGCCCCCAACCAGTCCTCAACATTTCTCTGTCATTTTCAGTTCCCTCAGTGCGAGAAATATTATAGGCTCGGCTCCACTTTTAAGCAAGGACGAGCTACTAGAGGACAGTCAGCAGCAACTGCCCAGCCAAGATCTGGAGGATACATCCACCACTTCATCCTGTAGGTGGGCAAGTAGTGATGATGAGAGTCACATGGGAGCTCCTGACCCAGAGACCATTGAGGAGGACATCAGAAACGTGCAGACAGTATTCGATGATGATGATGTACAGTACAGACCAAAAGTTTGGAGACACCTTCTTATTCAAAGAGTTTTCTTTATTTTCATGACTATGAAAATTGTAGATTCACACTGAAGGCATCAAAACTATGAATTAACACATGTGGAATTATATACATAACAAAGTGTGAAACAACAAAAATATGTCATATTCTAGGTTCTTAAATGTAGCCACCTTTTGCTTTGATTACTGCTTTGCACACTCTTGGCATTCTCTTGATGAGCTTGAAGAGGGGCCATAGTTACCCTAAGAACTTGCCTGTCCACCCAAAATGTGGAGAAACTGACCTTTATCAAGATGAATCAGGCATGGATCAGCCAGGATTTCCACCCACCAATGCCTGATGCATCAGACTAGATCATCCATGGTGCCACACCAACACTTTAAAAAAGAGACCGGTTTCTTCTGGCTACCTGCCTCAGCTACTATTCTGATGCTGCCACCCACCTGATGCCACACATCTGATGCCAAGTGCTCCTTCTTTCACCCACCATCTTCAGCAGGTACTGGTATTGCCACCCACCTCCACACTATGTCACCTTGCCACTCTGTGGTCTCCTCATGCTGCTGCCACCTCCACACTATCACTTTACCATTCTGTGGCTTCCTTATGCTGCTGCCACCTCCACACTATGTCACCTTGCCACTCTGTGGCTATCTCATACTGCTGCCACCTCCACACTATGTCACCTTGCCACCCTGTGGCCTCCTCCTAATGCTGCTGCCGCCACCTCCACACTGCCATTGTGCCACCCTGTGGCCTCCTCCTGATACTGCTGAGACCTACATACTCTGTTATTGTGCTACTCTGTTGCCTCCTGATGCTGCTGCACCCCCACACTGTCATTGTGCCACCCTGCCTGATGCTGCTGCCACCTTTATAATCTGTCATTGTGTCACTCTGTGGCCTCCTGATGCTGCTGCCACCCCCACACTGTCATTGTGCCACCATGTGGCCTCCTCCTGATGCTGCTGCCGCTACCTCCACACTGTCATTGAACCACTCTGTGGTATCCTCATGCTGCTTTCACCTCACAACTACACTACGTGCAGAATTATTAGGCAAATGAGTATTTTGACCACATCATCCTCTTTATGTATGTTGTCTTACTCCAAGCTGTATAGGCTCGAAAGCCTACTACCAATTAAGCATATTAGGTGATGTGCATCTCTGTAATGAGAAGGGGTGTGGTCTAATTACATCAACACCCTATATCAGGTGTGCATAATTATTAGGCAACTTCCTTTCCTTTGGCAAAATGGGTCAAAAGAAGGACTTGACAGGCTCAGAAAAGTCAAAAATAGTGAGATATCTTGCAGAGGGATGCAGCACTCTTAAAATTGCAAAGCTTCTGAAGCGTGATCATCGAACAATCAAGCGTTTCATTCAAAATAGTCAACAGGGTCGCAAGAAGCGTGTGGAAAAACCAAGGCGCAAAATAACTGCCCATGAACTGAGAAAAGTCAAGCGTGCAGCTGCCAAGATGCCACTTGCCACCAGTTTGGCCATATTTCAGAGCTGCAACATCACTGGAGTGCCCAAAAGCACAAGGTGTGCAATACTCAGAGACATGGCCAAGGTAAGAAAGGCTGAAAGACGACCACCACTGAACAAGACACACAAGCTAAAAAGTCAATACTGGGCCAAGAAATATCTCAAGACTGATTTTTCTAAGGTTTTATGGACTGATGAAATGAGAGTGAGTCTTGATGGGCCAGATGGCTGGATTGGTAAAGGGCAGAGAGCTCCAGTCCGACTCAGACGCCAGCAAGGTGGAGGTGGAGTACTGGTTTGGGCTGGTATCATCAAAGATGAGCTTGTGGGGCCTTTTTGGGTTGAGGATGGAGTCAAGCTCAACTCCCAGTCCTACTGCCAGTTTCTGGAAGACACCTTCTTCAAGCAGTGGTACAGGAAGAAGTCTGCAAGGTAAGAAAAACATGATTTTCATGCAGGACAATGCTCCATCACACGCGTCCAAGTACTCCACAACGTGGCTGGCAAGAAAGGGTATAAAAGAAGAAAATCTAATGACATGGCCTCCTTGTTCACCTGATCTGAACCCCATTGAGAACCTGTGGTCCATCATCAACTGTGAGATTTACAAGGAGGGAAAACAGTCCACCTCTCTGAACAGTGTCTGGGAGGCTGTGGTTGCTGCTGCACGCAATGTTGATGGTGAACAGATCAAAACACTGACAGAATCCATGGATGGCAGGCTTTTGAGTGTCCTTGCAAAGAAAGGTGGCTATATTGGTCACTGATTTGTTTTTGTTTTGTTTTTGAATGTCAGAAATGTATATTTGTGAATGTTGAGATGTTATATTGGTTTCACTGGTAAAAATAAATAATTGAAATGGGTATATATTTGTTTTTTGTTAAGTTGCCTAATAGTTATGTACAGTAATAGTCACCTGCACACACAGATATCCCCCTAAAATAGCTAAAACTAAAAACAAACTAAAAACTACTTCCAAAAATATTCAGCTTTGATATTAATGAGTTTTTTGGGTTCATTGAGAACATGGTTGTTGTTCAATAATAAAAATTAATCCTCAAAAATACAACTTGCCTAATAATTCTGCACTCCCTGTATGTCATAGGGCCACTTTGTGGACTTCTCATGCTGTTCCCACCCTCCTCACTTCATGACTGGGCCACTATTTTGCCTTTTGGCCTGGCTGACATAATTTATTTTACCTTTCTTCTGATCTGTCAGAAGGAAGGAAAAATAAGACATAAAACGGATCCTGTCTATGTAACAGCTGCATGACATGCAGGGCCGTTTGAAGGAATTTGGGGGCCCCAAGCAAAAGAGACATGGAGGCCCCCCCCCCCTCCACACCCTCCCCACCTTACGCACGCAAAGCCTACAGGAACCACAGTATAGTCATACAGTTTAAGTTCACCCACACTTTATATAAATAAAAAAGGAGGTTTACAGTGCAAATACTGTGGATGGCACTGTTTAGGGGGGATCTGTGGATGGCACTGTTTAGGGGGGAGATCTGTGGATGGCACTGTTTAGGGGGATCTGTGGATGGCACTGTTTAGGGGGGAGATCTGTGGATGGCACTGTTTAGGGGAGGTCTGTGGATGGCACTGTTTAGGGGAGATCTGTGGATGGCACTGTTTAGGGGAGGGGGGGGGATCTGTGGATGGCACTGTTTAGGGGGGATCTGTGGATGGCACTGTTTAGGGGGGATCTGTGGATGGCACTGTTTAGGGGGAATCTGTGGATGGCACTGTTTAGGGGGGAGATCTGTGGGTGGCACTGTTTAGGGGAGGGGGGATCTGTGGATGGCACTGTTAAGGGGAGGGGGATCTGTGGATGGCACTGTAGGGGGATCTGTGGATGGCACTGTTTAGGGGGATCTGTGGATGGCACTGTTTAGGGGGGATCTGTGGATGGCACTGTTTAGGGGGGAGATCTGTGGGTGGCACTGTTTAGGGGGGAGATCTGTGGATGGCACTGTTTAGGGGGGGAGATCTGTGGATGGCACTGTTTAGGGGAGGGGGGATCTGTGGATGGCACTGTAGGGGGATCTGTGGATGGCACTGTAGGGGGATCTGTGGATGGCACTGTTTAGGGGAGGGGGGATCTGTGGATGGCACTGTAGGGGGATCTTTGGATGGCACTGTTTAGGGGAAGGGGGATCTGTGGATGGCACTGTTTAGGGGGGGGGATCTGTGGATGGCACTGTTTAGGGGAGGGTGGATCTGTGGATGGCACTGTAGGGGGATCTGTGGATGGCACTGTTTAGGGGAGGGGGGATCTGTGGATGGCACTATAGGGGGATCTGTGGATGGCACTGCCATCCACAGATCCCCCACAGTGCCATCCACAGATCCCCCGCCCCGACTCTCACAGCAGTATATTTATAAACTAATCAGTAACTACTTTAACTTTATTCATTGCTCATTGCTGAGCTCTTAACTTGGATTATTTGGATATCTCTTACTTTGTCTTCGCTCCGGTAACTAACAGCAGGCAGTGCAGGCGGCGCTCACTCACTGACGTCACGCGCCTGCGCCGCCTAGTGGGAGGAGCAGGCGCCTGACGTCAGTGACAGTGAGTGAGCGCCGCCCCCCGCTGCCTGCTGTTAGTTACCGGAGCGAAGACAAAGTAAGAGATATCCAAATAATCCAAGTTAAGAGCTCAGCAATGAGCAATGAATAAAGTTAAAGTAGTTACTGATTGGTTTAAAATATACTGCTGTGAGCGGCGTGGCCCTGTATATTCTAACCCCCAGGCAAGCGTCCCCGTCACCATGGGAACGCCTGGGGGTTAGAATATACCATTGGATTTGAGTTTTGCGATCTCACTGAGCTCGTAAAACTCAGATCCGATGGTATATTCTAACCCGCAGGCAAGGGGTTAGAATATACCATCAAATCTTCTGAGTTACTCTGTTTGGCCCCGTCCAGCTCGGGGCCCCAACCAGCTCGGGGCCCCAAGCAATTGCTTGTTTTGCCTGTCCCTTAGCGACGGGCCTGATGACATGGTCCCAATTTTGCATTAGAATTGGCTTTTGATATGGTAGCCAAAAGCAGGAGTGGATACAAAACATAGAAGACATGCAAATATTCCATTTATGAGTCATCTCTGTTTTGGATCCACTCCAGTTTTTTTAGGCTTTAGCAATACTGATGGATTACTGACCAAATTCTGACCGAGTGAAGGCGGATGCTCCACAGACAGGATCCTTTTTTGGGGGTTATTGTTCTGACGGATCAGATGAAGGGCAAAATAATCAGTGACGTCAACACAATCTTACTGCTGACACCCACTCCACTCTGCCGGTGGGGATGGGACTCTACTTGTATAAGCATTTAATTGAACAGGTTCTCTAGAAATCTACGTGAAATCAGTGAATTGGTGTAAAAGGAGTGCGCTTTTTTACGCTATAGTAGGATCTTGGGCCTCTGCACGGTTCTTTATACCTAGCGCTAACATTGACCTGTAAGGCTGAGTTCACACTGCCGAAATAAGTGAAGTGTGCAGTGATTCTAAGAGTGTCTCCTGTCATCTGCATGTCATACGGACTCACAATATTATTTCACTACCACAGCAGACTCCCTATGCGTGTCATTGCAAGGCACATTGTCACACACCACTATAAAGGCTCTCTGTAGCCAGGAAATAGCCATTTTTTTTTACACGATTCGCCATGAATAATTTCGGATCAAACCAAATTCTTTCAGAAAATTCGGCGGGCCCGCCGAATGGAATTTTTTAGAAATTCTCTCATCTCTAATAAAAAACTGTTATACCTTGAGTCTGCTAAACGTCTTACCCCTAGACAAGCTACGTGGTCTTTCTTTTTTACCAGGTTTAATTTTTTTAAAATATTGAAATATTAAAAGAACACAATAACTCTGTACTCGCCGGGCTGCCTGGTAATAGGGCAACCTCGGAGCTATTGTCTCGTCATTTATGGTGGTTGAGGTTTCATCAGGATATAATTGATTTTGTGTCCACCTGCACGACCTGTGCACGTGCTAAAGTCACTCATACTCGGCCAACAGGGTCTCTGTTGCCACTGATCATTCCCAACAGACCGTGGACACACCCGTCGATAGATTTTGTTATTGATCTACCTGTATCTGCGGGTAAAACTGTCATCCTGGTAGTTGTAGACCGGTTCAGTAAAATGGTGCATTTCATTGACTTACCCGCGTTGCCAAATGCTAAAACCCTGGCTCATGTTTTTATCAGTGAAATTGTGAAGCTTTACAGGGTCCCTTCCAATGTTATTTTGGAGCGGGGAACCCAATTTATTTCTAAATTCTGGAGAGCTTTTTGTTTTCGTCTTGGGGTACATTTGTCCTTTTCCTCAGCCTTCCGCCCACGGCCAGACCAAAAGCACCAACCAAAACAAAACCTAGAGACTTACCTTAGATGCTTTGTGTCTGAAAATCAGGAGACATGGTCCGGTCATCTTACTTACCTTTAGCAGAGTATGCTATAAACAATTTTTTGGAGCATATAGTTTTCATTCTCAATTTTGCAATTTTCAGTAAGGGCGAGCCTTCTAGGATCCCTGAAGAAGAAAAGTTTACGTCATCCATTTCTTCTGTATGGCAAAAGGTTCAAAGGAATTTAAAAAAAGATGGGAAGCAGATATAAAAGTATGGCTGATACAAAACGTTCACCAGGTCTTGTCCTAGCGGTGAATAACTATGTGTGGTTGTTGACTAGAAATATAAAGTTAAAGTTTCCCTCTTGGAAATTGGGTCCTAGGTTTATTGGTCCTTATAAAATAATCACCATCATTTAACCCCATGGCATTTCGCCTGGTGCTGCCTCAAACTTTGAAATTTCATAATGCATTTCATAAATTGTTGCTTAAAAAGTATGTTGCACCTCCGGAACCATCAACGTTACCGCCTTCTCCAATTATTGTCGATGGCAATTTGGAGTTTCAGGTGGCAAGAATTGTAGATTCTCGTTTTGTCTGTCGCTCCCTTCAATATCTGGTGCACTGGAGGGGTTACGGTCCAGAAGAAAGAATGCCAGAAGGTCAATTTGTTCTTTCCACATTTCTCATCCGTTGAGACCTAGTCCTGAGTGTCCAGTGGCACCTCCCAGAAAGGGGGGTACTGTCACGATCTATCTCTGACCCTGTTGTGCCTGGGGTTAGAAGGTCGTAGAGGGTAGCTACTCGCTCGGTTTCTCAAGAGATCGCTCCATGACCTAGCGGTGGGAATGGATTCTGGTCCAGGTTTTCCTGCTTAGGTTTGCGATCCTTTTTGTCACATTTAGGAATCTGTAGCTTTTCCGTTTAGCTGTTTTCTGTGAGCCATTCCCAGCTACTATATATTTTCCGTTTCTGCTTCCCTTGTTGCCAGAAATATACTTCTTTCCAGATCTTCTATTCTGAGCTCTGGTGGAGTTGGAGTTGCTGTAGAGCTATTGGAACTATTACTGTCAGATCTCCAGTTCTCTCCTGTTTGTTGTCTCCCTTTGGGGATTGTATTTGGTGTTTGTGTTGTTTGTCCTTTCCCTGTTGTTACCATATGTGTCAGTGGTGAGGACAAGTGCTCCCACCGCCCTACTCACTACCTAGGGCTTATTTACGGTTAAGTCACGTGATCACGGGTGTGGGTTAGCAGCCCGTCTAGGGATGTCAGGGCAGCCAGGTGCCAGGGCTAGTTAAGTTAGGGGTCACTACTCCTGCCTCTCCCTAGTGGAAGGGTACTCACCTTCCCTCCTCTCTGTAGACAACAGTACTGTTTTATCTAGTGGTTGAAAGTGATGTCTCTGGAGAATCTGTTACAGATTTGGCACAAGACCCAAGAGCTTTAACCCCTTCAGGAGACAGCTATTTTTCATCTGAAGAACAAGGCTGTTTTTTGGAAATCTGATATACAGTATGTCATTTTATGTGGCAATAATAACTTAGGAACTATTTTACTTATCCAAGCCATGGTAAACTCGAGTCTTTATATTTCACCTTTATTTATAAAAAATCCAACATTTACCAAAAATTTTCAAAACGTTACAATTTTATGAATTTGACAAATAGTAATATCTCATAAAAGAGTTACCAATAAACATTTCCCATATATCTGCTTTATGTTGGCATCATATTGTAAATGTCTTTTTTTAGAACGTTAGAAGGCTTAGAATGTTAGAAGCAATTATTCAAATTCTTAAAAAAATTTCCAAAACCATTTTTTAAGCACCAATTCAGTAACATTCAGTGATTTTGTAGGGCTTATGTAAAAGAAACTGCCCACAAATGACCCTATTTTAGAAACTACACCCCTCAAATTATTCAAAACTGATGTTACAGGCTTTGTTAACCCTTGAGGTGTTCCACAAGAATTAAAGAAAAATGGAGGTGAATTTTTTTTATGTTAATACATTTTTTCTTTCAACAAAGCAAGGGCTAAAAGTAAAATAAAACTCAATATGTATTACTCTGATTCTGTAGATTATCGAAATACCCCATCTGTGGTGGTACACTGCTTTAGGGGCATATGGCATTAGTAACAAGGAAAGGAGTGCCATAAGTTTTTTTTAGGGCAAATTTTGCTAGGATGGTTTTTAAGCGCCATTTTGTATTTGAGGAGACCTTGAGGTAGCCCTACAGTGGAAACCCCTAAAAAGTGACCCCATGATGGAAACTGTTAAGGCTACTTTCACACTTGCGGCAGGACGGATCCGACAGGCTGCTCACCTTGTCGGATCCATCTTGCAGCTATTTCGTCGTGCCGCCGGACCGCCGCTCCGTCCCCATTGACTATAATGGGGACGGGGGCGGAGCTCCGGCGCAGCACGGCGGTGCACGGCGAAAGCCGCCAGACTAAAAAGACTGACATGCAGTAATTTTAGTCCGGCGGCCTTTCGCCGTGCACCGCCGTGGTGCGCCGGAGCTCCGCCCCCATCCCCATTATAGTCAATGGGGACGGAGCGGCGGTCCGGTGGCACGGCGAAATAGCCGCAGGACGGATCCGACATGGTGAACAGCCTGTCGGATCCGTCCTGCCGCAAGTGTGAAAGTAGCCTAAGGGATGTACTGAGCACTTTGATACCATATGTGTTTTACGTAATTTAGAAACACTTGGCTGTAAAAATTTTAACTTTCATTTCTTCCAATATAATGTTGCTATAGCCCAAAATATTTTTCATTTTCACAAGGGATAACAGGAGAAAAGCACCCTATAATTTGTTATCCATTTTCTCCTGAATACGGCAACACCCCATGTGTGGTAATAAACTGTAGGACTCAGAAGGGAAGGAGTGCCATATGGCTTTTTTAGCACAGATCTTGATGGATTGGTTTATGGGCACCATTGGTTTTTATTTTTTTGTCAATTGTCTTATGTGGGGGTTCATTTTTTGCGGGATGAGGTAACGTTTTCATTTGTACTATTTTGGGGTACATATGACTTTTTGATCCAATCGATATTATGCATTATGTAACAAAAATTACAGTTCTGGCACTGATTTTATTTATTTATTTTTACAGAGATCACCTGACAGGGTAGATCATGTGATATGTTTATAGAGCCATTCGTTCCAGATGCAGGGATACCTAATGTCTATTTTTTATAAAGTTTTACACTGTCAAAGCATTTTTGGAAAAAGAAAACGTTTTTGTGTTGCCATTTTCTGAGAGCCATATTTGTTAAATTTTTTGAGCGATTGTCTTATGTATGGGCTGTTTTTTTCAGGATGGTTTGATTGGTACTGATTTAGGGTACATATGACTTTTTGATCGCTTTGTATTACACTTTTTGTGAGGTAAGGTGACTAAAATTACTGTTTTGGCAAGTTTCAATTTAGTTTCTTTTAGGTTCACCTGACGGGGTGGATCATGTGATATTTTTATAGAGCCAGTCAATTTGGATGCGGCGATACCTAATATGTATGTTTTTCTTTTTTATATATATTTTTTATAATTTTATAAGTGTTTATTATGGGGGAATTTTTTTTTTTACTTGAAACTTTAATTTTTTTATTATTATTTTTATTAACACTTTTTTTTTATTGTCCCACTGTGGGACTTTAACTTTTGGCGGTCTGATCCCCTCTACAATGCATTACAATACATGTGTATTGTAATGCATTGTCTGAGTATTACCAGTGTGGCTGGGGTCTTGGTCTAACAGGCTTCTATAGAAGGCTAGCCCTGATGCCTATGGAAGGCACTGGGCTGCCTTCACAGCCATCAGGTCCCTGTCACTGCAGCAGGGGGACCCGATGGCCGTACATGTATGGCGAAGGTCCTCTATGGGTTAAGTTTACATCTGTAGCAATTTGTTATCTTGTCCTCCACTACTGCATACCATGAAACATCAACACGATTAATATAACACTCCATTCTGATAGTAGGTGCACACAATAGCATGCCATATTAATGGCATAGCTGTGCTAGAAGGTCTATGTCAAATACATAGCATCCTTTTTTGGGCAGAATAATGCATGCTGCATCTGTATGTCTGTGGTCAGGGCTTTAGTTCAAAGTGGCTCTAAGGTAGGAGCACAGAAGAGGCGAGAGATATTACACTGGTCAACCCCTCTTAGTTTCACTGCCATATTAATATTATTTTTGTAAAAATAATTGGGATTGGAAAAGCTCTTTAACTACAGTCTTTCTTACAGTGTCTTTGACATCTTTATTTCGGACACTGTAGATGATGGGGTTTAGCATGGGTGTAACTGCTGAGTAAAGGAGGGAGATAGATTTGTCTATGTCTGGAGACGAGCGGGAACGTGGACGTAAATACAGAATCATAATGGTCCCATAGTAAAAAGTCACCACAATGATGTGGGAGGCACATGTGGAGAGAGCTTTGTACCTTCCATGAGAAGAATTGATCTTCAAGATGGTGGACAGAATATGAATATATGAAATCAGAATCAAGATAAAGGATAGACTAACTATTATGCCTGCTGTAATATACATTGAGACCTCATGGAGCCAAGTATCACTGCAGGAAATCTGTAAAAATGGGGGTACCTCACAAAAGAAGTGGTTGACATGGCGGGTATGGCAGAAGGACATCTGGAAGGTGTAGATGACTTGTAAAATGGAGTTGATGAAGCTTGAGGTCCATGACACAGCAGCCAGATTGATGCACGTCTTCCGGCTCATGATAGTGTTGTAGTGAAGTGGTTTGCAGATGGCGGCAAATCTATCATAAGCCATGATGGCAAGAATGAAACACTCTGTAGACCCAAAACTCAAATGAAAGTGCATCTGGACAGCACATTCTACAACAGAAATGCTCCTGTCTTCTGCCAATGAGTTCTCTAGGATTTTAGGGACTACAGTGGTAGAGAAGCAGATGTCAATGAAGGAGAGATTGGTAAGAAAAAAATACATAGGAGTCTGGAGCTTTGGATTAATCTTTACCACAATGATCAGTAAGAGGTTTGCTAGCAATGTTATTAAGTACATCACCAAGAAGGTAATAAAACCAATGACCTTCAAGTATGGAACCGAGGACAAACTGAGGAGAATGAATCTGCTCGAAGAGGATTGGTTGGACAATTCCATCTCAGCAAAAGGAGACCCAGACCTGGACAAGAAGTCAAAATGAACTCTTGTCAACTTATGTCTACCTGCAAGAGCTAAGGAAAAGTGTATTCGAATATTGTACAGTTCTATTATAATCATATAATCGGTGGTTATCTCTAGGAACAGTACAAAAAACATTGTACTATGTCATCTTTTACTTTCCCTATTTGAAATTAAAAATTGTCGACTCTTGATATGTGTGAGGTTAAGACATTGTGATATGTAAAAACTCCTACAGTATATTCTTTAAGCACAAAGTTGGGAACTTATAGTAGAACTTCTAGACTAGAAGCTGGTTATATCTCTCCATGAATCTACCCTTTCTTACTTTACCTGTGGATTAGACCAGTTGATGTCCAGCAATCCAGTGGCCTGGTCTCCAATGCAATAACATTGAAGACAAGGCCACCTGCTTGGGATGTTCTCTTATATACTTTTTTATAGACTCTCTAATGGTCCCAGAGCAATTACTGAACCATGAAAAAATATTTTCAAATTAATCCGACAAAAGGGATTATTCTTTAATTTGTACATTTGCTTCTGTTCATTGTTTGTATAAAAATTATAATTTACGCACATACAGCCTTACTGAATGGAGAAAAGAGTGCTTGACTTTAAAGGAACACACTACCGTGGGATGCACATGGCAAAGGGCTTCAAAGTCCTTCAGATTACTCTTGCTCTACTCCTTCTAATCCTTCACTAAGCATACATTAATATATCAGTTTTCCCCTTAAAGTTAAAAAGGTTTTCCCGCCTAAACATTAATGACATATCACTAGGATATGCCACACTTGTCAGATAGAAGTGGGTCCCAGATGTGGACTTGCACCTATCTTGAGAACAGGGCCTCAAAGTTAACGAGAGCACACCAATCATGCGAGACGTGTTCTCCTCTCACTGCTATGTTCGGGAGCTTCTGGCTATTTTCGGAGGTCCCATAAAGTGAATGGAGAACAAACGGAGCAAGGGAAGCCACCAATTGGTTTACCACTAATAGATTGATGGAAATAACTGAGCCACGCTGTTGCTCTCCCTTCACTTTGGAGGCCCGGATGTTGAGATAGGAGAGGCTCCTTGAGGTAGGACCAGCACCTATTTGATATTAGTGGCATATTCTAGTATACCACAAATGCTTAGATGGGAATACCCCATTAATATATTAATCAACTTGCCATCAAATAGCAAAGAGGATAAGTTGGACTGCTACCTGTAGCTATGGATCAGGCAAATCATCAATTCACCAGGAATGATTTGCTCATATATATAATTTTTTTCAGGCTTAGTCAAACAGAATAATAAATAGAATAACAAAAAAAAACAAAAAGAAAAAAAATAGAAAATAAAACAAAAAGAAACAAAAAGAAAATGGAATAAAAGAAAGTGAAAACCAAAAACTACAATAAAAGGGAAAGAGGATAAAAGACAAAAAGAGATGCTAGGAGAAAGTGTGGCAGACGGGCCCAAATAATTTTGTACAAATATGTATTTGCCAAGAATCTCGAATTCACTTAATAAGCATAGCATTAGCATCAGCATACTTTTTTGTACTTTAGTGCTGTTGCATTGTATTTTTTTCTTTTGTATTATTTTTTTGCTAGGAGAAAGTAAAGGTATAGAGATAAAGCAGAGAAAATGGAGTTAATATCATATATCAGGTAGCTTATGACAGCTAAGATCATGCACCCTGTAGAGCAAAACTGAAGTGAACTTGAGTAGCCCCTCCAAAGAATGAAATACTTCTATCTTCAGATATGGTGATGATTAGGATTTTAAATTATACCACCAGATGTCAAGGCCGAAGATGTTAGATATAGCTAAAATTATGAATGTTCTCACCGATCTGTGATTTTAGACAAGAAGCAGGGTTTCTCCAGTGGATCGAGACTCTAAAACAATAAAGGGCTCTACACATAGAGCAGAAAAGAACTCCATTTGGAGTCTATTTTTATGAGTTGTGTCCACAAAGACCAATTGAATTGCCTCAATTTTTTCTTGCCAATTTTCATTTGTAGGTCATGCCCTGTGTCTCATGTCCATGACTCAATTATTTCCACAGCTCCTATTTTGGTATGCTTGGTCATGTTCCTCACAATTAGGCCTCAGGCACACACACGAACGTATCTTCATTTCGTTCTGGGTTTTTTTGCGGACCGTATATGGAAACATTCATTTCAATGGGTCCGGAAAAAAAAGGAAGGTACTCAGTGTGCATTCTGTTTCCGTATGTCCGTATGTCCGTTCCACCCCAAAAAATAGAACATGTCCTATTATTGTCCGCATTACGGACAAGAATAGTACTGTTCTATTAGGGGCCAGCTGTTCTGTTCGATGTCATCCGTATTTTTTGTGGATCTGTTTTTTTGCAGACCGTGGTCATGTGCATGAGGCCTTAAAGGAACACTCCAGGCAAAACTGACTGTCTTTGTTATGCATCATTTTAGGTGTTCTTCCATTTCCCCCCTGCTCAGATCTTTCATAAGGTATCACTTTTGCATGATGTGTTCCCCTGCAATTTTCAGTTTTCGTGTTTTTGTTTTTCCCAGAGCCATAATTTTTTTTATTTTTCCATTCACATAGCTGTGTGAGGGCTTATTTTATGTGGGATAAGTTGTACTTTCTAATAACACCATTTAACATTGCATATGATGTAGCAGGAGCAGTAAAAAATTCCAAATGGAGTGTAATTTGTTTTTACGTTGTTCTCTAAGCAATGAAAATGACCTGTTACTTTCTTTCTCCGGGTCAGTATGATTATGGCAATACCATATTGGTATAGTTTTGCTTCAGTTTTAATACTGAAAAAATAAAAACCTTGAAAAAAAGTATTTTCTTTTCATTGCCATATTCTGAACCCTATAACTTTTTTTTATGTTTATGTGTACAGAGCTATGTGTGGTCTCATTTTTGGCAGATCAATCTGTACTTGAAGTGTGTGGGACTTTTTGATCACATTAAATTGTTTTGGGAAGGTAAAGTGCCAAAATAAGTCGCATTAGCGATTTTGATTTTAAGTCTATGATGTTTTTTGTTTAATTTTTTTTTATGTATTTTTTTAGTTTTTATATTTTTGAAAACATTATTATTTTTTTTTTTAAGTCATCATAGAGGACTATAACTAGCAATCATTAGATTGCCAATTGTATTCTGTGAAGGGTAGATGTATATGTCCATTACAAAATACCTCATTCACAGTATTCCAACACAGTGCTGCCACCTGCAGGCCTGTATTGGAATATACCAGTGATAGGTATAGGAGTCTGTTTGAGGTTTACAGCTTCTTTGATCTTTGTGGAACGCTGTTACAGGCACAGGAGCGTGCGGCTCCCACGTCTTCATGGCTCAGATGCCGTGGCCACATTTGATCACGGCATCTGAGAGGCTAAATGTATGTGATCGGCCTTATGGCTAATCACAGACATTCTTTATGGGCCTCTTCTGTTTGAAACAGTAGAAACCCTACGGCTATAGCACTCGCGGCCCTCGCGAGCAGACACCATCTTTAAAGTACCGATTTCCTCGGTATATAAAGTCACCAAGGGGTTTTCTGGGACTTAGATAATCATAACCTATGCTCATGATACTATAGGTCTTAGAAATGTTCACTGGGCAGCCACTGGCACCGGCTTATTGAGCTCCGCTTCCACAGCATAAGTGTACCAGAGTGGACAGAGCCTTCTGTTTCCATCCACTGTACAGTTTTCACCAGCTGCTGCCTGATCATTGGGGGATTTAGACCTTCACCAATCTGATATTGATGGCCGAACAATGAGGATCCCTTTAAGGTATCTTAACTAGTTTCATTAGAGTACCAATAAAATAATACCATCATAACCAGTTACATTAAATTAAATATTGTGTTTCTTATGGTAACATTAGTAAAAAATATGGTTTTATAAGTTTTCAAATTCCTGTCTTAAGGGTACTTTCACACTAGCGTTTTTCTTTTCCGGCATAGAGTTCCGTCCTAGGGGCTCAATACCGGAAAAGAACTGATCAGTTTTATCCCCATGCATTCTGAATGGAGAGCGATCCGTTCAGTTTGCATCAGGATGTCTTCAGTTCAGTCTTTTTGACTATTCAGGACCGAGATAACTGAACACTTGCCTAAATGCCGGATCCGGATTTTTTTCCCATAGGAATGTATTAGTGCCGGACCCGGCATTCAAATTGCCGCATTGACGGATCCGGTATTCTGGTCTGCGCATGCGCAGACCTTTAAAAATGTGAAAATCTACGGGCCTGTCTGTGCAGTGGCTTCGACGGGGTAACTATTGCACGTGCCACCGTACCAGCTTCAACTGCCCTTCTGGTGCTCGCCATTTCAACATGTTGTACGGCAGTGCTGGTACTAGGTCCAGGGAGGGCTGGGCTGCTGGTGTATGCCTCACCACGTAATTCGACAGCGCCTGCCCCACTCTGCTGCCCTTGAAGCGGATCCTGCGCAACCTGTGGTGTAGCAACACGGGGCCGGGTACGCCTGTTGGTATCGGGGACCTCAACCTCCTCGTCCGAACTTTGGGTCAGACTGCTACTGCTTTCTACAGGTTTATAATCTGACCCGCTAGATTCATCAGATGAGGGTTCCCATTCCTCATCCGACTGGGTCAGAAGCCTGTAGGCCTCTTCAGAAGAATACCCCTTGTTTGACATTTGGACTACAAAATTTAGGGGTATTCCCTGAGACTACCCAAGAAAAAAAGCAAGCCTGTCTTACTAATGGGAGGCTAGCGAAGTACTGGAGGCCGCTGTGATTGATAAAAATGCTCGTAAAGTGATTGTGCAGTGATAAAAAAAAATAAAAAATTTTGTCACTGCGGCGGGGCTGGCGTGAGTGAACGATCAGGCCTGATCGGGCAAACACTGCGTTTTGGGTGGAGGGCGAACTAAAGTGACACTAGTACTATTATAGATCTGACCGTGATCAGTTTTGATCACTTACAGATACTATAAAAGTACAAAAGCTGATTAGTGATATGCTAATCAGCGAATCAGTGACTGCGGTGCAGTGGGCTGGGCGCTAACCGATCGCTAACTACCTAACCAAGGGGCCTAAACTATCCTAAAACCTAACAGTCAATACCAGTGAAAAAAAAAGTGACAGTTTACACTGATCACTTTTTTCCCTTTCACTAGGTGATTGACAGGGGCGATCAAGGGGTTAATTGGGGTGATGGGGGGTGATCTGGGGGCTACGTGTGTGGTGTTTGGTGTACTCACAGTGATGCCTGCTCCTCTGCTGAGACCAACCGACCAAAAGGACCAGCAGAGGAGCAGAGAAGCCATTTAACATCTTATATTTATAAATATAAGGTGTTAAATGGCCTGTGATTCGTTTTAAAAAAAAATCATCAGCCTGCCAGCCACGATCATTGGCTGGCAGGCTGATGATGTAACCCCCCTCGCGAGATGACGCGTATATGCGTGACTCTGCCTCACACTGCCGCCTCCGGACCGCGGTCCGGAGGCGGTTAAAGACACGCCATGCCATCATATGTGTTATGCTTTTTCAGATTCCAAAGCTTCGAAAAATTTACTCTAATCAGATACAGATGGTGTTTAAATACACATGGTGTTATGGCATAGAAAGATTAAAAAAACAGTGGCTTGAAGGACCAAGCGTCCAAAAATTTTGTCTTGATAGGGTTAGAATGCTTGCCCATATGACACACAAGTGTAAGTGTTAAAAAGTGGCTTGTTGTGAAAGAAGACTACTTATAACTTGGTAGTCAGAGGAACGGCGTCGCATAGGGCGCCTACCAACTAGCCAAAAAAGGAGAGACAGCGCCACTCTCACATACACCTGGGGAGAAGAAATTGTGGAGGCCCAAGGGGGCAACGTACATACTAACGTGGGGAGTGGTGAAACCCCATATAGAAATAGAATATTGGTAATAGTATAGGTAAATAAAGTATCAGATAAATAAAAGATTGGGGGTGCCACAATGGTAATATTGCAAAATACATATAACACAGACACCATAAAAATATTGTTAAAAGTAAATACGGAGTGGTTACTTCGCTGAGGGTTTGCCACCAGGGTAAAGCTCAAGTCACCCGGGACCCCCCACCCGGGATCGCCTGTAGTGTGATAGAGATGGCAGTCTGCGTTCCAGTGGTGTGATGTGGATGGTATACAGCACACAGATCAGCAACTCGTAGTCAGTCTCTTTATTTCAAGTAATATGCAGCTCCGCAGGATGTAAGGCTGGATGTAAGCAGTTCTGAAAATGTGTGAAAATCACCGCTCATCTGAACCGGCCCATTGAAGTGAATGGGTCCGGATTCAGTGCGGGTGCAATGCTTTGACCTCACGCTGAATTCTCGCCCGTGTGAAAGGGGCCTTAGAATCAATTTTTTTTTGCTAAGGCCTCTTTCACACTTGCGTTGTCCGGATCCGACGTATACTCCACTTGCCGGAATTACACGCCGGATCCGGAAAAACGCAAGTGAACTGAAAGCATTTGAAGGCGGATCCGGTGATTTTCACGCATCACTTATGCGTTGCGTGAAAATCGCAGCATGCTCTATATTCTGCGTTTTTCACGTAACGCAGGCCCAATAGAAATAAATGGGGTTGCGTGAAAATCGCAAGCATCCACAAGCAAGTGCGGATGCGGTGCGATTTTCATGCATGGGTTCTAGGTGACAGTCTATTCACTGTATTATTTTCCCTTATAACATGGTTATAAGGGAAAATAATAGCATTCTGAATACAGAATGCTTAGTATAATAGCGCTGGAGGGGTTAAAAAAAAAAAAAGTTAACTCACCTTATCCTCTTGATCGCGTAGTTCCCGGTCGGTCTCTTCTTTAGCTGTGGGCTAAAGGACCTGTGGTGATGTCAGATCACATGCTCCATCACCACGGTGATGGGCCATGTGATTGGAGCATGTGATCTGACGTCACCACAGGTCATTTAGCCCACAGCTAGTAAAGAAGAGACCGGGAACTACGCGATCAAGAGGAGAAGGCGAGTTAACTTTTTTATTTTTTTTAACCCCTCCAGCACTATTGTACTATGCATCCTGTATTCAGAATGCTATTATTTTCCCTTATAACCATGTTACAAGGGAAAATAATACAATCTCCAGAACATCAATCCCAAGCCCGAACTTCTGTGAAGAAGTTCGGGTTTGGGTACCAAACATGCGCGATGTTTCTGACGCGAGTGCAAAACACATTACAATGTTTTGCACTCGCGCTGAAAAATCCCGCATTTTCCCGCAACGCACCCGCCTCTTATCCGGGCAAAAAACATGACGCCCGTGTGAAAGAGGCCTTACTATGGCAGCCAGGACGCTATTAAAGTCCTGGTTGCCATAGTAGTAGCGGGGAGCGGGGGAGCGGTATACTTACAGTCCGTGCGGCTCCCGGGGCGCTCCAGAATGACGTCAGAGCGTCCCATGCGCATGGATGACATGCCATGCGATCACGTGATCCATGCGCGTGGGGCGCCCTGACGTCACTCTGGAGCGCCCCGGGAGCCGCACGGACGGTAAGTATACTGGCTCCCCGTTACACTTTACCATGGCTGCCAGGACTTTAGCGTCCCGGCAGCCATGGTAACCATTCAGAAAAAGCTAAACGTCGTATCTGGCAATGCGCCGAAACGACGTTTAGCTTAAGGCCGGATCCGGATTAATGCCTTTCAATGGTCATTAATTCCGGATCTGGCCTTGCGGCAAGTCTTCAGGATTTTTGGCCGGAGCAAAAAGCGCAGCATGCTGCGGTATTTTCTCTGGCCAAAAAACATTCCGGTCCGGAACTGAAGACATCCTGATTAGAGTTGAGCGAACACCTGGATGTTCGGGTTCGAGAAGTTCGGCCGAACATCCCGGAAATGTTCGGGTTCGGGATCCGAACCCGATCCGAACTTCGTCCCGAACCCGAACCCCATTGAAGTCAATGGGGACCCGAACTTTTCGGCACTAAAAAGGCTGTAAAACAGCCCAGGAAAGAGCTAGAGGGCTGCAAAAGGCAGCAACATGTAGGTAAATCCCCTGCAAACAAATGTGGATAGGGAAATGAATTAAAATAAAAATTAAATAAATAAAAATTAACCAAAATCAATTGGAGAGAGGTTCCATAGCAGAGAATCTGGCTTCCCGTCACCCACCACTGGAACAGTCCATTCTCAGATATTTAGGCCCCGGCACCCAGGCAGAGGAGAGAGGTCCCGTAACAGACAATCTGGCTTCATGTCAGCAGAGAATCAGTCTGCATGTCATAGCAGAGAATGAGGCTTCACGTCAGCCACCACTGCAACAGTCCATTGGCATATATTTAGGCCCAGCACCCAGGCAGAGGAGGGAGGTCCCGTAACAGAGAATCTGTCTTCATGTCAGCAGAGAATTAGTCTGCATGTCATAGCAGAGAATGAGGCTTCACGTCAGCCACCACTGCAACAGTCCATTGGCATATATTTAGGCCCAGCACACACACAGGCAGAGGAGAGAGGTCCCGTAACAGAGAATCTGGCTTCATGTCAGCAGAGAATCAGTCTGCATGTCATAGCAGAGAATGAGGCTTCACGTCAGCCACCACTGCAACAGTCCATTGGCATATATTTAGGCACAGCACCCAGGCAGAGGAGGGAGGTCCCGTAACAGAGAATCTGTCTTCATGTCAGCAGAGAATTAGTCTGCATGTCATAGCAGAGAATGAGGCTTCACGTCAGCCACCACTGCAACAGTCCATTGGCATATATTTAGGCCCAGCACCCAGGCAGAGGAGGGAGGTCCCGTAACAGAGAATCTGTCTTCATGTCAGCAGAGAATTAGTCTGCATGTCATAGCAGAGAATGAGGCTTCACGTCAGCCACCACTGCAACAGTCCATTGGCATATATTTAGGCCCAGCACACACACAGGCAGAGGAGAGAGGTCCCGTAACAGAGAATCTGGCTTCATGTCAGCAGAGAATCAGTCTGCATGTCATAGCAGAGAATGAGGCTTCACGTCAGCCACCACTGCAACAGTCCATTGGCATATATTTAGGCCCAGCACCCAGGCAGAGGAGGGAGGTCCCGTAACAGAGAATCTGTCTTCATGTCAGCAGAGAATTAGTCTGCATGTCATAGCAGAGAATGAGGCTTCACGTCAGCCACCACTGCAACAGTCCATTGGCATATATTTAGGCCCAGCACCCAGGCAGAGGAGGGAGGTCCCGTAACAGAGAATCTGTCTTCATGTCAGCAGAGAATTAGTCTGCATGTCATAGCAGAGAATGAGGCTTCACGTCAGCCACCACTGCAACAGTCCATTGGCATATATTTAGGCCCAGCACACACACAGGCAGAGGAGAGAGGTCCCGTAACAGAGAATCTGGCTTCATGTCAGCAGAGAATCAGTCTGCATGTCATAGCAGAGAATGAGGCTTCACGTCAGCCACCACTGCAACAGTCCATTGGCATATATTTAGGCCCAGCACACACACAGGCAGAGGAGAGAGGTCCCGTAACAGAGAATCTGGCTTCATGTCAGCAGAGAATCAGTCTGCATGTCATAGCAGAGAATGAGGCTTCACGTCAGCCACCACTGCAACAGTCCATTGGCATATATTTAGGCCCAGCACACACACAGGCAGAGGAGAGAGGTCCCGTAACAGAGGATCTGGCTTCATGTCAGCAGAGAATCAGTCTGCATGTCATAGCAGAGAATCAGGCTTCACGTCAGCCACCACTGCAACAGTCCATTGTCATAAATTTAGGCCCAGCACCCAGGCAGAGGAGAGAGGTCCCGTAACAGAGAATCTGGCTTCATGTCAGCAGAGAATCAGTCTTCATATCATAGCAGAGAATCAGGCTTCACGTCACCCACCACTGTAAGAGTCAATTTTCATAAATTTAGGCCCAGAACCCAGGCAGAGGAGAAAGGTCCCGTAACAGACAATCTGGCTTCATGTCAGCAGAGAATCAGTCTTCATATCATAGCAGAGAATCAGGCTTCACGTCACCCACCACTGCAACAGTCCATTGGCATATATTTAGGCCTAGCACACAGGCAGAGCAGAGAGGTCCCGTAACAGACAATCTGGCTTCATGACAGCAGAGAATCAGTCTGCATGTCATAGCAGAGAATCAGGCTTCACGTCAGCCACCACTGCAACAGTCCATTGTCATAAATTTAGGCCCAGCACCCAGGCAGAGGAGAGAGGTCCCGTAACAGAGGATCTGGCTTCATGTCAGCAGAGAATCAGTCTGCATGTCATAGCAGAGAATGAGGCTTCACGTCAGCCACCACTGCAACAGTCCATTGTCATAAATTTAGGCCCAGCACCCAGGCAGAGGAGAGAGGTCCCGTAAAAGAGGATCTGGCTTCATGTCAGCAGAGAATCAGTCTGCATGTCATAGCAGAGAATGAGGCTTCACGTCAGCCACCACTGCAACAGTCCATTGTCATAAATTTAGGCCCAGCACCCAGGCAGAGGAGAGAGGTCCCGTAACAGAGGATCTGGCTTCATGTCAGCAGAGAATCAGTCTGCATGTCATAGCAGAGAATGAGGCTTCACGTCAGCCACCACTGCAACAGTCCATTGTCATAAATTTAGGCCCAGCACCCAGGCAGAGGAGAGAGGTCCCGTAACAGAGGATCTGGCTTCATGTCAGCAGAGAATCAGTCTGCATGTCATAGCAGAGAATGAGGCTTCACGTCAGCCACCACTGCAACAGTCCATTGTCATAAATTTAGGCCCAGCACCCAGGCAGAGGAGAGAGGTCCCGTAACAGACAATCTGGCTTCATGTCAGCAGAGAATTAGTCTGCATGTCATAGCAGAGAATGAGGCTTCACGTCAGCCACCACTGCAACAGTCCATTGGCATATATTTAGGCCTAGCACACAGGCAGAGGAGAGAGGTCCCGTAACAGACAATCTGGCTTCATGTCAGCAGAGAATCAGTCTGCATGTCATAGCAGAGAATGAGGCTTCACGTCACCCACCACTGCAACAGTCCATTGGCATATATTTAGGCCTAGCACACAGGCAGAGCAGAGAGGTCCCGTAACAGACAATCTGGCTTCATGACAGCAGAGAATCAGTCTGCATGTCATAGCAGAGAATGAGGCTTCACGTCACCCACCACTGCAACAGTCCATTGGCATATATTTAGGCCTAGCACACAGGCAGAGCAGAGAGGTCCCGTAACAGACAATCTGGCTTCATGTCAGCAGAGAATCAGTCTGCATGTCATAGCAGAGAATCAGGCTTCACGTCAGCCACCACTGCAACAGTCCATTGGCATATATTTAGGCCTAGCACACAGGCAGAGGAGAGAGGTCCCGTAACAGACAATCTGGCTTCATGTCAGCAGAGAATCAGTCTGCATGTCATAGCAGAGAATGAGGCTTCACGTCACCCACCACTGCAACAGTCCATTGGCATATATTTAGGCCTAGCACACAGGCAGAGCAGAGAGGTCCCGTAACAGACAATCTGGCTTCATGACAGCAGAGAATCAGTCTGCATGTCATAGCAGAGAATGAGGCTTCACGTCACCCACCACTGCAACAGTCCATTGGCATATATTTAGGCCTAGCACACAGGCAGAGCAGAGAGGTCCCGTAACAGACAATCTGGCTTCATGTCAGCAGAGAATTAGTCTGCATGTCATAGCAGAGAATCAGGCTTCATGTCAGCCACCACTGCAACAGTCCATTGGCATATATTTAGGCCTAGCACTCAGGCAGAGGAGAGGTTCATTCAACTTTGGGTAGCCTCGCAATATAATGGTAAAATGAAAATAAAAATAGGATTGAATGAGGAAGTGGCCTGGAGTCCAATAATATATGGTTATGGGGAGGTAGTTAATGTCTAATCTGGACAAGGGACGGACAGGTCCTGTGGGATCCATGCCTGGTTCATTTTTATGAACGTCAGCTTGTCCACATTGGCTGTAGACAGGCGGCTGCGTTTGTCTGTAATGACGCCCCCTGCCGTGCTGAATACACGTTCAGACAAAACGCTGGCTGCCGGGCAGGCCAGCACCTCCAAGGCATAAAAGGCTAGCTCTGGCCACGTGGACAATTTAGAGACCCAGAAGTTGAATGGGGCCGAACCATCAGTCAGTACGTGGAGGGGTGTGCACACGTACTGTTCCACCATGTTAGTGAAATGTTGCCTCCTGCTAACACGTTGCGTATCAGGTGGTGGTGCAGTTAGCTGTGGCGTGTTGACAAAAGTTTTCCACATCTCTGCCATGCTAACCCTGCCCTCAGAGGAGCTGGCCGTGACACAGCTGCCTTGGCGACCTCTTGCTCCTCCTCTGCCTTGGCCTTGGGCTTCCACTTGTTCCCCTGTGACATTTGGGAATGCTCTCAGTAGCGCGTCTACCAACGTGCGCTTGTACTCGCGCATCTTCCTATCACGCTCCAGTGCAGGAAGTAAGGTGGGCACATTGTCTTTGTAGCGTGGATCCAGCAGGGTGGCAACCCAGTAGTCCGCACAGGTTAAAATGTGGGCAACTCTGCTGTCGTTGCGCAGGCACTGCAGCATGTAGTCGCTCATGTGTGCCAGGCTGCCCAGGGATAAGGACAAGCTGTCCTCTGTGGGAGGCGTATCATCATCGTCCTGCCTTTCCCCCCAGCCACGCACCAGTGATGGACCCGAGCTGCGTTGGGTGCCACCCCGCTGTGACCATGCTTCATCCTCATCCTCCTCCACCTCCTCCTCATCCTCGTCCTCCTCGTCCTCCAGTAGTGGGCCCTGGCTGGCCACATTTGTACCTGGCCTCTGCTGTTGCCAAAAACCTCCCTCTGAGTCACTTCGAAGAGACTGGCCTGAAAGTGCTAAAAATGACCCCTCTTCCTCCTCCTCCTCCTCCTGGGCCACCTCCTCTTCCATCATCGCCCTAAGTGTTTTCTCAAGGAGACATAGAAGTGGTATTGTAACGCTGATAACGGTGTCATCGCCACTGGCCATGTTGGTGGAGTACTCGAAACAGCGCAACAGGGCACACAGGTCTCGCATGGAGGCCCAGTCATTGGTGGTGAAGTGGTGCTGTTCTGTAGTGCGACTGACCCGTGCGTGCTGCAGCTGAAACTCCACTATGGCCTGCTGCTGCTCGCACAGTCTGTCCAGCATGTGCAAGGTGGAGTTCCACCTGGTGGGCACGTCGCATATGAGGCGGTGAGCGGGAAGGCCGAAGTTACGCTGTAGCGCAGACAGGCGAGCAGCAGCAGGATGTGAACGCCGGAAGCGCGAACAGACGGCCCGCACTTTATGCAGCAGCTCTGACATGTCGGGGTAGTTGTGAATGAACTTCTGCACCACCAAATTCAGCACATGCGCCAAGCAAGGGATGTGCGTCAAATTGGCTAGTCCCAGAGCTGCAACGAGATTTCGCCCATTATCACACACCACCAGGCCGGGCTTGAGGCTCACCGGCAGCAACCACTCGTCGGTCTGTTGTTCAATACCCCGCCACAACTCCTGTGCGGTGTGGGGCCTGTCCCCCAAACATATGAGTTTCAGAATGGCCTGCTGACGTTTACCCCGGGCTGTGCTGAAGTTGGTGGTGAAGGTGTGTGGCTGACTGGATGAGCAGGTGGAAGAAGAGGAGGAGGAAGCCGAGAAGGAGGAGGTGGCAACAGGAGGCAAAGAATGTTGCCCTGCGATCCTTGGCGGCGGAAGGACGTGCGCCAAACAGCTCTCCGCCTGGGGCCCAGCTGCCACTACATTTACCCAGTGTGCAGTTAGGGAGATATAGCGTCCCTGGCCGTGCTTACTGGTCCACGTATCTGTGGTTAGGTGGACCTTGCCACAGATGGCGTTGCGCAGTGCACACTTGATTTTATCGGATACTTGGTTGTGCAGGGAAGGCACGGCTCTCTTGGAGAAGTAGTGCCGGCTGGGAACAACATACTGTGGGACAGCAAGCGACATGAGCTGTTTGAAGCTGTCTGTGTCCACCAGCCTAAATGACAGCATTTCATAGGCCAGTAGTTTAGAAATGCTGGCATTCAGGGCCAGGGATCGAGGGTGGCTAGGTGGGAATTTACGCTTTCTATCAAATGTTTGTGAGATGGAGAGCTGAACGCTGGCGTGTGACATGGTTGAGACGCTTGGTGACGGAGGTGGTGGTGGTGGTGTTGGTGGTACATCCCCTGTTTGCTGGGCGGCAGGTGCCAACGTTCCTCCAGAGGCGGAGGAAGAGGCCGAGGCGGCAGCAGCAGAATAGGCCGAGGCGGCAGCAGCAGAAGAGGTAGCAGGGGGAGCCTGAGTGACTTCCTTGGTTTTAAGGTGTTTCCTCCACTGCAGTTCATGCTTTGCATGCAGGTGCCTGGTCATGCAGGTTGTGCTCAGGTTCAGAACGTTAATGCCTCGCTTCAGGCTCTGATGGCACAGCGTGCAAACCACTCGGGTCTTGTCGTCAGCACATTGTTTGAAGAAGTGCCATGCCAGGGAACTCCTTGAAGCTGCCTTTGGGGTGCTCGGTCCCAGATGGCGGCGGTCAGTAGCAGGCGGAGTCTCTTGGCGGCGGGTGTTCTGCTTTTGCCCACTGCTCCCTCTTTTGCTACGCTGTTGGCTCGGTCTCACCACTGCCTCTTCCTCCGAACTGTGAAAGTCAGTGGCACGACCTTCATTCCATGTGGGGTCTAGGACCTCATCGTCCCCTGCATCGTCTTCCACCCAGTCTTGATCCCTGACCTCCTGTTCAGTCTGCACACTGCAGAAAGACGCAGCAGTTGGCACCTGTGTTTCGTCATCATCAGAGACATGCTGAGGTGGTATTCCCATGTCCTCATCATCAGGAAACATAAGTGGTTGTGCGTCAGTGCATTCTATGTCTTTCACCGCTGGGGAAGGGCTAGGTGGATGCCCTTGGGAAACCCTGCCAGCGGAGTCTTCAAACAGCATAAGAGACTGCTGCATAACTTGAGGCTGAGACAGTTTCCCTGGTATGCATGGGGGTGATGTGACAGACTGATGGGGTTGGTTTTCAGGCGCCATCTGTGCGCTTTCTGCAGAAGACTGGGTGGGAGATAATGTGAACGTGCTGGATCCACTGTCGGCCACCCAATTGACTAATGCCTGTACCTGCTCAGGCCTTACCATCCTTAGAACGGCATTGGGCCCCACCATATATCGCTGTAAATTCTGGCGGCTACTGGGACCTGAGGTAGTTGGTACACTAGGACGTGTGGATGTGGCAGAACGGCCACGTCCTCTCCCAGCACCAGAGGGTCCACTAACACCACCACGACCATGTCCACGTCCGCGTCCCTTACTAGATGTTTTTCTCATTGTTATGGTTCACCACAACAACAAATATATTATTTGGCCCAATGTATTGTATTCAAATTCAGCGGGATATAAATTTGAGGCCTAGTATTTAGGCGCTGGGTGACCGGTATGGATTTAGTGACAGAATTAGACTTGGAAATGCACAGAAGCGTGTGTGTGTGAAGTTATTCTGAATGACCCAATGTGCACCTTGAATATTATATACCCTTTTAGGGATAGATTTCAAATAGCTCTGATATAGCAGAAACCACTAAATTATGAAATTGCTAAATTGGGAATTGTATTTCAACCCAGAACAAGAAATGTGCTTGAACGGACACTAAATAACTCGCCCAGCTACAGCACTAAGGACAGATTTAGCTGGATATAAATTTGAGGCCTAGTATTTAGGCGCTGGGTGACAGGTATGGGTTTAGTGCCAGAATTAGACTTGGAAATGCACAGTAGCGGGTGTGTGTGAAGTTATTCTGAATGACCCTATGTGCACCTTCAATATGATCTACCCTTTTAGGGATAGATTTCAAATAGCTCTGATATAGCAGAAACCACTAAATTATGAAATTGCTAAATTGGGAATTGTATTTCAACCCAGAACAAAAAATGTGCTTTGACGGACACTAAATAACTTTCCCAGCCACAACAGGACAGCGTTAACGAGAGATTTAGCAGGATATAAATTTGAGGCCTAGTATTTAGGCGCTGGGTGACAGGTATGGGTTTAGTGACAGAATTAGACTTGGAAATGCACAGTAGCGGGTGTGTGAAGTTATTCTGAATGTCCCTATGTGCACCTTCAATATGATCTACCCTTTTAGGGATAGATTTCAAATAGCTCTGATATAGCAGAAACCACTAAATTATGAAATTGCTAAATTGGGAATTGTATTTCAACCCAGAACAAGAAATGTGCTTGAACGGACACTAAATAACTCGCCCAGCTACAGCACTAAGGACAGATTTAGCTGGATATAAATTTGAGGCCTAGTATTTAGGCGCTGGGTGACAGGTATGGGTTTAGTGACAGAATTAGACTTGGAAATGCACAGTAGCGGGTGTGTGAAGTTATTCTGAATGTCCCTATGTGCACCTTCAATATGATCTACCCTTTTAGGGATAGATTTCAAATAGCTCTGATATAGCAGAAACCACTAAATTATGAAATTGCTAAATTGGGAATTGTATTTTAACCCAGAACAAGAAATGTGCTTGAACGGACACTAAATAACTCGCCCAGCTACAGCACTAACGACAGATTTAGCTGGATATAAATTTGAGGCCTAGTATTTAGGCGCTGGGTGACAGGTATGGGTTTAGTGACAGAATTAGACTTGGAAATGCACAGTAGCGGGTGTGTGAAGTTATTCTGAATGTCCCTATGTGCACCTTCAATATGATCTACCCTTTTAGGGATAGATTTCAAATAGCTCTGATATAGCAGAAACCACTAAATTATGAAATTGCTAAATTGGGAATTGTATTTCAACCCAGAACAAAAAATGTGCTTTGACGGACACTAAATAACTTTCCCAGCCACAACAGGACAGCGTTAACGAGAGATTTAGCAGGATATAAATTTGAGGCCTAGTATTTAGGCGCTGGGTGACAGGTATGGGTTTAGTGACAGAATTAGACTTGGAAATACACAGTAGCGGGTGTGTGTGAAGTTATTCTGAATGACCCAATGTGCACCTTGAATATTATATACCCTTTTAGGGATAGATTTCAAATAGCTCTGATATAGCAGAAACCACTAAATTATGAAATTGCTAAATTGGGAATTGTATTTCAACCCAGAACAAGAAATGTGCTTGAACGGACACTAAATAACTCGCCCAGCTACAGCACTAAGGACAGATTTAGCTGGATATAAATTTGAGGCCTAGTATTTAGGCGCTGGGTGACAGGTATGGGTTTAGTGACAGAATTAGACTTGGAAATACACAGTAGCGGGTGTGTGTGAAGTTATTCTGAATGACCCAATGTGCACCTTGAATATTATATACCCTTTTAGGGATAGATTTCAAATAGCTCTGATATAGCAGAAACCACTAAATTATGAAATTGCTAAATTGGGAATTGTATTTCAACCCAGAACAAGAAATGTGCTTGAACGGACACTAAATAACTCGCCCAGCTACAGCACTAAGGACAGATTTAGCTGGATATAAATTTGAGGCCTAGTATTTAGGCGCTGGGTGACCGGTATGGATTTAGTGACAGAATTAGACTTGGAAATACACAGTAGCGGGTGTGTGTGAAGTTATTCTGAATGACCCAATGTGCACCTTGAATATTATATACCCTTTTAGGGATAGATTTCAAATAGCTCTGATATAGCAGAAACCACTAAATTATGAAATTGCTAAATTGGGAATTGTATTTCAACCCAGAACAAGAAATGTGCTTGAACGGACACTAAATAACTCGCCCAGCTACAGCACTAAGGACAGATTTAGCTGGATATAAATTTGAGGCCTAGTATTTAGGCGCTGGGTGACAGGTATGGGTTTAGTGACAGAATTAGACTTGGAAATGCACAGTAGCGTGTGTGTGAAGTTATTCTGAATGTCCCTATGTGCACCTTCAATATGATCTACCCTTTTAGGGATAGATTTCAAATAGCTCTGATATAGCAGAAACCACTAAATTATGAAATTGCTAAATTGGGAATTGTATTTCAACCCAGAACAAGAAATGTGCTTGAACGGACACTAAATAACTCGCCCAGCTACAGCACTAAGGACAGATTTAGCTGGATATAAATTTGAGGCCTAGTATTTAGGCGCTGGGTGACAGGTATGGGTTTAGTGACAGAATTAGACTTGGAAATGCACAGTAGCGGGTGTGTGAAGTTATTCTGAATGTCCCTATGTGCACCTTGAATATTATATACCCTTTTAGGGATAGATTTCAAATAGCTCTGATACAGCAGAAACCACTAAATTTTTAAATTGCTAAATTGGGAATTGTATTTCAACCCAGAACAAAAAATGTGCTTTGACGGACACTAAATAACTTTCCCAGCCACAACAGGACAGCGGTAACGAGAGATTTAGCGGGATATAAATTTGAGGCCTAGTATTTAGGCGCTGGGTGACCGGTATGGATTTAGTGACAGAATTAGACTGGGATATGGCCAAAAAATAACCACACTATTGCTGGTTAAATGCACTTGGTGATGGGCGCAGCTTGCCCCTGATGTAGTATATGGCCAAAAAATGAACAGACTATTGCTGGTTAAATGCACTTGGTGACGGGCGCAGCTTGCCCCTGATTTAGTATATGGCCAAAAAATGAACAGACTATTGCTGGTTAAATGCACTTGGTGTGATAGCTTGACCAACCACACTACTGAGGGTTAAATGCACTTGGTGACGGGCGCAGCTTGCCCCTGATGTAGTATATGGCCAAAAAATTAACAGACTATTGCTGGTTAAATGCACTTGGTGTGACAGCTTCACCCTGATGTAGGCTTTAGCCAAAAAACAAACGCACCATTGAGGGTTAAATGCACTTGGTGACAGGCGCAGCTTGCCCCTGATGTAGTATATGGCCAAAAAATAAACAGACTATTGCTGGTTAAATGCACTTGGTGTGACAGCTTCACCCTGATGTAGGCTTTAGCCAAAAAACAACCACACCATTGAGGGTTAAATGCACTTGGTCGCAGCTTGTGCTGGCGCACCACAAGACACAAAATGGCCGCCGATCACCCCAGAAAAATGTGACTGACAAACGGTCTGGGCAGCCTAAAAACAGTGAGCAATTGAGGATCAGCAGCTCAATGATGCACAGCTGCAGATCGATCAGTTAATCAAGTCCTTTGGAGGAGTTAATCTGCCTAATCTCGCCCTACTGTCGCAGCCGCAACCTCTCCCTACGCTAATCAGAGCAGAGTGACGGGCGGCGCTATGTGACTCCAGCTTAAATAGAGGCTGGGTCACATGGTGCTCTGGCCAATCACAGCCATGCCAATAGTAGGCATGGCTGTGATGGCCTCTTGGGGCAAGTAGTATGACGCTTGTTGATTGGCTGCTTTGCAGCCTTTCAAAAAGCGCCAAGAAAGCGTCACAAAAGCGAGAAGAAAGCGACGAACACCGAACCCGAACCCGGACTTTTACGAAAATGTCCGGGTTCGGGTCCGTGTCACGGACACCCCAAAATTCGGTACGAACCCGAACTATACAGTTCGAGTTCGCTCATCCCTAATCCTGATGCATCCTGAACGGATTTCACTCCATTCAGAATGCATGGGGATAATCCTGATCAGGATTCTTCCGGCATAGAGCCCCGACGACGGAACTCTATGCCGGAAGAAAAGAACGCAAGTGTGAAAGAGCCCTAAATTGGACAATTTGCTAAATTGGACAATTTGCTAAATTGGACAAAAACTCATTTCAAGATGTTTGCTCATCTCAAGTACTGAGTTATCTAATGGTTGGTGGTGACAGGTATTACAGATTTGGCATCAATACACCAGAGTTTTAAGCTACAGATATAGCACTTGTTATCTTGACCTGACCTCTTCCAGCCTTCACCATTAATATGTCATGCCACAACATGAGCACAACATTCTAATACTAGGTGTACAGTATGGTATGTTATATTAATAATGTAGCCATGCTAGATGCTCTATGTCAATAGTGTAGTATCCTGCTCTGGCCAATAAAATAAGTGATGTACCTGTATTTCTGTGGTCAGGTCTATAGATCAAGTCCAAAAATGGCACTAAGCTTGGAGCACAGAAGAAAAAGAGGTTTTGCAGTAATTAACCCCTCTTAGTTTAACTGCCATATTAATATGATTTTTGTAAAAATGCATTTGATTGGAGAACCTCTTTAACTAGATTGTTTTCTACAGTGTCTTTGACATCTTTATTTCGGACACTGTAGATGATGGGGTTCAGCATGGGTGTAACGGCTGAGTAGATGAGGGAGACAGATTTGTCTATGTCTGGGGAGGAACTTGAATGTGGACGCAAATACAGAATCATAATGGTCCCATAGAAGAAAGTCACCACAATGATGTGGGAGGCACATGTGGAGAGAGCTTTGTACCTTCCATGAGAAGACCTGATCTTCAAGATGGAGGACAGAATTTGAATATATGAAGTCAGAATAAAGACAAAAAATAGACTAACTATTATGCTTGTAAAAATATAATTCATCAACTCATGAAGCCAAGTATCACCACAGGCTATTTTTAAAAGTGGGGGAAACTCACAAAAGTAGTGGTTGACATGGTGGTTATGGCAGAAGGACATCTGAAAGGTGTAGATAACTACTAAATTGGAGACGATGAAGCTTGAGATCCATGACGCAGCAGCCAGATTGGTGCACGTCTTCCGGCTCATGATAGTGTTGTAGTGAAGTGGTTTACAGATGGCAGCAAATCTATCATAGGCCATGACTGCAAGTATGAAACACTCTGTAGACCCCAAAGCCAAATGAAAGTGCATCTGGACAGCACATTCTAGTAGAGAGATGCTCCTGTCCTTGGCCAATGTGTTAATCAGGATTTTAGGGATCACAGTGGTAGAGAAGCAGATGTCAATCATAGAGAGATTAGTAAGAAAAAAGTACATTGGAGTGTGGAGCTTCGAATTAATCATCACCACGATGATCAGTAGAAGGTTTGAAAACAATGTTATCAAATAAATCACCAAGAAGGTGATGAAAGCAATGACCTTCAAGTAAAGAACAGTGGACAAACCAAGAAGAATAAATCTGCTAGAAGAGTGGTTGAACAGTTCCATAACATCCAAAGGAGACCCTGTCCTGGACAAGAAGTCAAAATAAAATCTTATTTGTTGACTTATATCTACATGCAAGAGCTAAGAATAATGGTCCTTGAATACTGTGTAGCCTTGTTATAATCATATCATCTTCGGTCAACTAGGAACAGTACAAAAAACATTGTACTTTGTACCTTTTTTCTGGGATGGTTTGTGCTGGCTTGTGAGATCGTTGGGTGGATTCTGGCACCTTTCAGGTCTGATATACACTTGCACTTTTTATATTATGAACTGATCCTCCCTTGATGTATGGGCTTTTGCATAGCAGATTTAAAAAGTAGATATCTTTACACTTTGGCACTTATAAATTGTATATCAGATCTTTTATACCAATACCTGCTTCCTTGATTTAACACAGACATCCATGTAATTGATACTTATCTGTCATGGTTAACGGGCCCTCTTTACAAACAGGTATTTGATTACATATACTAAAGCCTGTGGTACCTTCTTATAATATGTATGTTACATTGTTGATACCAAGGCTATGTACTACTTCACAATAGAGGAATTAACTAGTGATATATACAGAGTATGAAATTTGGCCAGACCCTTTCCAGTTATCCCTTTTTCATGTACTGTGTGGATTTCTACATGTTTTTTTTTTTTTTTTCCAAACAATATCTTTATGTGGTATCAATAAAGATATATTTTTAATTACATTTGGTTGTGATTATTGTATGGATTGGGCATACACATACTATTGATAGGTGATGTTTTAAGATTTATGTGGCCCCTTTAGGTCAGGTTATTGGTTTTTTGGTTGTATTATTGGTAACTGAAGCATTTTTCTGGACCCTGCCAGATTCACCAAAAAACGCTAGTGTATAAGTAGCCTTATCCATTAGAAATTGCGGACTCTTGATATGTGTGAGCTTAAGACATTTTGGCATGTAAAAACTCCTATATAGATAACTAAATATAAGTAGGGGGCTTATAGTAAACCTTCTAGACTAGACTCTGGTCATATTTCTCCTACATGAATTCTCCCTTTCTTATTTTACCTGTGGATTAGGCTTCTTGACGTCCAGAAATCCAATGGTGTGGTCTACAGTGCAATAGTATGAAGACAAGGACACCTGCTTGGGGTGAGCTCTTATATATCACTTTACAGACTCTCTAATTGTCCCTCAGAAATTACTGAGCCCTGAAAAATTATTTTCAAAATAATTTACCAACAGGGATTATTCTTTAATTTTTACATTTGCTTCTGTTCATTGCTTGTGTGAAAAATATAATATACATGCTGTGACACAGTGAGAGGTTTGGTCTGGGAAAACAGGTATTTTCCTCCCAGCATGTGCTGCTGGGCTGACTAATGGCCAGGTGAGGTCAAATACCGGACCGGATTTTAAGTACCGTTCCAGGTTTGGCAGCACCTGGCTGTCCTTAAATAGGCAGCTGGGCTCAGAAGCGAGGTCTCTGTGTTGGGATTGGGGGAGCCATGTGTCTGGATGAAGGCTTACTACCTGTTTTTTGCGAAAACAGGTTGGTGCTGCTATGCTCAAGGACTCTTTGAGGCAGAATTGCCGCATGATGTGAATTACCACATACACCACAAGGTGACTTTTTGTTTAATTATGACTGCTTGTTTTGTCACTTGCCTAAAGTGTGAATAAAACACTGAACTGTTTGATCCAAAGAACTTGTTGTTGCCTATATACTGCGTCCACTAATCCTGTCTACCAGACCGAAACCCCACAATTGGTGGAGGATACGTGCAAGAGCAGTGAGGCTGGCGTGAATGCCGATATTTTTGGTTTCTGCATTTTTCAGGCACAGTTGTATGTCGTACATTAAACCAGCTGTATTACAACCAGTGCCCCAAGACAAAATGGAGGCTGTTGTGAAGGCCCTCATGGAGGCTAATCTACAGCAGCGAAAGACAAAACTGCAGCAACGCAATGCTAATAAGCAGCAGCAGGAGACTAACCAGTTGCTTCTACAACACGTGATGGCTTTGCAGACAGAAGGAGCAACCCCGAGTGTCCACAATACCTAGAAACCAGTCCGTGCCACGATTCCTAAGATGACCCCTGCAGACATTGAAACCAACCTGGAGATGTACGAGAAATTGGCCATCAGGGAAAAGCTACCCCGTGACCAGTGGGCTGATGTCGTCGGTCCATTCCTGGCATTAGATTCCCAACGGGTGAATTTCGAGTCGGTTCTATAATTGGCAGGCTAGGGTCTGGATCTTTAACCCGAGTGATCGGGTTTTGGTTCTGGTGCGAACCGTGGACAGTAAATTCCTGGCTAGGTGGCAGGAGCCTTACGAGGTACTCGAGAAAATTGAAGATGTAAACGACAAGGTACACCAGCCAGGGCGGCAAAAGCCAGAGCAGGTTTACCATGTGAATTTACTCAAACCATGGAAAGATAGGGAAACCTGTACAGAAGACAGCCCGCGTCTGGGTTTTCTAGGAGAAGAGGTACCGGCCCTTCTGTCTGATGCAAGAGAGGCAGCTGCCACAGTAAAAATTGCTTCTCCTCTAAACAGACTCAGGAGGCCAGGGAGTTCGTTAGTCGGAACACGGATGTGTTCTCAGACCTCCCTGGATGCACTTCCATAATCCAGCATGACATTGTCACTGAGCCTCAAGCAAAAGGCCGATTAAAACCATACCGGGTACCCGAGGCTCGACGACAAGCCATATCAGAGGAGGTGCAGCTAATGTTGCAGCTAGACGTCATTGAGGAGTCAAAAAGTGAGTGGGCCAGTCCTATACTATTGATACCCAAGCCAGACGGGACGTTGCTGTTTTGTAACGACTTTCGAAAACTTAACAAGGTTTTCAAGTTCGATGCGTATCCCATGCCCAGGATGGATGAGATCTTCGAGAGGTTTGGACAAGCCTGGTATTTTTCTGTTTTGGACCTCACGAAAGGGTACTGGCAGGTGCCCTTAACGGAGGCTGCCAAAGAGAAAACTGACTTCATCACGCCTGAGGGGCTGTATCAATATAAGGTCTTACCCATTGGTCTATATGGCGCCCCTCGGTGCTGTACTGTCTCCGGAAGTCAACGGAGAGGAGCATCCCGTTGTCTTTCTCAGCTGTAAGCTCACCCCAGCTGAGACTTAGTACAGTATAGTGAAGAGAGAGTGCCTGGCTATCAAGTGGGCACTAGAATCTCTCCGCTATTATTTGTTGGGAAGAAAATTCCGCCTGGTGATTGACCACTCCCCTCTCAAATGGATGATCCAGGCCAAGGACAGAAATGCCCGGGTCACCCGATGGTTTATCTCCCTACAGAACTTTAAGTTTTCTGTGGAACGCAGGGCCGGCCGGTTACAGGGAAACCGGGATGCCCTTTCCCGGGTACACTGTCTGGCGTGTGTTCATCCCCTCAGGGTTGAACAAAGGGGGGGGGGGGGTATGTGACACAGTGAGAGGTTTGGTCTGGGAAAACAGGTATTTTCCTCCCAGCATGTGCTGCTGGGCTGATTTATAGCCAGGTGAGGTAAAATACTGGACTGGATTTTAAGTGACGGTCCGAGTTTTGGCAGCACCTGGCTGTCCTTAAATAGGCAGCTAGGCTCAGAGGTCTCTGTGTTGGGATCTGGGAGCCTTGTGTCTGGATAAAGGCTAGCTACCTGTTTTGTGTGAAAACAGGTTTGTGCTGCTGTGCTCAAGGACTCTTTGAGGCAGAATTGCTGCATTGTGTGAATTACCACCAATACCGCAAGGTGATTTTTTGCTTGTTTATGACTGCTTGTTTTGTCACTTGCCTAAAGTGTGAATCAAACCCTGAACTGTTTGATCCAAAGAACTTGTTGTTGCCTCTATACTGTGTCCGCTAATCCTGTCTACCAGAGCGACACCCCACAATGCATACAACATTACTGAATGGAGAAAATAGTGCTTGACTTACTAGTACTCTAATGCTACACTTAGCATAAGTTAATAAATCAGTTCTTCCAATACTGTTAAAAAGGTATTCCCATGTAAACATTTGTGGCATAATGTTAGGATATGCCATATCAGATTGCTGCTAATCCCATAACTGGACCTATCTGCCATATATAGCCAAGCCAGTGCTCGGCTATTTTAGGAACCCTACATTAAATTCAGAGGCCCCAATCTTTAGAGAGGAGCGGTTTCCTGAGGTAGGACAGGCATCTGGGGCATATCCTAGCGATATGCCACAAATGTTTAGCCGGAGATACCCCATAAATCATTGATCAATTTGCCACATTTGTTAAGAGGATAAACTGGACTACTACCTGTAGCTGTGGATCAGGCAAATCATCAAATCACAAGGAATGATTTGCTCATAAATATTTTTAGGCTTAGTCAAACAGGAGGTGGGTAGATCTTCATGCTCCATAAGAGTGCTGAGTAGGGATGAGCGGACCCGTGGATGATAAGGTCAGCCAAACCCGTTGAACCCTAAGTTCAAAGTTCGGTTTGGGTGCCCGAACTTGACCCTGAACCACAAAGAAATCAATAGGGACCCAAACTTAGGAAGCAAAATGGGAGTAAGAGCAGGACAATTGCTCGGCAAACAAATGTGGATAGGGAAATGACATAAAATAACGTAGAATAGAAAAAAATGAAAATAATAATCTTGAACCAGAAGGTGAAGGTCCAAGTTGAGTAGGAGATTGAGGAGGCAGTGGACTTGGTGGTGTAGGTGAAAGATGTGGAGGAGGGGTAAGTAGCCAACACTGTTTTTGTGGGGTTTTCTTTAATATTTTTTTTCTATCATTATTTTTCTAAATTGGCAAATGGCAAACAGAACTAACAAACTGCGCTGTAGTATAACAATGGCTGAGTGCGGCCGGTACACTTCTCTACTCTGGCATCCATGCCTGGTTCATTTTAATGAACGTGAGCTTGTCCATGTTGGCTGTGGACAGGTGAATGCGCCTGTCCGTGATCACACCCCCTGCCATGCTAAACATATGTTCGGACAATTCACTTGCAGCAAGGCAGGCCAGCACCTCCAAGGTGTAAAGGGTAAGCTCAGGCCATGTGTCCAATTTGGAGACCTAGAAGTTAAATGAGGCAGACCCATCAGTCAGTACGTGCAGATGTGTGGACATATACTCTTCCACCATGTTGCTGAAACGCTACCTCCTGCAAATACGGTCCATATCAGATGGTGGTGCTGGATGTTGTGGCGTGCTGACAAAGGTTTTCCACATTTTGGCCATGTTAACCCTGCCTTCTGAGGTGGTGCCGATGTCCCAGCTGTGTTTGGGTCTTCCTCCTCCTCCGTCTCGTACTTCCACAGCGCCCCCGCTGTCAGGTGGGAACGGCATAAGTATTGTCTGCCAGCATGCGCTTGTATTCACGCATCTTCCAATCAAACTCCAGTGATAGAAATAAGGATGGCACGTTAACCTTGTAGAGTGGATCCAGCAGGGTGGCCACCCAGTAATCAGCACACTGGTAACAATCAGGGCAACTCGGCAGTCGTTGCGCAGGCACTGCAGCATGTTCTCGCACATGTGTGCCAGGATGCCCAGTGACATTGTCTTTGTCCTTTGTATCCCCCAAACCACGCTCCAGTGATGCCAGTTGATGCCAGTGAGCTGCTTTGGGTGCCACTCTGCTGTGAACACAGTTCCTCCTTATCATCATTCTCCTCATCCAGCAAAACTGTGCCCTGGCTGCTGTTGGTTTAGAAACCCACCCTCCGTGTGAATGATCGCTGTTCCTCCTCCTCTTCCTCCTATGCCACATCCTCATTATTGTTGAGCGCGAATATTCGAATAGCGAATATTAATTGTGAATATCGCAACTTTGCCAATTCGCAAATATTACGAATATAGTGCTATATATTCGCTATATCGAATATTCGTAATTTTTTTACATCTGAACACATGATCCCTCCCTGCTTCTTTCTTGTGGGTCAATGAGTCATTGGTCCACAAGCAACTTAAGCAGGAAAGAATCATGTTTTCATATGAAAAATAAAATGAAGAATATTCAAAAAAAATGAATATATAGAAATATAGTGAATATATTCGTTATCTAGAATATTTGCATTTTTTTTCCAATCTGTACGGTCGTTTGGATACTCCTCCCCGACAAGCGTCCCCGTCACCATGGGAACACCCTGTGGGTTAGAAAATACCATTGGATCTGAGTTTTCCCTGAGATCGTGGTATATTCTAACTCACAGGTGTTCCCATGGTGACGGGAACGCTTGTCGGGAGGAGTATGCGAACAACCGTACAGATTGAAAAAAAAAAAGAACATTCTAAATAACGAATATTCGCTATATTGCTATAACTAAATTTTTTTAATATTCGTCTAATCGTCACATTCTAAATTTTAGAATATGACGAATATTCTAAGAAACGAAGTTATAGCAATATAGCGAATATTCGTGAAATACACATAGACTGCAATTTAGCTAATAGTGTAAATTTTTTCCAAATCTGAACTTCAGAAGAGACAAAAAAATTTAACTATAAAAAAAAATTATAGCACTAGATTAGTGAAATTGCAGTCTATATGTGTATTTTACGAATATTCGCTATAATGCTATAACTTAGACTTTTGGAATATTCATAATATTTCATTTCATGGAGCTGGCACAGATTGACAATGTCCTCTCCCTACAGCAGGAGCTCCACCATCACCAACACCAGCACCACCACGGACACGTCCCCTATTTGATGCTCTCCTCGTTATTATTTTTTATGTTCACCCACCAAATTGGCTGACAGACAAACAATTGTATTTCCGTGTCACGGGTGCAAATGAAGTTTTTTGCACCCCAAAAAATGGCTATAGGTCACTGACAGAATTAACAGACTGATTGACAATTGTATTTACATTTCACTGATGCAGATTAACTATTGTATTTCTATATCACTTGTGCAAAGGTGTTAGATTGTGTGAGATGGGGAAACAGCTCTCTTGAACACTGTTTTTGTGGATTAAATTAAATGTTCTGGACTGACGTTCTTCTGTTTGGCCACAAGATGCCGCTGTTCCCTAGGCACAGCCGACTGACTGCATATACATATTCATGAGAGGTGGAGTTGACAGGCTGAAGGAGAAAGAGGAAGTCACCATATTGGAAGGACACCGAGACACAGAGAGGAATGAATCCATTTACATCCAAGCGTGGGATCAACATTTTGCGACGACAGCTACAGTCAAGCTAAGCTGATCGCTGTTCAGGACCCCGAATCTGCCTAGGGGATAAGACTTCTGCCAGGAGCGCTAGTGAGAGCTGAGGAACAAATTGCCTGTTCTGCTGTACTGCCTGTTTGTTGAATAGACTGCTTGTTCGGTTCGGAGTCATCAGTGGAGACAGAGCAGACTTGGGTTGGTAAGATCATGCACGCACCTCATTGCAATATTGGTGCCTAGAGACTAGACCATGCCTGTAGTTAGCTAGTTGGGTCTCTATTATGCGTTCACAAAAGGGCTCCATAATAAAAAGAGACATTACACAGTTGAGAGCTGATGGACGTCTCACCGGCTCAATCCAGCTCATCGCTTTGCGCAGGAGTAATGCACAGGCATGTGCCATAGGACCAGTTACGGGAAGGGAAATATTGTAGTTTTCTATAAGATTGTGAACTTTTGTGTTGCACCGCAGGCCAACCCGTATCATACACCCACATAATCATTTGTGTCATTTCTAGGGTAATAAAAGGTACGGTGTGGCCATTTTAGTTGTTCCCGCCAGTAGTCAAACTAGTGCAATTCTTTCTGGCATCCATTGTAGGGCGCACAGCACAAGGGTCTCGGCCTGCGGGCTGAGTGTATGTAAATCCATGTTATGTTTCCAGAGGTTGGGGTTTGTGTTGCAGTAAAAAGCCTGTTTTGCAAAAGCAGGTGTCAGAGTTGCTTTTCTTGTTTGTGACTTCGCTGTATCCTGGGGAGCCCACCCCAGTACATGGCTTACAAGTTGAGGAACAATTATGTTTAACAGTCAGGTTGTGAATAAACCTATTAATAGTCAGAAAAGATGAACATGAAAGGGGTTTTCCCCTCTCAGACACTAGGATATGCCCCCATTCTCTGATAGGTGCAGGTCTAGGACTCCCACCTACTGTACACTGAGAACTCAGCCCCGAAAGTTGTGGACATATACATTGCTGTAGAAAGGTACGTTTCATCATGGGTATTCTTTTGCGTTTTCTTACTTTCTATTATGCATTTTAGTTTTCTTTATATATACTATTTATTCTATTATATATATATACAGTATATACCATTACAAATACTATTTACAAGATACTGGCAATAGTATAGGAGATCTCTTCTCCAAGGTGGCGTATACAGGGAGCTCTTGGTGGATGTGGCGACGTAGCTGCGGTCTGTTCTGTCGGCTCCCCCCATGCCACTCCAGAAGCGCTGTGGTATCTCCGCACCTTTAAGTGACATTGTAAGTAGCGCCTGGAGTTAATTCAGGATGGATAATCTTATTATACCGGCTATATAACATCCCCACAGTTACTGTCACCTCCTAATGAAGCATGACCGTTGAGGTTGCAAGGAAGTACCAGAGGAACAATTGATGTCTCAGCTTGGTGGCTATTTAACATTACTTATAGTATATGCACTTTATTCTGTGTTTTGAGTATACAGCTTCCTTTTTAGGGTTAGTTTAGTACTATATCTGTAGCCTTCACTTGTTTGCTATGTATTCATTTTAGCAGTAGGACTTAACTTTTGCATTATTACCACATTATTGATTTTGTGGTGCTGCACATTAGTATATTTTTGGAAGCTGCATACCTATTATTACGGTATACTATATTATACCATATATATATTTGTATAGGTTAATCATGTCCCCCTTAGATGTCGCTTCTCAAGACTAAATAAATGTAATTATTTTAATATTTCTTCATAACTAAGACCCTCCAGGCCTTTTATCAGTTTAGTCGCTCTCCTTTGTAATTTTTACAGCTCCAGGGCGTCCTTTCTTTGGACTGGTGCCGAAAACTGAACTGCATATTACAGATGAGGCCGCACCAACGCTTTGTAAAGTGGTAATATCACATCCCTGCCCCGCAAGTCCATGCCTCGATTAATGCATGACTATATCCTGGTGGCCTTAGAAGCAGCTGACTGACATTGTGCTGTTATTTAATCTACCATCTACAAGGACACCCAAATCCTTCTCTATAAGTGACTCTCCCAGTGTTACATCACCTAGGACATGTGAAGCACAGAGATTATTACTACCCAGATGGAGAACTTTACATTTATCCACATTGAACCTCATTTGCCAAGTCGATGCCCAAACTATCAGAATGTCCAAGTCAGCTTGTAGTCTTAGGACATCAGCACAGTACTACATAGCTTGGTGTCATCTTAACAAAAATAGAAATAGTGCTATTAATCCCATGCATGATATCAATAATAAATAAATGAAATAATAGGGGACCCAACACTGCACCTTGGGGTACACCACTTATTACCCGGGACCATTCTGAATAGAAATCATTGACCACAACTCTCTGGATACAGTCCTCCAGCCAGTTTTCAATCCAATTACAAACTGTACTTTCCAGGCCTATAGACCTTATTTACCTACTAAATGTCTATGAGGACCAGTATGAAAAGCCTTTGCAAAATCCAGAAACACTACATCCACAGCCGGCCCCTCTGTCCAGGCTTCTACTCACCTTCTCATAAAACCAAATCAGGTTAGTCTGATAACTTATGTCCTTGGTAAACCCATGCTGGTTATCACTTAGTCACATTCTCCTGTATATAGTCCCTTAAGAGTCCTTCAAACATTTTTCCCACAACAGAAGTTAAACTTTCTAGTCTATAACCCTTTTGGAATATGGGCACCACATTTGCCTTGCGCTAGTCACTTGGCACTGTACCAGTCCCTAGAAAATCTCAAAAAATTATAAAAAAGGCCACCGCAATGACTGAACTGAGTTCTTTAAAAACTCTTGGGTGTAATCCATCTGGACCTGGAGCCTTGTTCACTATTAACTTTTTAAACTTAGCTTGGACCATATCTAGTTGAGTATATTACTGGATGTACTAACAGCCCTGGCACCTCCTTATTTTTTTTTATTTTTTTTTTACAGATTATTAAGCCCTTTGCAGTTTTCAAAAGCCACAGCTGACCCCTCAGATTTGTATCTTTAAATACCCCCTTAATATCATTTATTGCCATTTTTACAGTAGCTTTAAGCCATGTGGGCTTTAATTTTAGCCGTTTATACTTGTTATTTACAGATAAAAATTTTGCAGTGTATTTACCCAATGTGGATTTAGAGGTCTCCCATTTATACTCTGTACTACTATGTGACAATAGATATTTCCAATAGATATTTCAGTAGATATTTTAGTCTATTCCCTGAAATGCTGCCCTCAACATTGGAAAATTGGCCTTTTTAACCCCTTAAGGACCGGGGAGTTTTCCATTTTTGCGTTTCCGGTTTCACTCCCTGCCTTCCCATAATCCTTACTTTTTAATTGTTTCATTCACATAGGCTTATTTTTTGTGGGACAAGTTGTACTTTCTAATGGCACAATTTATGGTTGCATACTGGGGCTGTGTGAGGGCTGATTTTTAGCGGGACAATCTGTTCTTTTCAGTGATACCAATTTGAAACGTGTGCGACTTTTTGATCACTTTTTATAAAAAAAATTATTAGGCAGTTGAAGTACCAAAAAATGGCAAATTGGCAGTTTCCCCCCCCCCCCCCCGTTCCCAGGGTGACAATAACTGGCAATCATTTGATTGCCCATTGTGTTCATTGATGGCTATATAGACATCATTAAACACTTCATTTGCACTATACCAATACAATGCTGCCACCTAGTGGCCTGAATTGGTATATTCCTGAAATTCCTGCTTGAGGCTTCGGGCTATTTCAGTAACAGGTTCCCCGATCTCAGTCGGAGACCGCTGTTACCGAAGCAAAAGCGCAAAACTTCCGCTTCTGGACTGAGAAAATTCCATGGTCACATTTGACCATGGCATCTAAAGGGTAAAATGTATGATCAGCCTTATGGCTAATTGCATACATGTGCCGCAGGTCTATGCTTTTTAAAATGTCAGAATCCCGAAGGCTATAGCGCCCTCTGGACGTGCAAGCAGGCGCCATGTTTAGAGAACGGACTTCCGCCATGTATATATACGACGGAGGCCCTTAAGGGGTTAAAATTCAAGGTTTTTGCACTTCCAGTCAGGATTTGCTTTTTACACTTCAAGGGGAAAGAATTGTTTTGTGGACACTATTTGTCACGGATGGTGTAACAGAAAACAAGAAGTTACAAATAAGGATCGGACTGGCTTGATCCAAAACTAAGGAACAAAAGGGTGACCCCTATTTAAGCCCTGAAACTCTCCCTGTCTTCTCAGCCCATGAAAAGATCTCTATGATAGAAAATTGCATGCCCTCGTGCCTCGACTGTATGACACCTGAACACCCTATAATAGTGAGGGGACACGACCACCGGCTCCCTACACTTAATATGGAGGGAGTCAGGGTCACCTAGGATCAAGCAAACAGGAAAACACAAATCAATGAACAGACTTATCTGTAGAAGGATCAGTTGTAGCATCCAGCATGTACACACTCCAGGAAGTTGTATAAACCGCAAAGTGATGCAGTATGGGAAGGGATTTAAGGGGATGCAATCAGTGCAACTACATGATAGCTGAGAGAGGCTAACGAGATGACAAAATGAAAGCAAAACAAAAGAACCTCAAGCAGGAGGTTCTGAAGAACGTCTATCAGAGCTTCTCAGATGTCTGGTGGTGACACTATTACAGCTTTGCATCATTAGAAATTACCAGATCTAGCAGAGCATCGCCCCTAGTAGAAGCTTCTACAAACTGGACCATAAAGTGGTCCTACAGCAAGTTGAGGAATTTCCTGCCTTTTGCAAATGAGACCGAACCATGACACCAATCAATATCTGGGAAGATAAAATCTCCCATATAACCACTGTATCAGCCTGTGCAGCCTGCTCTGTTTGATTATACATCTGAACTTGTATCTTCTTGTGATGTTAGGGAGTTTGTAGATTATATCATGCATAGTTATTTCAGTTTACTGCCCTTAGTAATTCCACCCTTTAGGTTTTAACAATGTCCTCTTTCACGCTTGTCTTCATATCACTCCACACATAAAGGCACACACCTCCACCTTTTTTATTGGCCCTGTCTTTCCTAAACAATGTAAACCCTGAAGATTAACATCCGAGTAATATGAAGAGTCCAGCCATGTCTCAGGCTCACCAACTACATCTACGTGTTCCTCTAATACCATAGACTCTAGCTCCCCCAATTTGCTTACTAGGCATTTGTGAACATACATCTTAAGTTACTATTTAATTTTCCACATTCAGTTCCAGGAAAGTGAATATTTGAGTTTGTTTTATATTGTGGGTTTATAACAGGTTCATATTACCAGCAGCTCTTTTATTCATGGGTATACATACAGATTTGCCCAGTCACCTCCTTACTTTCCTCACTAACCAAAGCCCCTTCTGAAACCCCACTGTCCCCTCCTATATCCCACTCTTTATCTACTCTTTCTACCCCTTTATTGGTATGACCCCTTTCCTTCGAACAGATTCTAGTTTAAAAGCTCCTCCAGCCATCTAAACATTTTCCCCCCAGCACAGCTACACCCTCCCCATTTATGTGCAGCCCACCCCTACACCGCTGAACGTTCATGCAGCCAACATTAAATTAAATTTTGTTATTCTAATAGTAACATTAGTAGTGAAAATGGGTTTACAAGTTTTTAAATTCCACAGGTTTCCAAGAATTAATTCTTTAGATACATCTGCTGTACATGTACAACGAATGTCAGGACAGAAGATGTTTGGTTGCTATTGCAACCTGTGGCCTTCAGAAGGCCCTAAGGACTGTCACAGGAAAATTCCTTAATAGGAACTTACTGATTCTTCCATAGATTACAATCGGGGGACTTAAACAAATGCAAAAATAAATAGTCCATCAAAAATCTAAAAAATCTAAAATCAAAGCACCAAGTCTGATTTGTTGGCATCAAAGCTGTGCTTAATTGATCAATGCTTTTCTAATGGCTTCTTTAATATCCTTGTTCCTAACACTGTAGATAATAGGATTTAACATTGGAGTCACAACTGTGTAGAAAATGGCCACCACTCTGTCCTGCTCTGCAGAAGAAGCAGATCTAGGGTGTAGATGCATAAACATGATGGTACCATAGTAGAGAGATACCACTAGTATGTGGGAACCACATGTCGAGAACACCTTTTGCCGCTCTTTATTAGTACGTATCTTTAAGACAGTTATAAAAATGCAAAGGTAAGATAAAATAATTAACAAAAAGGAACCAAGAACAACTATAGCAACTGAGATGTACTCTGCTAACTCATTGAGCCAAATATCTTGGCAAGAAAGTCGGAATAGTGAAGGCATTTCACAGAAAAAGTGGCTGATGAGGTTGGACTTACAGTACGGGAGTTGAAAGGTTAGAAATGTGAGAATAAATGAGATTATAAAACTCATAATCCAACATCCAGTGACCAGACTTACGCACAGCCTCCAGTCCATGATTGCTCTGTAATGTAATGGTTTACAGATAGCAGTATATCTGTCATATGCCATAACGGCAAGCAGAAGACATTCAGTGCCACCAAGAGCCAAATGAAAATATATCTGTGTTGCACATTCCACAAAGGAAATACTTCTGTCCTTGGATATTGCGTTAAATAAAATTTTAGGGACTACTGCTTAGGAAAAGAAGATGTCAATCATCGAGAGGTTACTTAAGAAGAAGTACATGGGGGTCTGAAGTCTGCGGTTAAGTGCAACAACAATTATCAACAGGAGGTTTCCCGATAGGGTTATCATGTACATCATAGAAAACATCAAGAAGAAAACTATCTGAAGATAAAAAATATCTGACAGCCGCAGAAGGATAAAAGTTCTTACCAACGTTTGGTTTCCTTTGTCCACAGCAATGTCCAACATAATTAACTTTTTTTTGGAGGGTGGAATTCTAAACTGACCTAACTTAAAAACAATTATGACCTTTCAGGTTGATGTACAAAGAGCTAATTTTGTGGTGAACTCTACTTAAAAAGATCAAGGTCGTTATGGCAGTGGAATGAGATCACAGAAATTCTAAAAATCTATTATTATTCCCAAGTTCGGCATACGATGCTAATGATAAGTCTTACTTTTGATTAGTTTAAAAACAATAAAATACTTGAAAATCAAAAAGTACAAAACACTAAAGAATATGAAAACAGAAGAAAGAACACGTTACGGTGTACTTCCAAGTTGCCACAGGGTGATAAAGATTAAAAATCAACTGGAGTATGCCAACATACTGATTGACGTGGTCTTAGAAGATACCAGTGGTAAAGATAAATTCCCGATGGTAGATTTCTCCACCGGTAAGTCTGATAGATAGTACTGGTCATGACCATTTCTGTAGACATATGCCATGTCAATGAAGCCATGGATGCATCTATTTCAGATGGGGGTTTTAAATACTATTCCTTAACTATTTTCTCCCAATGAGCTCAGTCCAATTAAAATGTTCCAATTTGAGAACTCAACTACTTGTGCACTTTGTCTTTGGAGAGAGGCCATTGAAATAAATTCTTTAGGGCCTTCGTTGTCTTAGTTTGAAAAGTTATACATGTAAAACAAAGTTAACAAACATTGGTGAACAATCAAAATAGAAATATTGTTTAAGAAGTTTTAAGAAAATGTAAAAGTTTATAACATGTTCTACCAGTGCCGCACTGAGCTGCAGAACATAACTTACGCCTCAACGCCATGCATGTGAGGCCCTCTGATCAGGCAGATGCAGGAGCTGCGCCCGCTCTATTAGCTGCAGGGGCCCAGCAGTCAATAACAGCGGACCCTGCTGTATCCACCAGGATCAATGAAAACACTGATGCCGGTGTATTAACCATATATATGACGCGATCAATGTTGACCACAGAATGTACGACAAACAGGCATCAAAGTGTGCCAGCTACGGAAGCCTATGAGACCCAGCCCCCATGAAGTCCTATAGTGGGACAAGAATAAAACAAAATGAAAAAAAAAGTGATGTACATCATACAAAATTAAAATTTCAAGTAAAAAAATGCCGCTTTCTGATAATAGTCCTATAAAATAAAAAATAAACAAAAACAGACATATTAGGTATAGCCATGTCCGTAATGACCAGCTTTATGAAAATATCACATGATCCGACCTGTCAGTTGGACGCCGTAAAAAAAAACTAAACAAAACTATGCCAAAACAGCCATTGTTTTTTTTTTTCGCCCATTATCTCACACCGTCAGGCCGGGCTTGAGGCTCATTGTCACCAACCACTCATCGGTCTGTTGTTCCATGCCCGTCCACAGCTCCCGCGCGGTGTGTGTTTTTCCCCACAAACTGATGAGTTTAAAAACTGCCTGCTGTCGTTTCCCCCTGGCTGTGTTGAAGTTGGTGGTGAAGGTGTTACGCTGACCGGATGAGGAGGCGGTAGACGAGGAAGCCGAGTAGGAGGAGGAGACAACAGGAGGAAAAGAGAAATGTCCTGCAAATCCTTGGTGGTGGAAGGACATGCGCCAAACTGCTATCCGCCTCAGGCCCAGCCGCCACTGCATTTACCCAGTGTGCAGTTAGGGAGATATAACATCCCTGCCCGTGCTTATGTGGACCTTACCTAAGATAGCGTTGCTCAGTGCACACCTAATTTTGTCCCCCACTAGGTTGTGCAGGGCAGGGATTGATCACCTGGAAAAGTAGTGGTGGTTGGGTACCACGTACTGTGGGACAGCCACCGCTATAAGGTTTTTAAAAGTCTCAGTCTAAACCAGACTGAATGACAGCATTTCAAAGGCCAGGAATTTTTTTGAAATGCTGGCATTCAGGGTCAGGGATCGTGGGTGGGTAGGGGGTTACTTCCTCTTTCTCTCCAGTGTTTGGGAGATGGACAGCTGAACGCTTTCATGGGACAGTGTGGAGATGCTTGGTGACGGTGACGGAAGTGGTGCCATTGCTGTCACATCCTCTGTTTGCAGGGTGACAGGTGCCACTGTCACTCCAGAGGGGGAGGAAGAGGCTGAGGCTGCAGCAGAAGAGGGAGCCGAGGAGCCTGAGATCTTTCGTGGTTTTTGAGGTGTTTACTCCACTGCAGCTCTTGCTTTGCATTTAGAAGCCTGGTCATGCAGGTGGTGCTCAGGTTTAGAACATTTATGCCTCGCTTCAGGCTCTGATTGCACAGCGTACAAACCACTCACGTCTTGTTGTCAGCACATTATCTGAAGAACTGCCACGCCATGGAACTCCTTGGAGCTGGCTTTGTTGTGCTCGGTCCCTGGGTGCGGTGGGCAGTAGCAGGCATACTGGCTAGGGGATGGCCACTCTGCTTTTGCACACTGATTCCTCTTTTGCTGTGAGGCTGGTGCTGTTTGACCACCACCTCTCCCTCCGAACTGCACATGTCACTCGCATAACCTTGATTCCATGTGGGGTCTAGGACCTCATCATCCTTCATATCATCTTCCACCCACTCTTCACCCCTGCCCTCCTTGCCGGTCTGAACACTGCATAAAGCCGCAGCAGTTGGCACCTGTGTTTCATCATCATCAGAGATGTGCTGCGTTCCGGTGGTCCTCCCATGTCCACATCCTGAAACATAAGTGGTTGGGCATCGGTGCACTCAATCTCTTCCACTTCTGGGGCAGGGCCCACTGAACTAACAGATGGATTAACTATATTATTTTCCTTGTCACATATGCAGTGCAGGTGTACTTCACACAATAAATGGGTATATGACGTGCACCTAACTAACAGACAGATTCACTATTATATTTGTGTGTCAGGGGTACAAGGTAAAAGTATTCCAGAGTTATTACCACATAAGGGTGTCTACACATCTGGCAGATTTTGTGGCAGAAAATCCCAAGACTGAAAATCAGTTCCATTCATTTGAATGGAGCAGTAAGCACATGGATTTCTGGAAGCCCCATTAAAGCCTCTCTTTCTCCGGATGTGTTGTGTGTGCATTGCGGGAAACCCGCGCGAGTAGGCACGCAATTGCAGTGCAATGCTTTTTGTACGCACATGAGAAAAAACTGAATGTTGTACCCAGACCCGAACCTGGACTTCTTCACTGAAGTTCGGGTTTGGGTTAGGTGTTTTATTCATTTTATTATTTTCCCTTATACAGAAACATGGTTATAAGGGAAAATAATAGCATTCTGAATACGGAACGCATACAAAAATGTGGATTGAGGGATTAAAAAATAAAAAAGTTAACTCACCTCATCCAATTGATCATGCAGCTGGCATCATCTTCTTGCTTCTTCTTTCAGGACCTGCAAAAGGACCTTTGATGATGTAATCACGCTCACAACGTGGTGAGTGCGGTGACGTCAGCGCAGGTCCTGCTGGATGAGGATAGCTGTTCCTTTTGCGCCGTCATCCCCTGCTGCATGAGCGTCAGTGTCTGTTCTAGCATAAATATGAGATTGTTCATGCCACAGTTGTCAATGCTGGCAAACTTTGTGGCATCCTCGAAGGGCTTTAGCACCCGACAGGCATCCCTGATCAGCCGCCGCTGTCTGATCCCCAAGTAACACATCCTCCCCGCAGAACCGGCTTGGTGCATGACAAAACTATTCATGGCATTCTGGTGCTTATACAAAAGCTCAAGCATGTGAAATGTTTAATTGATTAAATGGTGTAGCAGCAGACCGTTCTGTAGTTGCAAGTCCAGGAGAGTGTTTCAATCCACATAACAATGGCTGAAATGTGAGGACAGTCTCCTAGACAGTGCACAAGCCAATGAAATTAGAAAAAAATTGTTGCACCACTATGTTAATGATGTTTACAATGCGTTATTTCCCCCAGATTCACGGCGGCCCCAATGTTTGCGTCAATCGTCACTGACTACACGGTTCGAGTCGACAGGCTGATGATTTCTTCATAGCCGTGCTTTTAGACCCTCACTATCAAAGTAAAATTTGTCAATGTTTTCTTGTTGCCAAAAGGGAGGCTAGAGCCCCTCTCTCTGCCCCAACACAGTCACCCACCTGTCACGGATGGTGTTGCAGAAAGCTGGAACTTTAAAAATAAACATCCGACTGGCTTGATCCCAAACTAAGGAGCATATGGGTGAGCCCTATAAAACCCCTAGAGCTCTCCCTGACTGCTATGCCTATGCAAAGGTCTTAATGGTAGACAATTGCATGCCCTCGTACCTTATACTATGTGACACCTGAAAACCCTACAATAGTGAGGGGACACGACCACCATTTCCCTGCACTTAATACGGACGGAGTCAGGGTCACCTACAATCAAGCCAGCAAGAAAATACAAATAAAGGAAACAGACTTATCTGAGGAATCAGGAGCAGGAGCCTCCAGCAGTGAACACAATCCAGGAAGAAGTATAAACCGCAAAGTGAGGCAGTATGGGAGGGAATATAAAGGGAGACAATCAGTGCAAATAGATGACAGCTGGGAGAAGGAAAGGAGATAGAAAGTGAAACCAAAACAAAGAACATCATACAACAGGTAGAGAAGAATGTCTGCCAGATCTTCTCACAGAGCTGTCGGTAACACCACCTTTCTCTGACTTCCGCTACCACAAGCAGTCTGGACAGCAGCAATACCGGGCGTTCATTCGCTTCGCGATTTGGGTGTGTATTCTGCTACCACAAGCAGCAGCAGCCAGTTCAGTATCATCAGCATGATGGAGCAATTTTTTCAAGCGCCACACCAGGCTGACACTAATAGAGGTCTACTACTTCAATACCCAGGTTCAGTCCTACCAGCTTTTTGTTAATGTATACTGTGTACCCTGAGACATGGACATATGGGCAGGTAGACTGGAAGAGTGGCCCAAACTAATCCAGTATGCTCTCTCTGTTATTTCTTGCCCAGCCTCCAGCGTCATCTCAGAGAGGGTTTTCAGCGTAGTATGGGGAATTGGGACACCCAAATGTTTGAAGTTGTCCTTCACCAGTGTCCAAAATAGAATTTTTTGTCAAAATGAATGAGACAGACTGAAGCTAATGAATAGATTTGCCCTAGCTGACAGTGCCCAATCATGCCGCTGTCTGCTGGCATAATATCATGTTCTGCACAGTATATTGACTGCTGCTACTGCCACCGTCATAACACTGCCGCTGTCTGCCTGCCTACCATCATATTCCGTACCATATAATGGCTGCTGTCACTGCCACCACTGCCAAAAAGCTAATATCCCTGCCACTAATCCTCAGGGATCTGCCCCCATTGAGGCATGATTTTTGGACACTTGGTGCCAACAAGTCACAGTTTTTTTGCCTTCGATAAAGTACAATTTTTGGAAGCTTTGCAATATGACGAAGCATAACACATGTGCCCGCGTGGTGTGTTTTCAAACACACTGTATGTAAACGGCTTCAACCACGTGTTTAGCTATAGCTATGTATGTCAGAGTCTCTCTGATATTATTTGCTATTGCTGTCATTGTGTTCTAAAGCTTAAAAGCGGGATGGGAGATTACAAAAATGTGTAAAAAATTAACAAAAGGAGATAACATCTTTAAATTAAAAATTGATTCCTAGGAGATTGACAGGTGTTATATACCAATTTTCAAGGCAATTAGGGCCACTTCAATTCACAACATCACACAAATTCGGGCATAAACCGAATTAAAGTTCAGGGGAATTTTGATTTCAAACTCTGCAATAGAGAGAGATTTTTAAGCTATTAATGTAATATTTTTCAGAAAGAAAAGATGTGCACACATCACTCGGATGACCTGGAGGCCATGTGAGGTCTAGGACCTCATCAATTTTCACATCATCTTCCACCCACTCCTCACCTCCTCCCTACTTTCCGGTCTGCACACCGCAGAAAACCGCAGCAATTGACACCTGTGTTTCGTCATCATCATCAGAGACGCGCTGCACCAGAGGAAGATGTTTCATTTGGGCGCGTAGCTGGTACAGATTGACAACGTCCTCTCCCTACAGCAGGATCTCCACCAGCAGCACCACGACCATGTCTCCTATTTGATGCGCTCCTAAATTTTTTTTTTTTACAGTTACCTACCAAATTGGCTGACAGACAAACAATTGTATTTTCATGTCACGGGTGCAAATTAAGTGTTTTGCATCCCAAAAAATGGCTATAGGTCACTGACAGAATTAACACACTGATTTACAATTGTATTTACATATCACGGATGCAGATGAGGTGTACCTCCTTCCCAAAAAAGGCTTTATGTCACCGCAACAATTAACAGACTGATTACTTGTCCTATAACAGTTGAGCGGATGAAAATGCAGTGTTCTGAAGCCCCAAAATCTGTTGATGTCACTGACACAATTAACAGACTGACTATCTATTGTAATAATATTTCCGTGTCACGGATGCAGATGCTGTGTATCTCTTCCCAAATAAGGCATTATGTCACCGCCACAATTAACAGACTGATTAAATCTACTATAACAGTTAGACTGAAGAAAATTCAGAGTTTCGAACCCCAAAAATGACTTTAGGTCACCCACAGAATTAACAGTCTGATTAACTATTGTATTTCTATATCACTGGTGCAAAGGTGTTGGATTTGTCATGACAGATAGGTAAGCGGAGAAATAACCAAACACGGAAAAAACAAACAGAACAAACTGTCAAGGAACCATGAACCAGACGTACAACAAGAGATAAGTGGAAATAAGAAGGCTTTATTCAAAATAAAGCTGTAAGGCAAAAGTCCAAGCAGATGGCTAAACCGAAGCAGGGTCTTGCGAAGCCAGAAGCCGGAACCAGAAGGGTAGTCAGACGAAGCCAGGATCAGGAACCAGCAGGGTAGTCAGACGAGGCCTGGATCAGGAACCAGCAGGGTAGTCAGACGAAGCCAGGATCAGGAACCAGAAGGGTAGTCAGACGAAGCCAGGATCAGGAACCAGAAGCAGCAGCAGTCTTAGAAGCATGTGAACACAGGAGGACCAAGCAGGGAACTGAAGCCACAGACCTCCTATATATATGAGCTAGGCATCCAGCTCCTCCCAGTGGGAAGGAGAAGCCGCAGGGTGGGAGGCTACAAGAAACCCAGAAACCAAGATGGCCGCCAGCACATGTCAAACGAAGGAGGACAGCAAGAAGGTTAGACCATGACAGTACCTCCCCCTCAAGGGCCCCTCCTCCGCGGAGTAAAGAACGGTTTCTGAGGGAAGCGTGCGTGGAAGGCTCGGAGCAAGGCAGGAGCATGGACATCTGCGGAGGGAACCCAGGAACGCTCCTCTGGACCATAACCACGCCAATGGACCAAAAACTGCACCCGACCGCGGACCAGGCGTGAGTCCAGGATATTGTTCACCTCATACTCCTCACGATTGCCCACTTGGACCGGACGAGGCCGAGGAACCGAGGAAGTGAAACGATTACACACCAGTGGCTTCAACAGGGAGACATGAAACACGTTGGAGATCCGCATGCCAGGAGGAAGCGCGAGGGCATAGGCTACCGGGTTTACCCTGCGAAGCACTCGGAAGGGACCAACAAAGCGAGGCGCCAGCTTGGGAGTGGGCACTCGAAGGTTGAGGTTGCAGGTGGACAACCATACGCGGTCTCCGACCTGGTAGGAAGGAGCGGGCGCTCGTCTGCGATCAGCCTGGAGTCTCTGGCGCTGCGCAGAGACCTCAAGGGACCTCTGGATCTGGACCCAAGAAGCACGTAGGACGGAAAGGTGATCCTCCACAGCCGGAATATCCTGGGGAGAGAATACCTCCGGTAACACGGCAGGTTGAAACCCATAATTGGCCATGAAGGGAGACGTCCCAGAGGAAGAGTTCACCGCCGTGTTCCTGGCAAACTCAGCCCAAGGCAGGAGGTCAACCCAATTGTCTTGGTGATCGGAGACATAGCAACGAAGGAATTGCTCCAAGGCCTGATTGGATCGTTCTGCGGCCCCATTGGACTGAGGGTGGTAGGCCGAGGAGAAGGAGAGATGAATCCCCAACTGGGAGCAAAAGGCGCGCCAGAACCTGGACACAAACTGACTCCCCCGATCCGACACAATCTCCTTGGGCAAACCGTGCAACCGGAAGACCTCCCTGGCAAAAATCGAGGCCAACTCTTGTGCAGAGGGTAACTTCTTGAGAGGAACACAGTGGCACATTTTGGAAAACCGATCCACAATCATGAGAATGACCGTATGGCCTCGGGATGCAGGGAGGTCCACAATGAAATCCATCCCCAGGTGTGACCAAGGACGCTCCCCGGTGGCTATGGGTTGCAAAAGGCCCAACGGAAGGTGCCGAGGGGACTTACTCTGGGCACAAACGGAGCATGCCGCTACATTCGCGGCGATGTCGGAACGTAGAGAAGGCCACCAGAACAGACGTGAAACAGCCCAGGACAGCTGATTCTTTCCAGGATGCCCGCGGCCTTGGAGTTATGGTAGGTTCGCAACAACCGAGTGCGCAACTCCTCAGGCACAAAACATCTGCCGTTGGGTCTCCCAGAGGGAGCACCAGATTGAGCCGCCAAAATCTGCTCACCCAGGGGAGAGGTCAGGCTGGTGCGAATAGCGGCCAGGATCTGATTCGGAGGTATGACCGAAGTCGGAATCGACTCCTCCCCGGACAGCTCGGAGTACTGCCGTGATAAGGCATCCGCTCTGATGTTCTTGGAACCGGGTAGGTAGGAGACCACGTAATTAAAACGTGACAAGAACAGAGCCCATCTGGCCTGACGTGGTGTCAATCTCTTGGCCTCAGAGAGGTAGGTCAGATTCTTGTGGTCCGTCAGGATGAGAACCGGAACCACCGAGCCCTCGAGCAAGTGCCTCCATTCTTTAAGGGCCTGCACGATGGCCAATAACTCCCTGTCACCAATCTGATAGTTGCACTCCGCGGAAGACAGTTTCCGGGAGTAAAACCCACAAGGAAGCAGAGGACCCTCTGGTGTTCTACGCTGAGACAGGAGGGAGCCTACTCCCGTCTCAGACGCGTCCACCTCGAGGACAAAGGGCAACCCAGGGTTGGGATGCGACAGAATCGGAGCCGACACAAAGGCGGACTTTAGAGCCTCAAAAGCTTGGATGGCCTCGAGCGGCCAGACCTGGGGATTACTGCCCTTCCTGGTCAGATCCGTGAGAGGCTTGGCTAGCATGGAAAAGTCCCTGATGAACTTCCGATAATAATTGGCGAAGCCCAAAAAGCGCTGCAGGGCACGAAGCCCACTGGGCTGGGGCCACTGTAAGACAGCCGAAACCTTCTCAGGATCCATGGAGAACCCCTCAGCGGAAATGATGTAACCTAAGAAGGTTACCTGGGATCGGTGAAATTCGCATTTCTCAAGCTTACCGAACAGCTTGTTCTCTCGTAAGCGTTGCAACACTCGTCTGACATCCAGAATGTGGGCCTCCATGGATTCAGAATATACCAAGATGTCATCCAAATAGACCACCACACACTGCTGCAACAGGTCACGGAAAACATCGTTGATGAATTCCTGGAAGACTGCGGGCGCATTGCACAACCCAAAGGGCATAATCAAGGATTCATAATGACCGGTCCTGGTGTTAAACGCGGTCTTCCACTCATCGCCCGCCTTGATCCTTACCAGGTTATATGCCGCCCTCAGGTCGAGTTTGGTAAAGACCGTGGCCCCTTTGAGGCGATCGAACAGCTCGGAAATCAAGGGTATCGGGTAAGCGTTCTTGATCGTGATGCGATTGAGACCCCTGTAGTCGATGCAAGGCCTCAACTCACCGCCCTTCTTTTTCACAAAGAAAAATCCAGCCCCTGCCGGGGACGAGGATTTGCAAATGTGTCCGCGTGAAAGCGCCTCCCTCACGTACTCCTCCATGGCCTCATTCTCCGCTACCGACAGTGGATAGACTTTGCCACGAGGAGGAACGGCACCAGATTGTAACTCTATGGCACAATCGTATGGGCGGTGCGGAGGTAGGGCAACCGCACGCACCTTATCGAATACTTCCCGGTACTCCTCGTATTCATGAGGCAACAGAGAGTCCGAGGAAGTACACAGCAACTTGACAGGCCCATGGATGCAACTAGCCCCACACTGCGGTGACCACGAGAGGATCTCGGCCGATCTCCAATCGAAAGTCGGATTATGCTTCTGGAGCCAGGGGTACCCCAAGACCACCGAGTAGTGTGGAGACGAAATAACCTGGAGACAGACCGACTCTCTGTGAACGGCACCAATGGCCATCCCCACTGGAAGGGTCTCCTGAGTCACGTGTGGCGGCAGAAGGGGTCTGCCGTCTATCGCCTCAAGAGTCAGTGGGGAACCTCGAGGCTGCAGAGGAATGGAATTGGCGGCAGCGAACACACTATCAATGAACAAACCACCAGCACCAGAGTCCACCAACGCCTGGGTCGTCACCGAGCCCCCGACCCAGGAGAGAACAACAGTAATCAGTGGTTTGTCAACACGGGAAACCGGGGACGAGGAGACTCCACCCAAGATCTGCCCCCGACAGGATCTCAGGTGCGAGCGTTTCCCGGACGGTTCGGGCATGCCAACCGAAAATGCCCACCGAGACCACAGTACATGCATCGGCCCTCGCGTCTCCGGCGTACCCTCTCCCCCTCGGACAGGCGAGCAAACCCCAGCTGCATGGGTTCACCCCCAGACAAGTCATCCCCAGGAGGCGTGGGAGGAGAGGGAGGCACGGGTGGGACAGCAAACGTAGGCGCCAATCTGTTAGAAGACCTCCGCAGGCTCTCCTTAAAGGAAGGTCTCTCCCTGAGTCTGGTGTCAATCAAAATCACGAAAGAAATAAGGGACTCGAGCTCCACTGGTAGGTCCTTAGCTGCAACCTCATCCTTCAAGGCATCCGAGAGACCATGAGAGAAAGCAGCGACCAGAGCCTCATTATTCCAGCCCACCTCTGCTGCCAGGGTACGAAACTCAATGGCGTATTCAGCTACGGATCGTGAGCCCTGTCTGATGGACATAAGGAGCTTCGCAGCAGAGGCAGCACGAGCCGGCACATCGAATACCTTCCGAAGAGAAGCAACAAAACCGGAAAACTCGGCAACCACCGGATTGTTGTTCTCCCATAAAGGGCTGGCCCAGGCCAAGGCCTTGTCCGAGAGCAGCGAGATCAAGAAGCCCACCTTTGATCTCTCAGTAGGAAAGGCATGTGGCAGCAACTCGAAATAAATGCCCACCTGGTTAAGGAAACCTCGGCACTGAGTTGGCTCTCCCCCAAAGCGCTGTGGAAGGGGGGCAGAACCGGTCATACCCCGAAACACCGCAGGCGCAGCAACAGGTGTCGAGGTAGACTCTGGCGCAACAACCGGAGCGGCAGTAGGAGCGGGCCCAGGAGCGACAACCGACCCATCGGCAACGGAAGCTAAATGAGCCGTGCGTTCAAGCAGGGTTTGCAACGCCACAGCGAACCGACCCAACAGGTGATCCTGCTGATCAAGTCTGGCAACCAGCGTAGGTAGCGAGGATGGCCCTGTACCGTCAGAATTCATGGCTTGGTCCTAATGTCAAGGAACCATGAACCAGACGTACAACAAGAGATAAGTGGAAATAAGAAGGCTTTATTCAAAATAAAGCTGTAAGGCAAAAGTCCAAGCAGATGGCTAAACCGAAGCAGGGTCTTGCGAAGCCAGAAGTCGGAACCAGAAGGGTAGTCAGACGAAGCCAGGATCAGGAACCAGCAGGGTAGTCAGACGAGGCCTGGATCAGGAACCAGCAGGGTAGTCAGACGAAGCCAGGATCAGGAACCAGAAGGGTAGTCAGACGAAGCCAGGATCAGGAACCAGAAGCAGCAGCAGTCTTAGAAGCATGTGAACACAGGAGGACCAAGCAGGGAACTGAAGCCACAGACCTCCTATATATATGAGCTAGGCATCCAGCTCCTCCCAGTGGGAAGGAGAAGCCGCAGGGTGGGAGGCTACAAGAAACCCAGAAACCAAGATGGCCGCCAGCACATGTCAAACGAAGGAGGACAGCAAGAAGGTAAGACCATGACACAAACGACTAGACCCAAAATCTATGGAGAAAAGGGTCTCCTCCTAGCGATCCCTAAAAGCTTTCCCTAAACTGCTGTGCCCATGTGTATACCCTTAGGGTGGATATGCACATGCCCTCGTGCCTAAACCTAAACACCCTGGGCAAACCCTAAGCAGCAGGGAAAAGGGAAGAGGCAACCTGCTTCTTCAAACCAGGAGGAAGCAAGCGTCTCCCTAGAGGCCTAGATAAAACACAAAGGGAAATAAAGGAGAAGACTTATCTTGAGCAGATCTGGAGCAGACGATCCACCACAAATCAAGAGCTCCCAGGAAAGAACTGTAACCCGCACGGGGATAAATAGCCTCACTAACAATGAAACCCATGTAGACCTGAGGGAAGGTGGATCTAGCTCAAACCCAAATCAAAACAAACAAAAAAGTTAGACATGTGCAGCCAGTCTGACAGATCTCTGCACATTCACAAGGCAAGGCGTGACAGGATTTTACCCACAAAAAATGCCCACAGAGTAATTAAAAACAATAGAAGCCTAACACTCTCCCTGCCTACAGCAGCGTCCTGTTCCTACCACATGATTCGGCATTTATGCATGCACGGTCACATGGTGCGCCGGCCAATCACAGCCATGCCAATACTAGATATGACTGTAATGGCTTCCATGGTCACATGGTGCGCCGGCCAATCACAGCCATGCCAATACTAGATATGACTGTAATGGCTTCCTAGGGCCTACAGCTTAAAAGCTTGTTGATAGGCTGCGGGGCAGCCTTTCAACAAGCTTTATTTAAAATCCGAACAACAAACATGGACTTTGGCGCCAATGTCCATCTTCGGGTGCCTGGACACCTTAATGCTCGGTACGAACCAAAACAGCATGGTCTGGGTTTACACATCCCTAATAGCAATAAAAATCAATAATGTAGCATTATTTCTCATTTTAAGTTGGGTTATGGGGGAGTGACAGTGATAGAACCAGTAAGCCTTATGATCATGAAACACTATCTGTCACAAACTCGGGGGGGGGGGGGGGGTTTAAGAGCCTCTCTATGCCCATGACTCGGAACATTTTAGTTGATTTGTCATATGTTTGAACAAAATGGCGTGCTACATTAGATATATTCCTGTTTGGATAATTTTGGTTTGAAATGCCATTAAAATGTTCCAGGATGTGGGTTTTTAATTTTCTGGAGGTGGACCCTATGTGGCATTTCTGACACTCCAAACACATGATCATGTTACAAAAAACCTTTCTGCGTCAACAACATGACAGATCTATTGCGGTTTTACTGGGAGGGAATAGGCTGGGTGAGAGGATATTACCTAGAGATGGTGGGCATTTGGAGACCACCTGACAGCACAAAATCACCATCCATCAATATGGAAAAGTATTTGTGTAGAATACTTTTTATTTGTTCAAGTTACTATATTGTAAAACTACTGTTGGCCTCATATCATTGATCTTATTTGTTTTTTCTTGCAATAATTCAGATTGTGACTTGTTGGCTACAATATTTCTGGCTCTTGACGGTTGCCAATTCTTATATCCCACTGACTCACCATGCCCTCACTCCACCACCCATTAGTCAGAGTACAAATAATATCTCTACTGTCCTTTAGGAAGCCTGGTAGTCTGTAGACCTGAGGTTGTAACAGAATGTCCAACCATCCCCCCGATCCCACTGACAATAGGTCTCATTGGGGCTCAGTAGTGAATTTATGTATCTTAGGTAGTGCATGAAGTTTGGGGGTCACTGGTTCAGCCACATCCAAATAATCTGCAACCTCCCAGGGACATTCCCTTCATTAACAATTGTGCATGGGATTCTGAGGGATCATGTCATAAATAGAGGTATCACTTAGCATTTTATACACACCTCACAGCTCATGACAACCATCGTGCCTTCCTAATTGGCCATCTCCACCATGATATTATCCATAGCTTGTAATTATTTAAAAGCAAGAAATTGCTTGTGGTAAAGATTGTGATAAGAGGGGGCCGAATTGTTACTGTAATAACCTCAGATCCCGCTCCACTGATTCCTGGAATTTATTCATGGAGGTAGTTCTGGATTGTGATGGATAAAATTGAGGGTTTGACATTTTGAAGTACACTACCTGGTTCACATCTTTTATGATATCCTGACTCTGCAGTTCAGACAGCTGTAGAATAGCCCTCTCTTCTGCAAAGTTCAGATTCTGGAATTCATTAATATGTGGAGCATCAACAGTAGATTAATCAGAAACATCAGTTGAGAAAAAATGATGTTTAACGGTTAGGTCGTGAATAAACCTATTAAAGTGTAACTGCCATTTTACTACCAAAAATGAAATTCCTAACATATGTGATGCTGAAGGGAAGATATTCATTAAGCTGCATTTTTCCGCTAATTTTACCTTTCTGATGTCTGTATTCAGCCCTTAGCAACCATATTTCTCTGTACCTCTATTTCAGCAACTTACTAAGATGGCCTCTGCTGCTATTCCTGTGATAATCTTTGCCCTTCTTTGAGGCCATCCTGTATTTCCCTCACTTCCCATAAGCCCTTGCTCTCCTCACATGAACTACCAGGACAAATCAGAACGCAGATAACTTCCCAAAGTACCATAGCAGTGTATCCTCACATACAGCTAACCAGAGACAAGCCCTGCAATTACATTAAATCAGTTAGCAATTCTTTTAACCTCTTAAAAGCCAGCTGTCCCTCATTCTCTTCCAGACTGACAGGGAGGGGGGCTGCTTTAGCTGCTTATATCTCTAGTTTGGTACCAGCTAGAAATATGAGCTGACATTCCAAGCTTTCAGACAATACTAGAATTACATAAATCTGTTCAGTACAGGGGAAGATATCACTGATAGAAATCGGGATGCTGTGAATCAAGCTGAAAGTAAAAGCAGATTTTACCCATAATTATTCCTGACTCTATTTCTAACAATTATTTCTCCTTTGATTAGAATAGAGTTGTCCTTTTGGTCTAGTATGAAAGCCTGGACTGTCAGCTTTCAAATAAGACCAGTTGCATATTTCTACCTGCTACCATTGAGAAGATATCACCATCTAAAGCAGACCTCCCCCTCCACTTTCTGCCTCAGCCCAGCTCCAGGCTGTCAGGGCTGAGGTTCTCCTCCCAGAGCTCTTCCGTTTCTTGTTATAATACTGAGAATATGGACTGTACACGGCAACGCTGGGAGATGAGAGCTGCTGAATAGGAAAGTAGCATGCATTTGTGGGAGTTATTAGCAGGTAAAACTGAAAATGCTCAAATTTTAAAGCACAAAAGCACTTATACAGCAGGGTGTACTATACCATTAGGAAATAAAAAATGAAACAGCAGTTACACATTAATAGTTGAAAAAGATGAAAGTTAAAGGGGTTTTGCCATCTTAGACAATGAGGGCATATCACTAGACCCGCACCTACACCGAGAACTCAGCCCCGAAAGTTGTGGAGGGCTCACTGCGCATGGGCAACCACCCTCCATTCATTTCTCTGGGTCGGCTCTTTCCATCGGCCCCATAGAAATTATTGGGAGTGGTGGCTGCACTCCCATTCATTATTATGGGGAGAGCGGTTGGTGGTGGCCAGACTCATGAAAACCCAGGGTTCTCCAGCTAACACCTTCCCAACTCCATAGGGTGTGAGTCCCAGAGGTGGGACCAGCACCTATCAGACAAGGGGGGCATATCCTACCGATACGCCCCTCTTGTCTCAGATGGGAATTCCCCTTTAAGAAAGAGGACAAACGTAAGGACCAATTGTAAAACAGCGACATGGTTAGGAGTGGGGGTCTCATTAGACAGATTATATACATTCAATCCCTTGATGTTTATTTCCTCTTCTGCAGGCGCTGATTATTCTATTGCACTTTATACACATATTCTTTGTCTTTTCACGATTATCTGTATATTAGAATATTTAATTAGTATTTATTATAACATATCATAATACATTATAGATAGGGCAATATCACTATGTACATTGCTGTAGAAAGGTACGTTTCATCAAGGGTATTTTTTAGCGCTTTTTTACTTTCTATTATGCATTTTTGTTTTCTCTACATATACTATTTATTCTATTATATATACCATTACAAATACTACTTACAAGATATGGGCAATAGTATTGGAGATCCCTTTTCCAAGGTGGCGTATACAGGGAGCGCTTGGTGGATGTGGTGACGTTGCTGCACTCTGTTCTGTCGGCTCCCCCCATTCCACTCCAGAAGCGCTGTGGTGTCTCCGCACCTTCTAAGTGACATTGTAAGTAGAGCCTGCAGTTAGTTCAGGATGGATTATCTTATTATACCGGCTATATAACATCCCCACGGTTACTGTCACCTCCTGATGAAGCATGACCGTTGAGATTGCAAGGACCATAGGAACAATTAATATGTCTCACCCTGACATATTAACATTACTGACATATATTTAACATTACTTATAGTATATGCACTTTATTCTGGGCCTTGAGTATACAGCTTCCCTTTTAGTGTCAGTTTAGTACTTAATCTGTAGCCTTCACTTGTTTTTGCTATGTATTAATTTTAGCAGTAGGACTTTACTTTTGCACTATTACCACTTTATTGATTTTGCTGTGCTGCATATTAATATATTTTTGGAAGCTGCATACCTAATATTATACTATATTATATTATATGATTTATATATTTGAATAAATTAATCATGTCCACCTTAGATGTCTCTTCTGAAGACTAAATACAATTATTTTTTTTACTCTATCTTCATAACTAACACGCTCCTTGCTTTTTATCAGTTTAGTCCCTCTCCTTTGTAATTATTTCCTCTCCAGGGCATCCTTTCTATGGACTGGTGCCCAGAACTGAACTGCATATTCTACAGGGTGGGCCATTTATATGGATACACCTTAATAAAATGGGAATGATTGGTGATATTAACTTCCTGTTTGTGGCAAATTAGTATATGTGAGGGGGGAAACTTTTCAAGATGGGTGGTGACCATGGCGGCCATTTTGAAGTCGGACATTTTGAATCCAACTTTTGTTTTTTCAATAGGAAGAGGGTTATGTGACACATCAAACTTATTGGGAATTTCACAAGAAAAACTTGGTTTTAACGTAACTTTATTCTTTCATGAGTTATTTACAAGTTTCTGACCACTTATAAAATGTGTTCAATGTGCTGCCCATTGTGTTGGATTGTCAATGCAACCCTCTTCTGCCACTCTTCACACACTGATGATGTGTTTCCCTCTTTATGCACGTTCCAGCAAGATGGTGCACCACCACATTATGGGTGTCAGGTCCGAGCTTTCCTAGATGAACAGTTTCCTGGAAAGTGGATTGGTCGTCGTGGGCCAGTTGAATGGCCCCCAAGGTCTCCCGATCTGACCCCCTTAGACTTTTATCTTTGGGGTCATCTGAAGGAAGATGTCTATGCTGTGAAGATACGAGATGTGCAGCACCTGAAACTTCGGATACTGGAAGCCTGTGCTAGCATTTCTCCTGCGGTGTTGCTATCAGTGTGTGAAGAGTGGGAGAAAAGGGTTGCATTGACAATACAACACAATGGGCAGCACATTGAACACATTTTATAAGTGGTCAGAAACTTGTAAATAACTCATGAAAGAATAAAGTTACGTTAAAACCAAGCACACCATTGTTTTTCTTGTGAAATTCCCAATAAGTTTGAGGTGTCACATGACCCTCTTCCTATTGAAAAAACAAAAGTTGGATTCAAAATGTACAACTTCAAAATGGCCGCCATGGTGGTCACCACCCATCTTAAAAAGTTTCCCCCCTTACATACACTAATGTGCCACAAACAGGAAGTTAATATCACCAACCATTCCTATTTTATTAAGATGTATCCATATAAATGGCCCAGGCTACAGGCTACAACAACGCTTTGTAAAGTGGTAATATTATATCCCTGCCCCGCGAGTCCATGCCTCGTTTAATGTATGACAATATCCTGGTGGTCTTAGAAGCAGCTGACTGATATTGTATGCCGTTATTTAATCTACCATCTACAAGGACACCCAAATCTTCTCTACAAGTGACTCTCCCAGTGCTACATCCCCTAAAGACATATTATGCAGGGAGATTATTACTATCCAGATGCAGAACTTTACATTTATCCATATTGAACCTCAATTGCCAAGTCGATGCCCAAACTATCCAAACTAGTGTCCAAGTCAGCTTGTAGTTTTTGGACATCAGCACAGTACTACATCGTTTGGTGTCATCTTAACAAAAATAGAAATGGTGCTATTAATCCCATCCTTGATATCATTAATAAATAAATGAAATAATAGGGGACCCAACACTGAACCTTGGGGTATACCAATTTTTAACCCGGGACCATTCTGAATAGGAATCATTGACCACAACTCCCTGGACATGGTCCTTCAGCGAGCTTTCAATCCAATTACAAACTATACTTTCCAAGCCTATATACCTTATTTATCTACTAAATATCTATGAGGGCCAGTATTAAATGCCTGTGCAAAATTCAAGAACACTACATCCACAGCCGCCCCTCTGTCCAGGCTTCTACTCACCTCCTCAAAAACAAATCAGGTTAGTCTGATTATGTCCTTGGTAAACCCATGCTGGTTACCACTTATAATATTATTTACAGTCACATTCTCCTGTATATAGTCCCTTAAGAGTCCTTTAAACATTTTCCCCACAACAGAAGTTAAACTTTCTGATCTATAATCTTTTTTAATATGGGCACCACAAGTGCCTTGAAATTTTCAAAAGCTACAGCTGACCCTTCAGATTTGTATTTTTGAATACCCCCTTAATATCATTTATTGCCCTTTTTACAGTAGCTTTAAGTCATGCGGGGTTTAATTTTAGCCTTTTATACTTGTTATACTTGAAGCCCTGCATCATTAGAAATTACCAGATCTAACAGAGAGTTGCCTCTAGTAGAAGCTTCTACAAACTGGACCATAATGTGGTCCCATAGCAAGTTGAGGAATTTCCTGCCTTTTGCAATTGAGACAGAACCAGTTTACTGCCCTGTAATTCCACCCATAAGGTTTCAACAATTTCCTCTTCCACACTTGTTTTCATATCACTCCACACATAAAGGCACACACCTTCGCCTGTTTTATTGGCCCTGTCTTTTCTAAACAATGTAAAACCCTGAAGATTAACATCCCAGTCATATGAAGAGTCCAGCCATGTCTCAGCCTCACCAACTACATCTATGTGTTCCTCTAATACCATAGACTCCAGCTCCCCCATTTTGCTTGCTAGACTTCTGGCATTTGTGAACATACATTTTAAGTTACTATTTAATATTCAACATTCAGTTCCTGGAAATTTAATATTCGAGATTTTTTTTTGACAACTGGTTTTATATTGCTGGTTTATAACAGTTTCATATTACCGACAGCTCTGCTATTCATCGGTGTACATATAGTTTTGCCCAGTCACCTCCTTACTTTCCTCACTAATCCAAGCCCCCTCTAAATCCCCACTGTCCCCTCTCTATCTACTCTTTCTACCCCCTTCTTCCTCCCCCTTCCTAGTTTAAAAGCCCCTCCAGCTACCTAAACATTTTTCCTCCAGCACAGCTGCACCCTCCCCATTTATGTACAGTCCAACCCTACACTGCTGCACGTTAACGCAGCCGACATTAAATTACATTTTGTCATTCTAATGGTAATATTAGTAGTAAAAATGTTTTTTCAAGTTTTTAAATTCCACAGGTTTCCAACAATTAATTCCTTACAGACATCTGCTGTACATGTACAGCGAATGTAAGGACTTAAAGTTAGCACCCACAGTTTGGATGCTATTGCATCTTGTGGCCTTCAGAAGGCCCTAAGGCCTGCCATAGCAAAGTTCCTTCATAGGAACTTACTGATTCTCCCATAGATTACAATCGGGAGACTAAAACAAATGCAAAAATAATAATCCATCAACGATCATACAATCAAAAATCAAAGAACCAAGTCTGATTTGTTGGCATCAAAGCTGTGCTTCATTGCTCACTGCTTTTCTGATGGCTTCTTTAATATCCTTGTTCCTAACACTGTAGATGATTGGATTCAACATTGGAGTCACAACTGTGTAGAGGATGGTGACCACTCTGTCCTGCTCTGCAGAAGAAGCAGATCTAGGGTGTAGATGCATAAACATGATGGTACCATAGTAGAGAGATACCACTAGTATGTGGGAACCACATGTTGAGAACACCTTTTGCCGCTCCTTATTAGTACGGATCTTTAGGACAGTTATGAAAATGCAAAGGTAGGATAATAGAATTAACAAAAAAGAACCAAGAACAACTATAGCAATGGAGATGTACTCTGCTAACTCATTGAGCCAAATATCTTGGCAAGAAAGTCGGAATAGTGAAGGCATCTCACAGAAAAAGTGACTAATGAGGTTGGACTTGCAGAAGGGGAGTTGAAAGGTTAGAAATGTGAGAATAAATGAGATTATAAAACTCATAATCCAACATCCAGTGACCAGACCTACGCACAGCCTCCAGTCCATGATTGCTCTGTAATGTAATGGATTACAGATAGCAGTATATCTGTCATATGCCATAACGGCAAGCAGAAGACATTCAGTGCCACCAAGAGCCAAATGAAAATATATCTGTGTTGCACATCCCACAAAGGAAATACTTCTGTCCTTGGATATTGCATTAAATAAAATTTTGGGGACTACTGTTGAGGAAAAGCACATGTCAATCATCGAGAGGTTACACAAGAAAAAGTACATGGGGGTCTGAAGTCTGTGGTTCAGTGCAACAACAGTTATCAACAGGAGGTTTCCTGATAGGGTTATCATGTACATCAACAAAAACATCAAGAAGAAAACTATCTGAAGATAAAAAATATCTGACAGCCGCAGAAGAATAAAAGTTCTTACCAACGTTTGGTTTCCATTGTCCACAGTATTGTCCAACATAATTTTGTTTTTTGAGCGGTGACAATTTAAAAGAATTTTACTTAAATACATTTATGACCTTTCAAGTTGATGTACAAAGAGCTTATTACGTGGTGAACTCTACTTAAAAAGATCATATATGGGCACAGAAATTCTAAAAATCAACATAAAAAATTAACAAAATTATTCCCAAGTTTGGCATAATAATGCTACTGATTGAGTCTTACTTTTGGTTAGTTTGGAAAAAAATTAAATACTTGAAAATAAAAAAGTACAAAACACTAAAGAATATGAGAACAGAAAAAAGAACACTTTACTGTACTTCCAAGTTGCCACAGGATAAGAAAGATTAAAAATCAACTGGAGTATACTAATATACTGATTGACTTGGTTTTAGAGGATAGCATTGGGTAAGATAAATTCCTGAAGGTTTATTTCTCCACCGTTAAGTCTGATAGATAGCACTGGTCATGGCCAGTTCTGTAGACATGTCAATGAAGATATAGATGCATCTAATTCAGATCGGGGTTTTTAAATACTATTCCATTACTATTTTCTCCCAATGAGCTCAGTCCAATTAAAATGCTCAAATTTGAGAACTCAATCACTTGTGCAGTTTTTGTCTTTGGAGAGAGGCCATTAAAATAAATCCTTCAGGCCCTTCGTTGTCTTAGAAAAGTTATACACATGAAATAAAGTTAACAAACATTGGTGAACAATCAAATCGAAATCTTTTTTAAGAAGATTTAAGAAGATTCATAAGTTTATTACATGTTCTACCAGTGCCTCCCTACGCTGCAGACCATAACCTGAATCCACCAGGTTAACCCTATATATGCTGTGGTCAATGTTGACCACAGGATGTACGGGCAAACAGGCATCGAGTCTGCCAGCTACGGAAGCCTATGAGAACCAGCCCCCGGCTGGATCTCATAGGCACATTGTCAATGTATTACTGACAGTGTAATAGATTACAATACGTCAGTATTGTCATGCCATTGTAGAGGGGATTCAGACCCCCAAAATTGAAATCCCATAGTGGGACAAGAATAAAACAAAGTGAACAAAAAGTGATGTACATCATACAAAATTAAATTTCAAGTAAAAAAAAATCCCCCTCTCTTATAATAAAGTCATATAAAATAAAAAATAAATAAAAACAGACATATTAGGTATATCCGCGTCCATACACCAGCTCTATGAAAATATCACATGATCAACCTGTCAGTTGAACTCCGTAAAAAAAACTAATAAAACTATGTCCAAAACAGCCATTTTTGGGGTCACCTTGCCTTACAAAAAGTCTAATACCAAGTGACAAAAAGTTGTATGTACTCCAAAACGGTACCAATGAAAATTTCACCTCAATCATCCTGCAAAAAACGAGCCCCCACGTAAGACAATTTTCAGAAAATGTTCAAAAATATAGCTTTGAGAAAATGGCAACACAAAATCAAGATTTTTTCTTTTCAAAAATATTTTTACTGTGTAAAATGTAACAAAAAGAAAATAGACATTATCAAGGCATCCATAATGATCTGCTCTATAAAAATATCACATGATTTTTGGTCACCTTTAACTCACAAAAGTGTAATACCAAGAGATTAACAAGTCATATGTACCCCAAAATGGTACCAATGAAACATCACCTCATCCTACAAAGAATGAGCACCCAAACAAGATGATTGGAGGAAAACAAAAACAAAAAAATATGTCTCTCAGAAAATGGCATTACAAAACATAATATTGTTTTCAAAAAAGCTTTGTGTAAAACATAAAAGAACTATATATAAAATTGGTATCTCTGTAATCGTACTGACCAGCAGAATAAATACAGGGCTCTTTCCCTTCTGACCCTGCTGTGTGCCCATACAGCACTTTACAACCACATATGGGTTGTTGCCTTATTCAGGAGAGATGGGTAAAAAAAATATGGGGTGCATTACATCCTTTTGACCATTGGGAAAATGATAAATGTGGTTCTAATGCAACATTTGGTTATAAAATAAGTAATTTTTTATTTTTACGTGCAAGTGTTTCCAAATTCGATGAAATGCCTGTTGGGCCAAGATGCACACTGCATCCTTGAAAAATTTCTTGGTGGGTGTACTTTCCAAAATAGGGTCAATTCTTGGGAGCTTCCACGTAGGGCTACCTCAGGGTGTCTTCAAAAGCAACATGGCACCTAAAGATTATTCTAGTGAAAACTGCCCTACAAAAGGCATATGGCACTCCTTTACTTCTGAGCTTTGCTGTATGCACATTCAGCAGTTTACGACCACATATGAGTTGCTGCCATATTTGGGAGAAAATGAGCAACACATTATGGGGTGCATTACATCCTGTTTC